>NC_136507.1:86802544-86807544 GCF_053919585.1 Euprymna scolopes
TAATATATATATATATATATATATATATATATATATATATATATATATATATTTCATATTTTAAACTTATTTACGTTGGTACCTTGGCGTAATATTTTTGTGTTGCTGACAATAATTTTTTTTTAATTTCGGAAAAGTGCCGTTATGCTTTTTTGTAATGTTGCATTATTTTCTGTATTATACATTGGAAAGCGACATGAGAGTGTAGCCGTTATATAACCGATGTAATATACGGAGATATTGGTGTTGTTGTTCTTACAGGAACTGACTTGTCCCAAGAGGCATTTTAACATAGCTGACGTTCGTTCATTCTGCTGGTTTGAGGATAGAAGGAGCATTGTTTTTTACAACTAGATTTTGGGTTTTATATTTTTTAGGATATGATGTCTAATCATTGTTGCCTGAAGAAGAAAAATATCTATGGATAATATTTTTTGGCGTTTTCTTCTACTTTAAAGCCCGCTTGAGTTTTTTTTTTCAGTAGAATAGTTTAATAGCATAAGAGCTTTCGTGCTGGAGTATTACTCGTTGTGGTTGTATATTTTTATGTTCTGAATCATTGATTTCATTTGCTGATCGGCAATATAGTTTAGAAATCAGTTATTGATAAATTCTTGCTTGATACTGTTTATTTCCCGGGGGAAGTATGTTTATCAGACGACATTAGGTCGGCATGGTTAAGAAGGATTTAAGTGATGGCTATTTTGTTCAGGTGATGACATTATATTGTATATTTTGTCATGCGTTACAGTTCTTTCACAAGCATTTTTATAATTTTTAAAAAATCATATCATTTAAAAATATTCCAAAATAACTATTCATCAGACAGCAAATTACACTATTTATACATATATAACTACACTTACCATTCGTGATATGTTTATTATATATTTATCAATTTATAAAATTTATTTGATTCTGATTATGTCTATTTTGACTAATAAAGTTCTGTTTGAGCACGGATATGTTCATCTGAATTTTAAAGTTAAAAACCGCAAGCACCTTTTTGTCAACCTGATAATTTTAGGTGCATTCGTGTTGTTTGTTATATTAGTTTCATTTTTATGCAGTTTGGATTTATACCTTGTAGTGATATATTTTATTTATATTTGTCCGAAATGTGAAATTGGTAACATCAAGAATAAAGGAGGTATTTTTCTCCTAACTGATAAATCTGCGCATCTTAAGTCGCTTCCTTTAATATCTCATATAATGTAGGATGTTTTTCCCACTCCCGCGATGATTTGATGTGATACAAGTGTCGGTAAATGTGATTCGAAAATATAGCTCCCTAGAGGAATAGTACTCTGGTTCGAAGAATGCCAGAACATATCCTTCCCATTCCCAGATAGGAGCACCTCAGGCGATTAGCAATACACTAACCCCTTCTGAAGGAGAGTAAGTAACGCCATGAAAGTAACCCTCCAAGAAGTGCCCAGAATCAGAAACATATCTTACCAACAGCGGACAAAGCACCGCATCAACGGCGTATACTATATTGGCTTTCGTGCCAAAGTCAAATCGATGGACGCCTTCAATTTTATATATTTAGCGAATTTCATTATTTTGTCAGATGCTTAGATAACCTTTCCTTAATTGTTAAAGCGTTGCAATATTTTGTCGCAGATTTTATTTCCAGCATTAAAACATAAATTTCCCCTAGATTTTCTAATGCATTTTAGAATGTTTAAGGTTTCACGCCCGGAACCGCTTTTTTAGTACTAAGTATTTTATTTAATAACCAACGTAGAAAGCAATGGAAATATACTGCCAAAAGAAATCCAAATTAAATAAATATTAATAAAATTAATCGGCAAAAGTAAAATATGAGAAAATCTAAAGAGAATCCAAAGCTATAAATAAAATGAATAATATGTTGAAAATACAGCGAAGACACAAAAAAATGAAAGAATGTTTCTGAGTAGGAAACTAAACTGGTTTAGAGTGTTGTTTATTTTTATAAAAAAAATATATTTAATTTTCGGGTAATATTCGAGCAAAATAGAATAAGACAGAAAATAAAAAGAAAACCAGAGAAATGAGCTTTATACATGCATGAATGGACAGGGTTTAGGAAAGAAAATAAATACAACAATAAACTGCAAAAAGAACAAACAAATTGAGGAATTAATAACAGTATGGAAGACGAAAATAATAGACATTTAAAGAGCATAGAAGAATGCATTTCTTAAACGGAATATCGATTTAATTGTGAACAATAGAATTCATGGAACAATGAGTTGAGGAAGGGTGATAAATTATCAAACAAAAAAACATGTATTACGCATGCAAAAATATACAAAGCAATGCCCCAAAATATGGAGGAACCTAGATAAACAGAAAATGAATCATATTTCCAAATTTCTGACATGATGAAGTTACACATATGACGAGAAAAACACACATTTCTTCAATATTACTAAAACCTTTTTTATTACGCTTAAACCCTATACCCTTAAAATGGAGCTAGCTATATAAAATAGTTTTAAATTATTTAGATAGTCATTTTTATTAACCATATAAAAATATATAACCATGATAGAAATGGTTATCAATACACCAATTCCGACACGTATGTAAATTCTTGACTTTTGTGGAAAAATGCATTGGTTTAATTATTTAGATATATCACTACCTTATACGGCATAATCATGTTGCCACACCGATTCTCGTCAGATTAAAGAAGTTAAGCAACATTGAACCTGGCTAGTAGCAGATTGGTTATTATTTGGAAATTCTAGGCGATGTGCGTTCTCTACTCTCATACAAGCTTTATTTCCAGTCGTAGTGAGCCTAACCTTACCACTGGTATTTAACAACGCTGACTCAAGCGATCTGTGATTGGAGATTGTGTAACTCTTGCCATAAAATCATTCCACGCACAGGCATCCTTACAGTGGGTATCCATAGTCTGTCACGACTGAATTAAACTATCAACTCTGTAACTTACGTGAAGCCTGTAGCAGTGAAGCTATTTCATAGATTTTTTTATCTAAGAATACATTTACAGCTATTTACTCTAATATTGCTATTTACTCTAATATTTCTCGATGCAATTCAATCTCTATCAAATGGCTGCTTCCAGTTCCCTTTTGGTTGTCCTCTTCGTTTTCTATCAGGATTTCATTAGTGAACTTGTTTGGCAATTTTGTCTGGAGACAAACTTAGAGCTATTCTAGACGTCATTGCACATTACTGACAATACTCCTTATATATTAGTGAGGTCAGAGCCTTTATGGTTGCAAAAAAATTACGGCCCCGTCGGTGGGGCATTAGAATACACCAACTGATCCCCTGTAGAGGGTAAAAGTCCCTCAATGGGGGTCCTGGATATGACCTTAAACTATATCCAGTGGTGAGGACCCAGCTTGTGGGCTTTGCGGAGTGTGGAGCCACCCTTTAATTACCATTGCTCCCAGGTCCACTCTGACCCGGAGTGGTAATAGCTGTTAGGGTTCCAACTATGGGTTAAATAGAAACCGACTTGAAAACCACAAATATATTCTATTAAAACTTTTTCTTCAAAATCTTTGGATTCGGAATTAAATAACTCGAAATGGGTTGATATGCCGTAAAACAAAAACAACCAACCAACCATGAACATTACTTCATTATTTCAATGATAAAACTAAATACAATGGTAAAATTTAATACAACGGTAAAACTTAATACAATGGTAAAACTTAATACAATGGTAAAATTTAATACAATGGTAAAACTTAATACAATGGTAAAATTTAATACAATGGTAAAATTTAATACAATGGTAAAATTTAATACAATGGTAAAACTTAATACAATGGTAAAATTTAATACAATGGTAAAACTTAATACAATAGTAAAATTTAATACAATGGTAAAACTTAATACATTGGTAAAACTTAATACATTGGTAAGACTTAATACAATGGTAAAACTTAATACAATGGTAAAACTAAATACTGCGCTGTTTCTGTTTCTTTTAATAGATTTTTTCTACATGAAAATCAAATACAAAATACAAAAGATTAATCATTCAAACTATTTTCGACATTTTTCTGTGTAAAACTCACCTTTCGAAAAAAATAAAGCTTGACTCAATTTACCAGTAATTTTTTCTAATCAGAATTTTAAAAAATACATTTTTTCATGCATCTACCCTACTTGCTTATTAGTAAAACAATATTTTCGATGACATATTATTATTTTTTTATTGGAATACTTGGAGATTAGTAATTTGTATATTTATTTATTTAGAAACTGTTATCCTCATCTTCATTGTTAATGTTTCAGCACATTCCGTAAACTGTTCTTCTAGCATTCCCTTCAACCACCTGAGGAAAGCCAGCTGAATAGTTGTCCGGAACGTAGTAAAATAGCTACAATTATAAAGATGAGGATTACAGTCCCCAAATAAATAAATAAATATTTTCGATATAAATATTTAAATTATTTAACATTATTTTAAATGTTATTTGTAGACAACCTCACCCCAAAAGCAAAGTAAAGCTTGATTCAATCTTAAATTAAATTCCTAGTCGAAATGAAAAAAGTTAAAATAATTACTAGGAAGTATTATTCCAAATGCTAATCGAACAATATTTTCGATATAAAATATTTCACGTGTATTTCTAAACACGCAAGGAAACATTGATTCTTTTAAAAAATTATATTGATTTAGTCAACATTTAATTTTGAAAGCTTTTTCTATCCGTCGTTTACAAGTTTCTTGTGATATATCTTTATACATAGTTTTCCTACATGTAATTCAACTTCCTTTTTCGATTGTGTTTTCCCCTTTTTCCTTGAATTTCAATTTCAATTTTCTTAAGGCCTTCCCTTCTATAATTTTGAATCCGAAATC
This sequence comes from Euprymna scolopes, assembly GCF_053919585.1. NCBI lineage: Eukaryota > Metazoa > Mollusca > Cephalopoda > Sepiida > Sepiolidae > Euprymna > Euprymna scolopes. The sequence goes on from NC_136507.1 coordinate 86,807,388, forward strand.
TGGAATTTTTCATATTTTTGATGTGCTTCCCCTTTGTTCCAATGACGGATACTTCACCTTTGATTTTATTTACCAAGACCGTGACTTTGCCGGAATTTGGAATTAGTTTACTGACGTTTCTTTATTCCAGGTTATTTGATAAATATATTTTCTTCGA
>NC_136507.1:86812544-86890044 GCF_053919585.1 Euprymna scolopes
ATCTTACAGTCTTCCTTAATTATTTCAGGGGCCGAATTTTAATCTCATGACGAGGCTTTAATCCTAATATATATCTGATATATTTATATAAATCTGCTATAATATTTTTTTTCAAATATACATTAACAGTTATTATTCTACGTATATGTACTATTGTTCCATGGTAACAAAATAATTAGTGTAGAAATTGATAACTACTGCTGACAGCTGTATATATATATGTATATATATATATATATATATATATATATATATATGTAAAGTGACACTCTCTGTGTGTATGTCTCTGTCTGGCTGGCTGTCTGTGTACATTTATCTATACAAAAACTGTCAATTTTCGGTCTACAGACTTGAAATTTAAGTGGTATTGAGATTTGGGAAAATCTTTTTGATCGGTTTTCGACCAGAAAGTGGGCTGTTAAGAAATCAAAGTTCAACGATTTGATCTTAGAAAATTCTACACGCCTCCTCCGCCAACTTTGGGTCCAAACACTTGAAATTTTAGATATAGTTTTTTGGGACAAAGATTAACGTTATAGTCTGATGTAAGTCGAAAAAAATAAATGGTAATGGGTCAAAATTGGGGTCAATTTAAAATAAAATGATCTCTTGGTGTCTACCAAATTGTTCAGCCAATGTCTGGTATAAATATTTGAAATTTTAAAAAATAGGTACTCATATTAAAGGCACGTTTTTTACAAGTTCTTTTGCGGAAAATGTAGCTGGCAATGCGTCCAAGTTCAAAAGATTTTACATTGCGGTTTCCAGCAAACTATTAAGACAATTTTAAGTCTAAACATTTGAAATTATATATAAAGTGTATTCAGATATGCAGCGAGCTTTTTAATCAAGATGTCAAGGTTAAAAGAGTTCACTTTTGCAGATTCTATCAAACTCCTCCGCCAATTTTGTGTCTAAAAACTTTACATTTTAGAGGCAGTTTACTTGGACATTGGTCAAATATTGTAACTGGATTAGAACCCAAAACAATAAATGTCAAGTTGTCTAAATTGGAGTCTAACTACAAATAATTTTCACCTTTGCGGTCCTTACCAATTCTTCTCCATGGTAGTTTAGGAGGCCTATTATATAGGAAGGCATTACCGTACAGATGTACACTTTTTAATATATACATATGCACATAAAGTTATGAACAGTATGTAAAGCCGAGAAAAACCGGGATGCACTGTAAGTATATATATATATATATATATATATATATATATATATATATATATATATATATATATATATATATAATGAGAGTAATGGACATATAATTCCGACAAAATAGAGAAATAAAATGGAACAAACCGAGTTATGTTCATCAACGTTTTGACTTTATTTCATCCTGAGGAAGACTCGACATGAGACCAAACGGTTTGTTACTTTTTATTTCTATGTATATGTTTACCTCTCTCTCTCTTTCTATATATATATGCATATACATACATATATATATATATATATATGTATATATATATATGTTTATATATTAAGAGGAGATTATAGATAGATATATAAATACCCGCTCACATAGACCTTTCACGATAAAGCTAGAACACAGAATTAGATAGAATCGAGCAATTGCATCGACAACGGACAACGCCAGACCCAAAGTGGATTTCGATGTACCGCATCTCATCAGTGGCGTTCAATGCTGACGACCTAACCGTATGGGCCACGGCGCAATCTATTGGCTATGCCTCGATTTTTAAATACTTATATTTTTTATCCAGTTCTGAATTTTACGATGTAAGAAGCAACGCGTTTATACAACTAAGACAGTCACTGCTGGTATGCAGTCGGTTGATATCACATCTACAAATATTAACAGAAAAATGCCGACTCCCCAGACACGATTTGGGAATGACCTACATAAGTATTTAAAAATCGAGGCATAGCCAATAGATTACACCGTGGCCCATATTGTTAGGTCGTAATTATTGCACACTTCATAAGTGCGACAACCTGGGTGCGCGCCTAGGTCGGAGCACGGCACTGATGAGATGCAATTGCTTGATTCTATCTAATTCTGTGTTCTAGCTTCATCGTGAATGGGTACGTCTAGATATCGCAAACAGTTATGTGTTGCAGACATTATTTTCTAATCATGTATATATTTTTCCAGGTTTGACTAAATTTCTGAGCATTTCAAATGCACTTATCTTTTTTTGCTCTTTTTTTCTGTTGTTGTTTTTTTTTCCAAATTATATTTGCACTCTTAAATAAACACTGGAAAATGCTTTTTCTCAGCAGTATGCATTATATCTTAACCAATCTAAACTTAGTACCGAAGCCAAATTGCTCTACTCTTAACCAGCTTTTTAACGGGTTCTTTAAAAGTAAATTAATACAAAAAAAAAAAAAAAATGCCCGACCTCACAAATTGAAAGTTCCATTACGGTATCTTATAAGGTAAATCTTGAATGCTCAAATCATTCTCTATCGAGGTTAGATAAAGCCAAAAAGAAAAAAATATATTTACGCATAACTATGTAAGGGAAGATTATTTTCAAATATTCTCCTAAACTGAGAACGGAGTAACGGACTTATATTAAGTAGATATTAATAAGTCCTTACATTTTTATTTTATTCTTATTTTAAATGGGGAGTTGATAATACACTGTGGTTGTGTAATCGGCAGCTCCATTAACTCTCGCTTCTCCTTTCTTGTCCCTCAGTCATTTCCAATAAGTGATCTTTCTGACAAAGGGTGAAGAAAATGCTGCTTTCCAGGTCGGTAATACTTCGTGAACAGTAGCTTGAGATGTCGGAAATTTTTCTGTTTCTATGTCTATCCTTGTGGTCACGTCACTAGTAAGAGTGCTGGAGGTAAATGTTTAATCTGGGCTGACGTTACCGGCCTGTTAGTCCGGGACCCGAACCTTGGCTAACCACTAAGGAGGCTGTCCTATCAGCAGGTGTAAAATATTGGAGCTGCTATATTACCATTTGGTGAATGGGTTCTGGACCATGCAGAGTTTCTGGTGGGGCCTGATCGATACTAGTGGGTAATTGTTACGGCTTTACCTTATCATGTGGCACAAAAGAAAGTATTCTCTTTCTCTCGACCTGTTCCTCAAACCCCAAAAACTCAACATGAAATATCTAAAAAAACACAGGAATACACCTTAAACCCCATCTTCCAACATAGACCTCTACTACCATGTCTCGTTCTCAAACATATGAGGTTTACGTTCCAACCTTCCAGAGATTGAAACCCAATTACAGGAGAGGAAACCGGACTTACTCTTTCAAAGCGAAACTGGCATAGGGCCGACCACTTCCCTAGATGAGTTCATAATAAAAGGATACTCTAACTTAACATCTAAATCTGACCCCCAAGATCGCCATGGGCATGGAATATGCACCTACATTAAATATGGCTTTCCGTGTTGTAGAGATATCTCCAGAGAAGACCCTAATTTACCTTATATGTGCTTCCGAGTTGCACTTTCTTACACCACCGCATTCATATTTGTTCTCTATCGCCCCTACAACAGCGGGGTTACTGCCCTTAAGAGTATATCTGAGAAAATTGACCTCATTCTGTCTGCTCATCCTTCGGCTAACATTCACATTTGCGGTGACTTCAATGTCAATAATGTGGAATGCTTGACCCACTCAAATAAGACAGCTGATGAGGTGAGGTTCTGTCATTATTTTGCCATCGTATATGACCTCACTCAGATTGTTCCTGAACCCACCTGTGTGCCCGATACTACTGGTCAGTATGCAAGCCTTCTAGACCTTTTTCTCACAACTTCCCCTGAGCTATGTTCATGTTCCGTTCTATATCCTCTGGGATCTTCTAACCACTTTGTTGTATCAGTTGAGATAAAAATGAACTGTAACAAGTCTTTAGACGTACCTCTCCACTGTACTGTATATCGATACCCTATGGCTGACTGCGATAGCTTCCGTACATTTATATCTGATCTACCTCTGCATTCCATGTTTAAAAAGGATGTGTCCTCTATAGTATCAGACCTGACCGAATGGATAATTGTAGGCCTAGACCGATTCATACCATCGAAAATATTCCAAAAAACCCTAATAGCCAGCCATGGTTCTCCCCAGAATGTGCCGCTGCCATTTCGCACAGAAATCACTTTTTCCATAGCTACCAAGGTTATAGATGTACTGAGACTAAAACTGCCTTCAGGACATCCAGCAACAACTGTAAAATTGTAATAAAAAATGCAAGAGAGCTATATGCTCAGTTCGTCAAATCCAAAGTAGCTGAGCAACGGCTTGGTTCCCACCAGTTTTGGAAAATAGCAAAGAGGATCCTGAACAGAACGTGCGTTCCATCCTAACAACTATCAATGGACCTGAGGTCATCTCATCAGCATCAGACAAGGCCAAACTATTCGCCAAGAACTTTGCAGCTAACTCTACCCTCTGCGACGAAGGACATCAACTCCCCGTATTTCCTCCTACAACAGACAAAACCTTATCCAACATACAAATATCTGTGCACGAGATCGCCAAACTAATCAAGAACCTTGATTCCAGTACCGCAACTAGCCCTGACGGCATTCCAATTATTGTGTTGAAAAAGCTCCGACCAGAACTTGCCCCCATACTTAAGCGTTGCCTTAAGGAGAAGTTATTTCCCACACCCTGGAGAACCTCGTCAGTTTGCCCTGTATTTAAGAATTCAGGTGATAAATCATCCCCCTCTCAGTACAAACCAATAAGTCTCTTGTGTGTCATGAGTAAGTTACTGGACACCATTTTAAATAAAGAAATAATCAATCACCTCAGCAGAAATAACTTCCTTAGTGACATGCAATATGGTTTCCGTTCACAAGATCTAAAGCTGATGAGCTAAGAGTTATATCCCATAGGATTAGTGAATCTCTCGACAAAGGCTTCCTTTCTAGGGCAATTGCTCTTGACATATCAAAGGCCTTCGATAAGGTTTGGCATAAGGGCCTACTTCACAAGATTTCCAGCTACAGTATGACTGGAAATGTTTTCTCCATAATTAAATCATTTCTCTCTGATAGGTTCATAAGAGTAGTGGTTGGTGGGCAGAAATCAGAAGCCCACTGTATTAATGCTGGAGTCCCCCAGAGGTCAATCCTGGGCCCAACTCTCTTCCTGATCTACATCAATGATCTCCCAAAACACATACTTAATTCAGTCGTTGACACCTATGCTGATGGCACGACTATCTACAGCAACACATCAAAGGCCGTAAATGACAGAGCTCTATCTGATTCCCTCTCCTTTGATCTTGAGCGCATTGTTCAGTGGGTGAAGAGATGACTGGTTACTTTTAATGCATATAAACCAAGCTCATTACTTTACATCATCAACGCTTTGTTCCTCATCGAGCTACAATTGAAATGGATGGCTCTGCTCTTGGGGAGGCTTCATGTTTTGACAGCTCCTCGGTTTGACCTTTACTTCTGATCTGAAATGGAACACGTATATAAAGTATGTTGTCCTGGCCGCTTGGAAAATGGTAGGATCCTTCTACCGCTCTTGAAGATATCTCACTACTGAAAAAAAGCCAAGTACTTGCAAAGATGGAGTACTGCTGCCAGATCTGCCCGGAGCTTCAAAAACAGCATATTCTTCCTTGACAACGTACAAAATAGACTTCGTGGCTTACTAGGGGATGCTCTCTTCTCTTCCCTGCAACCTCCCCCCCACAGAAAGACGTTGCGAGCCTGTCTTCGTTTTATCGTTACTTCCATGGAAAGTGCTCGTCCGAGCCCCAATCTCTGTTCCCCCTCGCCAATTTTTCATGAGAAACACCCGTCTAGCTAAAACCACTGTCAGTAATTTCCCTCACTGTTTATCTGTGCCTAAATCAAAACGTAGATTCCATAAACATAGCTTTTTTTCCTGAGAAGTGCACGCCTGTTGATGTCTCTTCCGTTTGCCTGTTTCCCACCTGACTACAACTTGGACGTTTTCAAGTCCAACATAAACAAATTCCTGACTAATCGCCCCCTTAAGTTAGACGTTTTATCAAATCTCCAATACCAACTATTACTACGATATTATCCCATTGATTATTGTACACAAAATAACCCTTATCCCCGAATGGCCTACGGGCATTGATAAGTGGCGATCCCCATGTAAAAAATATCTATGTTTATATATATATATATATATATATATATATATATATATATATATATATATATATATGTTTATATATATATATACACACACACATATATATATATATATATATATATAATTATTAAACAAAAGTTGGAAATAATATCATGACTAAAATTTAAACAAAAGATAAATGAGGAACAATAGAAAACCAAACCCATGAACAAAATGGAACATTGAGAACAAACAATACAAGAGTACTATGAAAGCAAAAAAGAACATAAAAATTTATACAAAGAGAATTATATACGATAAATAAAAATAGCACAACAATTTGTGCGTAACACGCAATATTTTTCATGCAAAGTAAGATGTCAAGTGCCGTAATGGATTTGGGACAGACAGACCCTAATTAAGTTATTTTGTAAACTCATTAATATAGCAAGATCAATTAATAGTTTGTGACATTTTATAATCTTCCGCTAATAGAATCTCTTTTCAACGTACTGTATAAGCACGAATATACGTTTAATTTATCAGTAAAGCATGATTTCAGACTATTGATTAAAATATGAGCAAGCGAACGTGGATAACAATTAAGTAAATAGTTGTAAACTACATAATACAATGCAATAGAAAAGTTTCTAAATGGAATGTCATTTGAACTTCATTTTCTTTTGTTTTTAATCACTTTCTCGCTTTCAACTGCAACTAATGTTCAGTGAAAAACGCATCCTTCAAGACATCGTTAATCTATCAAAGTCAGACTTCAATCGTAGACAAGTAATAAAACCGGTAAAATAAAACCGACTCATTTAAATTCCATTAGAATATACTTTGTTTTCTTTTTGGATTTAATTAAATAAATGTGTTCGCCTTTCTTTCGCTTCCGATATTTCAATCTCTCAAACAAGGATAATAGATATTTAATCGTTCGTTTTAGCAATTAAACCGAATTGATATTTTATCACATGTCAGTTCCAGATTAAATGAAATAGGCAGAATGTTTTATAATCACGATCTATGAAATAGGAATTGATTGTTAACATTATGTTGATCGTTTAGCGTATATATATATATATATATATATATATATATATATATATATATATATATATATATAGTAAGTTATAAAATATATATGACGATTAAGCTACACAGAATATTCCGCGTTTCATCCACGCTAGGATTCATCAATCTTATAGCCTGATATATAACTACTTCATTTAATCACATAAATTAATATACGAAAGTATAAATTTATGCGTGAACTTTAGGTATTTTTTCAACAGTGCTCAATGCGTAAGTAGAGCTAGGTAGTAAGTTAAAAAATATATATGGAGTTTAAGCTACACAGAATATTCCGCGTTTCATCCACGCTAGGATTCATCAGGCTTCTCGATTTATATGTGAATGAATAATTAAAATTAAGTAATTGGTCTTTCCTCGTCAGTCAGAGAAAAAAATATTTTTGACTGACATTATTTTGGAGCATTTTCGGTCCGGTAGTTGAAAAATTTCTAGACGAGTAAAAAAAAAATGACAAAAGACAAACAAAAACGAAAAAAATGAAATAAGAGAAGAAGAATAAAAACACCACAGTTATAAAGAAACTTAAAAAAAAAAAAACGAAAACGACAAATATGGAAGAGGAGAAAAAAGAAAAAAAATGGAATACGTACATCAAATCCGTTGCCAAGGTCGCTGGAAAAGTGATGGGATCCTTCTATCGATCCAGTAGATATCTACCTGCCGATGCATTTCCTTACCTATATAAGAGCTAGGTACTTCCAAGGATGGAGTATTTCTGTCACATCTGGGCAGGAACCGCTAGGAAGATTTTATCCTGCCTTGACAGAGTGCAGAATAGATTTCATAGCCTAGTGGGGGATGCCCTTTTCTCCTCCCTGCCACCTCTTTCTCTCAGAATAGACGTTGGTAGCCTGTCTCTGCTTTATCGTTATTTTCATGGCAAGTGCTCGTCTGAGCTCCAATCCATGGTCTCCTCTCGCCAAACATTCAGGAACAATACTCGTTTGGCTATAAACATTCTCAATAATTTCCCCCTACTCTTTATCTGTGCCTAAACCTAAACGTGGATTTCATGAACAACGCTTCTTTCTAGGAACTGCAAACCTGTGAAACTCTCTTCCGTTTACCTGCTTTTCAACTTACTATAATATGGCCGTCTTCAACTCCAATGCAAACAAGTTCTTGATGAGCCGTTCCTCTTAGGTGGTCCAATTTACCAAATTTACACTTCTAACGATTACTATGATATTGCCTTTTGGACCACTGTACACTCTTTTATCCTTATCCTTAAGTGACCTCCGGGCCTTGATAAGTGGTGATTCCTTTGTAAAAGGAAAAAATGAGACTAAAGGAGAAAAGAAAAGACTGATACGATGACTTGACAAATATAAAACCATAAAAATAAAGAACGTTAATTATATCACACGAGAAAAGGTTCAACTTGAAAAAGAATTAACAGGGGTAAGGAATGTTAAATCAAGGAAGATAAAACAATTGATTAAATTTTAAACAAATTAAATCAATAAAAAATGAGGAAAAACCAGGAAAAGAATTCAACTAAAACTTGATCGAATAAAATAAGGAACTGAAAAACATAGACGAAGAGAGAAAAGCACAAGCGAGAAAGCGAAAACACCAAAATATAACGAAAACATTGAATAATGAAAACACCAAAATATAACGAAAACATTGAATAAAGAAAACACCAAAATATAACGAAAACATTGAATAAAGAAAACACCAAAATATAACGAAAACATTGAATAAAGAAAATTGTAAAAGTTAAAAAGTTGACTCGAAAAAGCTGATGCAAGGGTAAGACTACAAAAGGAATAATAGGTAAACGTTGATGAAAATGTAAAAAAAAATATATTTGCATCAGAAAAAAAAACCCGATTAAAATAAAAATGGGGATGCGAATAAAAGATAAAGGTATAGAAACACGAGTAATGTAAAATTATTTGAAAAAGATAAATTATTATTTGTCAACGTCGAAAATTAATAAAATAATAAAAGAAAAGTGATCCAAACACTAAATAAAAAGAACAAATCCAAAATAGATGAATTCACTTTAAAGTATTTAGATGCTGTCAGCTAGAATCGAAAGCAAAACTGCAGCACTCAAAGCTGGTGACGTTTCCACTAAACCAACATGGCATATATATGAACTGATTAAAAATAAACTAAGATAAATGTACAAAATGTAAAACAACGTTTTCCAATTTTGACCTGTTTTGACCTCTTAAAACTAGTTTAACTGGCTAAAGACGAATAAAATGAACGGCCCATGAAATATTCAATCAGTTAATGCCCCTAGCGTTGCTTTGCGATTTTAGTTTCGAAAGAGATAGAGTTGTAGAATGTGGACAGACAGACAACCGTACTACCTTGTATATATTAGACTAGTGGGAGGGGGTGCTTTGCCAGGGCGTAAACTACGCTTAAATATGATATTTTGATTTGTCTACATTTCGTATATATTATTAATAAGTCGTGATTTCAAAAATTAAAAAAAAAAATGTATTTAGGTTCCATCAGTGAAAATCAAAAGAGAAGCATTCAAAACTGATGCACCAACGTAGTGCACATATAAACCTCTTAAAAATTAAAAATAAATTAAGATGATGCGTTAACTTTTACTTACCGGAATTCAATGTGAAGGGGTGGTGCAACAGAATTCTGTGTTGCAGGCGTTGAAGCAAAGGTTTGAAAGTGCTTGATCGACTGATTTTATAATAGTGCTGGTTTTTTGTTCACTCACGTAGGTTGGATGTGACAACATTTGCACAGAATCAACTAGTGGGTTATAAAACACCCCTATCGGCGATATGTTTTGTGTGTCTTTTTGTTTAGTCAAGTAATACGTTCCATGGTTACTTTTACAAGGATATTGTTGTTGTAAGCAACGAGGCAATTCGTTGCAACTCCAGTTACCCGAGAAAGGCCGTGAAGGATTCGCCACGCAAGGTAAGAGTCTCATTGTTTTTTTTTTCCTTCTAAGTCGAGTTCAGCTTTAACAGGTTGAGTTGCAGAAAAGTCTGTCTCCCCCTCCTACTTTCGTCGGTTAAAAATCCGACAAAATGTTTAAGGGTTTTTTTCAACTTTGATCCATTTAGACGCCTAAAAATAATGTTATATCGGGAAATACCCATAAAAGTACGATCCATAAAAAAAACTGCAATCATTTGACCCACTAGGGTCGCTCTGCGATTTTTAGTTTCGGTGGAGATAGTGTTTGAAAATATGGAGAAAGACAGGTAGACAAACATATAGCCGTTTATATATTAGATTTACATAATTTGATTATTGAATTACTCCGCTTTCCTTTAGATGTAGCTTCGCATAGAAACCGAATTCATATTTAAATACACATAATTTATGTAAGAAATTTATGACTTCCAATAAACACTAGTATATATATATATATATATATATATATATATATATATATATGCGTGTGTGTATATATATAATATATATATGCGTGTGTGTATATATATATAATATATATATATATGCGTGTGTGTATATATATATATATAATATATAATATATATATATATATATATATATATATATATATATATATATATATACATGGTGCCCACAAAGTCTGGCTACATAATCTATAGGATGCTTCCAGAAAGTCTGGCGACATAATGTAGCCAGACTTTGAGAACACCCTATATATATATATATATATATATATATATATATATATATATATATATATATATATATACACACACAATAACTAAACGCATTAATGTAAACTATTGCTAAAATAAAAATAAATACAAATATTATAAGAAACAAGCATGATAATGTGTGTATATATATATATATATATATATATATATATATATATATATATATATACAGATTTATGTATGTAGTGTGTGTTTTCTAGTTTGTAGAGCCGGCGTTGCTTGTGATTGAATGATGATCGAATAATTTTTCATTCTCTTCTATTTTGTAGCCATCAAAATCGGTAAAATCACCCGTTTTTCGATTAAATCGATTAATTTTCTGAGCTAGTTGGGGGCCCTTCGCCGTGCTCTTTGAGAAAGCTTTGCATGCCTGAACTCAATGAATGAGTTCATAATAAATTTTACTTTAATTTGCACTATAAAGAACCTTCCTGTTAATATCACAAAATTATGTTGATATAATGGCTTGGGTTACAATGCAAAAGTCACAGTTATACTCTGAACAGAAACATTCATTCCGAGCACGCAGTTATCAAATTAACGATGTTACAGCTGATTTTGAATAACTTGCTTTTCTACTTGTTCGCTTATAATGGTTTTAATTAAACCTTTAAATGCAAAAGTGGAGTGTCATAGTTCATCTAAGCATCTATATTGAAAGCGCAACTGTCATATATAAGAAAGTACTGTTGGTTTTATCTGCCTAACCTTTCTATTTGTGACGTAATAAAACCTTTCATACGCACACATGAAATTTTAAAAATGCTAACCTTAATTAAATGAACAGGAGTTATTTTGTCCTTTTTGTTTGAAATTTCTTCAACAGTTAATTTACATTAAATTAATATATATATATATATATATATATATATATATATATATATATATATATATATATATATATATATATATATCTTATATTGAAGTTTTTAAACATGTTTCATGTATAATATAATTTTGGGTAAATTAAAGGCAGAAAAAAATCTCAAATACTCTCGTCGGTGTTAAATCTAGAAATGCATTTATAAGATGTAAATAGAAAAATAGAAACGAAAGAACAATATGTACTGTTAAATTAAAATTTGAAAGCATTTTAAATTCGGCGAAGTTTTTAAATATAATTTAATTAAAGATATAATTTTATATTACATCCTACATTTTGCTTATTTCCAAGTATATTTCATAAAAATTATAAAGTAAAAAGTAGATCGTGTTAAAAAAATGCTATTCCTCAAATAAAAATTATAAAAATAATTTTAAAATCAGCAAAATTCAAGATACCATTTAATAATATATTTAAGATTCTTGCTTATACGTAAATATAAACATGTAAATATTGACAGAAATAAGAACATATAGACACATGTATATTTCTAAAATCCAAATCTGAAAAGAATATTCAATAAAGAGAATGTGAGATATAGTTTGCTTTTTTTTGTTTTTGTTTTTTTGCTTTTTGGCAAATATAATCTGTAAAATTTTTCTACAAATATATTGTGTTTAAAAAGAGGCAACATTTTAACGTGAATTAAGAATTGTTACATAACGAAAGTGTAATTATAATAACGAATAAAGTCAATGAAATGCAAAGTGGATTGATAAAATTGCCGCTCAAAATAAAAGAGCACAAGAGTTCAGTTTAAAAATCTTATTGACAAAATCAATTCAGGTAAATTGATTACGTAGTGGAGCTGACATCTATTCAATGAAGCCGCCTTCAGCATCAATCACCGCCATGATATGGGTAGAGAACTGGCAGAATATCTTTTCCACAAGCGCTAGCGGGAGTTCAGCGAATACCCGACAGGTAGCGGTGATCAGACTGGTTTTAATATTGTGAGAGGTTATGTTGGTGATGTACTTGACGTATTATTAAACAAATTAGTCCAGCTGGTTCAGCTCGGAAGAGGTGGTAGCCAATTAGCGAAGAGTACACAGTCGTAACACTCTTCTGAAGCCAAGCCTGGGTCTCTTTGGACTTATGTGCCGGCACCGAGTCCTGTTGTAAAACCTAGGGTCTTCCTGCGGCCGCCTGATGTCACCAGGGGATCACCACACTCTTCAGTATATCCAGATGCAATTTGGTGTTGACTTTCAAGCCGACTTCGAAGATGTAAGTTGGCATGATTGGCCATTACTTGAAGCGAAGGCAAATACCATAACTCTGGCTGGAAACTTCACTGAGCTGTGCCCTCAAGGGTTGAACCGTCCGGATTTGATTTTTAGGGTGATGACAATAATCCTGCTTTCATAACTTGGATCGGTAGAAAGCATGAGTTGTACAGTAGCGCAGATTCGATCTCGCTCATTGAAGATTGAGTAACTTGCAGACATTTGTACACAACTGGCCAACTACTCGATAGCCTGCAATAAAAAAACGAAAACCAGTGTTCACTAAACGGAAATGGAATCATATCGTCTTTTCTATAAAAGACAATAATTTAAATTGAAATTACATAAAACAATTACATTTGGAATTCAATAGAGAACCTTGAAAATAATAAAGAAATGATAAAACTAAAAGACACAGACAAAAACAAACCATTAAATTAATAAAAGAAAACATAACACATTCTGAAGAAAATAAGAGAAAAATACCACAACAAAAACAGTAATAAAACTAATCTTAAAACGAATATTATGAGAAATATAAATTACATAATCAACACTATAAATATTAATATAGGTAACCTCATTTAAATTTGATTTAAATTATATTACAAAAATCTATTAAAAATATCTCAGTATTTGCATAAAACAGTTCTAATAAATAAAAAACGAAAACAAGAAATTGAGGAAAAATACTAAAATACTAAAATTAATCCCAAATGAATTTAAAAAAAAAACGCAAGTGATCGTATATTGAATCCGTATAAAGGACAATTAATATCAGAAGCACATATTTTAATTTCATTTTCAATTAAACCCAGGAAGCCGAATAACAATGACTCCCGTTTAATGCATTCCGTGTAGCAAATTTGCAATTCCCCAGCGTGTCCATTCTCCTGTTACAAACGGAAGAGTTCCCACATGGTTCTGTGCGCCGGTAACTCACTCCGAATTCATAAGCGGAAATTCTAGCGATAATCACATTTCTCATCACGCATGACCGTCCTATTGAATGGATTGTCAAGTCTGATTGCCCGGTTCGACAAACTGGATGGAGCAGAAATGTATTAATTTCCACAACAAAGTTAAGTGACGCCCAACGCCCACCTCACTCCATCAGTTGGCAGTTCTCTCGAAACGAAATCAAGAATTAATCAATTTCCCTGCTACGTTGAATATTGCCCGCTTCGATGTACGTATTTAACTTGTTGGCACTTGACTTTTATAGGCAGGTAAAACTGTGTAACTCATTGCACACATTATACACCAATTCATTTTATTCTAAGGTGTCTGCTTGTATTTTAAAGATACATTAATTTAATCGATTGAGTTTCACACGATTAATCGAAACCCGGCTACTAGTTTGCCCATTATGGCTCACTGAATTATAAATAGTACAGTTAATAGTTTATTTTCATAAAATAAAATAAAAACTTTTATGAAACCAAGCTTCTATCTCTACATCATCAACGCTTTCATCCACGTTCGGCATCTATTGACATGAGTAGCTCTCGTCTTGGGGAGTCTCAATGTTTTGACAAGCTTCTGGGTTTAACCTTTACTCCTGACCAAAAAATCCGTTGTCAAGGCTGCTGGAAAAATAGTGGAAAGATACTACAGCTCAAGAAGATATCATACTGCTGATGCAATCTTCTCCCTGAATTCGAGCCAAGTAAGACCAACCATAGAGTACTGTTTCCGCATCTGAGCATAAGCTGCTAGAAACATCTTATCCTGCTTTGAGTTCCAAATAGATTTCGTAGTCTAGTGGGGAATGCCCTTCTCTATACCCTGCGCTTTCTTTCAAAGAGCAGGGGCGTTGCAGGCCTCTCTCTGCTCTATCGCTATTTACATGGCAATTGCTCGTCTGAGCTCCAATCTATGCCCCCCTCGCGTGACTTTCACGAATAACAGTCATGAAGCTGAAATCACTGTCAATATTTTCCCTCACTCTTTATCTGTGCCTAAATATAAACTTAGATTCTATGAACAAACATTCGTAATTCCCCTGCTTTTAACTGACTACAATATGGTCGTCTTCAATAACCTGAAAAAGTTCTTGATGAGCCGCCCATTAAGAATTCAAATTTACTAAATTTCCCACACTAAAGATAACTACTATATAGTTCCATTGGCTACCGTACATTCATTAATCCTTATCCTCGAGTGGCCTCCTAACCTTGTTAAGTTGTGCCTCCTTTGTAAAAATAATACAAGATAATATAATAGAACTGCTTACAATAATTGCCTTTAAGAACGGCTAGTAAATAGTGGTGATGCTAAATCGATGTAAGTTGTGTAGATGGTGTTCATAACTGGGACGAGAAAACATTTAAAATAGGCTAAGAGAGATGTGAACGGATGTGACTGGGCCGTTCTTTTAAACACAGAGCGGAAATACATTATTGGTGAAGGGATACAGTTAACACTTTAAGAAGGGGGTTCCATATAATACAGTTTTTTTTTTACAAAAAAAGACAAAAACACATAACCTTGTGTTTGAAATAACGAAGAAGACAAAGGCTTACGAACAACATGAAAACATTTCTTCAGCTGGTCATGAGAATGGTAGGAATTTGATGCCTTTTAGCTTTCTACATTGTATTTTCTTCCTTTCTACCTCGCTTGCGAAAGGGGCTTAGGATAACTCAACTCTCCGCTCTACATTGTATACTCTCCTGACTCTAACTGTCAACCCTTACTTGATTGAATAGATTGAATCTATCTCTCTGAAGTCCGGATGAGGATTTAACGTTTCTCACGTGGGGGTCTCTTGATTCTAATTTAAATTCTACGCCGTTGATATAACTTTGTTTTTATAGTTATTTCTTACTACAATGGCTTATTCTGTACATTCCTAAAATCGCATTTTGATAGCAATGTGTACTATTCGTAATGTTTAATCACTGAGTTCTATTCTAGCAGTCTCCTTTCATAAATATTACCGAGATCCGACCTCTTCTCTATACAACACCTTTTTTCTTCTAATTTAAAAAAAATATATACGCTGTTTTAAATGGTAGTACATTTTTCTAATCTTCATTCATACCTGATCAGCCCCTAAATATCCTTAGCTAAGACAGATCAAATATGATGCATAATAAATGACAATGCTTGGATCCCGACTTAAAATACACTGAACATTAATTCTATGTTTCTCTTCCCTCAAGCATCTTCTGCAAAGTAAAATCAATAAACTTCGCCGCCACACATGCTTAAGGCAATCAGAACCAAACAAATTAAATTCCGTCTCATTAGACCATAATAGATGGTTCCAGTAATTTGTAAGCGTTGTTAGTATTTCTTCAGCAAACTGTTTGCGGGCTTCTCTTGTATCGCCTTCAGAAGAGGTTTTTTTTTCTGGGATTACAGCAGTGCACACTAATTTGAGGAGTGCAAAGATAAGAGTGTCATGCCTACACTCAAGCGTGGTAGTGGGAATTTCATTCTCTGGGGCTGCAGGGATTGCTACAGGTATTGTAAAGTTACATTTCATTAAGGGAAAGATTAACAACGTGTATTCCCAGATATTACGGCAGAGCATGATACCCTCCCACTATAAACTGGATCGCAGAGAATGACAATGACCAAAACCTACATCCAAGACAACCTTTACTTTACAAAGAGACTGGGGATAAAGGTGACGAACTGTCCAAGCATTCTCCGGACTTAAACTTAATAGAACATCTTTGGGACATCCTCAAAGAGAAGTTGGAAGTGCGCAGAGTCTCAAATATCCGCCAGCTCCACGGCATCGTAATTGAAGAGTGGAAGAGCATTCCAATGGCTACATAGGAATTTCTGGTAAAATCAATGCCCAGGAAAGTAAACAAATCTTTAGATAATGATGGCGGCCACAGAAATTGTTGTAAGATAACATGGTGTATGCTAATATTGAAAACGTTTCGTAGGGAGTGAGCTCTCATTTGTTGCCAAGGATTTAACTTTCAATCGATATATTTGGAGTTATTTTGAGGGGAAAAGAATAAGATTTTTCAGAATGTCATAGAGTTGTTAATATATTTAAAAGATTGGGACAATTCATAGTTTTCGGAACAAATATGTTCGTTATAATTCAAATTAGGATGTGTAACTTAAATAAGATGCATGTATTTTGTTACGTAATTGATCGGCTTATCATTTGCATTAGTTATTATAGGTGTTATTATGATGTGAGAAAGTTAACTTATGACAAAAATTTAATTACTTTTTCTATAGGAGTTTACTTATTAATGGCGATACATTATAAACACCCCCACTTTATTTAATTGTGCTCTAATTTGCGATTCAAGAAGTATCCGTCGTCGTATATTTGAAAAGAATGTGAATATATTTGCTTGCTAGAAGAAAAAGGGGTGATCATGCATTAGAAATTGGTTTGTGTTAGAGATGTTTTGTTGTTTTTAATGTTTTTTTATAGTTTGAATCTTTTAATTTTCAACGAGTATTTTTTCGTGTATGATATGGAACAAGGTCATACATTTCATTACATCAAAAATACATTTCAAATATTTCTGTTTTTTATCTGAATTTGATTCATCCAGAGGTAGTCTCCCAATAAAGACGAAACGTTGCTGAACAAATAACTTACTTTTTTTCTATATCTCTATTTCGTCGCAAGACTATTTCCAATATTTTCAGTATACATCAATTTATTCTTACGCATGCCCAACTTCAGTTGGGCATTCAATCCACATAATATTAAAACGTCCCACCTATATCTCGAAAGTTACATCGGTAGGAGACGCGGTAGGAGTCGTAAATGTTTTGGTCTCGAATTTAGCTGACAACAATCAAGTGATTAAATTTAAAAAAATTGAAATCGTATATACTTCATATTTGGTACAGTATTATATTAAATGATATTACTGACTTATTTAGTTGTACGACCTTTTACTTTCGTTACGACTAAGGTGTTTTTGTCACATGGGTAGAATTCTATACACGTACAATATTTTCTTTTTCGAGGGTAACTTATATTTTCTTTGATGACAGTAATATGTTGTGCATTACTGTTGTTTGTAAGAAAACACTTTAAAATAAGTTAAAATGTAAACGTGAGTAAACTATAGCTTTTCTTCTCTTGGGCACGTTAAGTACTAATTATGTTTTAATCTGTAATGCATTGGTTTAAAAAATCCGCAATCTACACACTCACCCTATTATTGTAATTATTTTACTACTGGATAAGTTTACGTAATTTCGATATTATAAGTAAGTACGTAATTATGTCTTAAATTTTCCGGCAAATTTGGAATATATCAAAAGATTCGTAAGCGAGCAATAAAAAATGAAAAACTCAGAAGATCACAACTGAAACAGCTTATTAAAATTAAAAGTCTCAGAAGCATAATAAAAAAAACAATGTGTAATCGCTTCCCCCCCCCCCAGAAGAAAAAGAAAATAGTCATCTGTAAAAAAGCAAATTCGGGAATTTGGACAGAATTTTTTAAAAAATTTAATTCATGTGTGTAGCGTGCTCTTCTTCCATCGGCCATAACTAAATAGAAATCCTAAGTAATTCGCAATTGAATTTTTTGGTTACCTACACTAAGGGCTGAACCTTCAGGAGAATATCACATTTTACAATTGATTTTTCCAAGTACTCTAACGACTGCGAATTACTTAGGACCTCTATCCAGTCACTGCTGACGAACCAATAGCACGCTACCTCCTTGAAGTAAATAAAGGGTTCAGATCGAAATTGCGTCCAAATTCTCGAGTTCGACAGAAACATTCCCGAGTTCGACAAGATACATCTAAAGAAAGCCGGAGGTTACGTCGACCGACACGTTGTGAAAATTACACTAAAGATTAGATCGGTAGTCCGATGAATCCAAATAATACGAATAACAAATCCTCATCTCAAAAATTCAGAAAATCCATATCGTGGAAATCTTTTTTTGATTATATTGTTGGCCACCAAATTGTATGTTTATTGCACTAACATCACAATGATCTCTTGTAAGGGAGAAATCTAAGTGGTTTATCTATGCAGTCATTTAATTACTTTATCAGAAATTTATATAAAGTTACAGCGATTTTAAAGTCAGTACATTTTGACTGGCGCAGAGGCGTAATACCGTCGATTGCATTGAGCTGACTTACAAGATAACAACTATGAAAAAAGCATTACACAAGTTCGCCTTCTAAATGTGTGTGTTAAAAGGAAATATAATTTGTTTCTAACTCACCACTAAGGGAAGCTTAATTTTAATGCACACACATTTCATAAAAATGTAGCGAGTTGGTTTATTGTATTTAGTTTCTTTTATTGGATTTTTTTGTTCATTAATATTGTTTGATGATTATAACGTTTGTTTTTCAAAGCTCTATAAGCGGAATTTGATTGATGAAAGGACCAGAATGTAATTGATCTAAGTATACAATTATATTTTTATAGATACATTTCCAACCTTTCCCTGAATGTAATTATATCAAACGAATAAGATCAAACGAAATAAAAAATATTCAATTATTTTAGTGTCTACATTTTTGTATAACGACATAAGCTGCTACTTAACTGTTTTTGTCTCTGATACGTAAATCACCAGATGTATCTGTATAGAGTAACAGTAAAAATCTACAAAGTTTCATATAGAACGTGTTTTTCCAGAGCTGTCGAACTTGAAATTGACAACACTAGTCTTTTGATTGCTTATTCGAGACAAAAATCGGTTATTTTGAGTTCATATTTCTTAAGAAACTGAGATACGAGCTATATTTGCAAATTGTGCAAATTTATTTTAAAAATAATTTATGAAGATTTGATAAAAGAATAATTTCACGAAATGGACTTATCAAATATCCACCTTGCTTGTGCGATTTACGCCTATTAGGCCGTTTATTTAGAGATATATAAAGTCCAATTCTACATTGATAGGCTAGACACAATAGACTAAGTGGACGACAACGCGGTGTTTCCAGAATCCAGCCTGATGCCTTAAATTGTACTTAAATTATAAAAGCATATATTTTAAGTGATTGATTTTAAGTTACAATTAACCGCCTCTAAAAGCAACCTGTATTTAAAAAAAAAATATTAATTATATTTCTTTGAATATACGTATTTTATTTTTCTGTGTTGAATTACAGTCATTTACTGATATAAAAATCGACAAAATGTTTTAATGGGCGGTTTACTAAATAGTAATCCATATAGCAAACAATAAGCTTTTGCAACAGAAAATTAAACAATAAATTCAGAAATATTACATTGCCCGGTTATATATTGCGTACATCTGATGTAACAAGTTATTTTTATTACTTAATTCTTTTCGACCACAGGAAGATGTGATACAATTTCGCCAGCGCCCATAAATAATGAACCTCTGAAATATTAGAAAATATCTGGAGTTACCCTCAGTATTTCCCGGTAAGGGCACTTCAGGTAGCAAACAATAAACTTACTCCACTCGAAAGGATGCAGGCAATGCTTAGGCAAGTGGACCTCCTAGAAATGTACAAGAACAATGCCAAACAGACAGAACCAACAATGAAAAGGAACATTACACCAATGTCCTTGACTTTGGTAGCTTTACTGAATAGGAAGAACAGAAGTTGCTGACTGTAATTCAGTTTATGCTAGTTATATCTCATGAATAATGTTATAGAATCTGGGGCGCATGAAAACAACATATTTTAAAACGTATTTTCGTATTGGTGCATTATTGTTTGTATGTTTTCTAATACAAATCTTTTATAAAAACATTATTAAGAAGGTAGTTATATAGTATAATTTGATCTATAATAGAAAATATAATGCGTTTCACACATTCATAGACACACATATATCTAATATATATATATATATATATATATATGTATATATAAGTGAAAGTGTTTGTATGTGTGTTTGTGTGTATATTCCCCTACTACTCTGTCAATTTTCAGTCTACAGACTCGAGATTTGACATAAGGGGTATTGTGATTTGGGAAAATCTTTTTAATCGGCCAGAAATTTGGCTGTCAAGGAGTCAAAATTCAACGATTTGACCTTAGAAAACTCAACGAAACTCCAGTCTTTCGGTCTAAAAACTTTAAAATTTATAGGTGGGTTACTTCGATACGGATCCAAATTTTAATTTTTATTTGAACATCCAACAATAAATGGGGTTTATGAAGAGCGCTTACTATCTGAACCCATAAAACCATTAGTGTACTTCCGATATATTAGCGAAACATTCTGTTTAATAACCAAACGGACGCAAACACCTTTTTCTCCTTACTCAATGGAATACATACCGCGTTAAAGTACACCTATGAGGGAGAGTGCAATTCATCCATAACTTTCCTTATGTGTTGGTAACAAAAACAACATTTAGTTACCATACATCTATACACCGCAAACCAACATTTACAGGATTGCACACTCGTTGGGATTCATATTGCCCTAAAAAACGTAAGATAAATCTAATTATGACCCTAACACATCGTGCCCTTATGATTTGTTCCAAGTTAAAATTAGAGGAGGAAACAATTACAGGTATTTTAATCCAAAACAGGTATCCACTAGATGTGATTAGGTCAGTTATTCAAATGAAATTGGCTGAAGTCTCTCGAATTAAAGAGAATATAGTGGCCAAATGTCCAATTTATCTCCGTTTGCCTTGGTAAGGTACAGTAAGTGAGAAATTTTCAAAACAATAAGTTCAGCAGTTCATGGATGTTATTTTGCTGCCAATGTGCGTGTTGTATTCTCTACGAGAACTTTATTACCATCTTCTCGAAAAGACGTTCTACCCTCCCCCGCACACACATAATAGTAACGTTATTTAATTTTGAATGTGGTTACGGTGCCAACTACTTGGGTCGAACGACATTAAGATTAGATGGAAGAATCCAGCAAGATGTACCCAGTAAAATTAGGAATGGAACCTACCGGGCAACGGGCGTTGTTACTAACACAGACGGATCATTTACTTAAAACCCCGTCTTGTGCAGCGAACTTTTTTTTATTCTGAGTCGTGTTCATTCACTATATCACCTAAAGATCTTAAAGACTATTCACGTTTGACTTAGAAAACTTGCAAGCAAAGGGAATGCCTCATGGGTTTGAACGTGATTAATCTCTAGGGTATTCGACCATAATGCTGTTTTATTTTATTGTGTTCCCACTTTTGTTCTCCCCATAAATTGAATAAAACGAAATTTTAATGGCTTTTCATTTTTTTGTTTTAAAAATTCCCTCGATACAGCTTTGAGAAGCGAGGGTCTAAACCGGTCAGCTGGCTCGCCATTTCTCTTTCTTTCCTCTCCTTTTCCCCGGTGTTCCCCTATTTTGGAGAGAAGATTAAAGGAATATATATATATATATATATATATATATATATATATATATATATATATTCCTTTAATCTTCTCTCCAAAATAGGGGAACACCGGGGAAAAGGAGAGGAAATATATACATACATATATATATATATATATATATATATATATATATATATATATATATATATATATAAATTTACTTTTAATCATGAATGATAAAAGTCTTCACTTCCTAATTGCAATATTTAGATTTTGTATCTCTAAAAACATTATGATATATATATATATATATATATATATATATATATATATATATAAGCACGTAAAATGAGACTACCAAATGTTTCGAAGCAGCAATTGAAACACATGTTCCAACTCGGAAGTACTTTATCAAACCACACTCTCCATAATTGTTCACTTCTGATTCTGCAACTGCGATCGTCCAAAGGCAGCTTTTATTCCGCAGACTTATCTGACATAAGTCCAATACAAATAAGCAATAGTTTGTAGAAAATAGAAATAATTGTAAGAGAGAACTAGCAGCAGCCCAGAGAAGGCATTCCGAAGTTATCCGAAAACGCATCGAGTCGCAGAAACAAGGAATTCGTTATTTCTGGAAAGTTTATAACAGTTTAGTAAATAATGGACACTCGACAATTTCCCCACTATTCAACAACCTTGAGTTTTTAGCATAATAATTTAAAAAAGGCAAATCCCCTTGCCAACGTTTTGCCTCCAGTGACACTTATGACCCAGTGGGCCACCCCCTCCTAAATTTCCCTTTGCAGACAACAGCCACGCTCGATGACCGAAAAATAATCCCCTGATATTTCGTCATGCCATAATCAATATAGTCACCTCGAAGCCATGTGGGTAAGATCTTATCTCTCGACCTTTACTACGCTTCATATTCATAAATGACCTTCCTATTAAAATATTCTTGGAGATAAGGTATTTGCTTATGATACCGTGCTCTTTAAAAGACACGTGGGTAAAACTAATGAACTCATATCTAAAGAAATTAGCGAAAATTCTAGAGTAAGACCTCCAGTCTGTAGTGGAATAGGTTGATAATGTCCAACGCTGCAAAGACTAAATTCATTTTCCTTTTATAATGACAAGAAACCTCTCAAGCACTGATTACCATGGCTTATGATACACTGCCTGAAAGTAGTTCACTAATGTTCCTTAGGTTAACACAAATTGAAACAAATACATTGAGGCAAGTGGCAGTGCTTCAAGGATATTGGACTCTCACTAAGGTGCTAAAAGGTTACTCATATCTGGGAGTATCCGTAATCTCTACAAAGCCGCGGTTCGTTCATGCATAGAGCATTGTTGCCACATCTGGGCTGGTGCATCTGCCACTAGTCTGTCGTTCCTATACAGGGTTCGAAACAGTCGCCAACCTAATAGGTTCTGAAGTATCAACTAAACTCTACACTGTCTCCTCACCTCCTATCTGTTTTACAAGTATGTCAACGGTAAAAATTTGACGAGCTCAAGGCATTAATACCTCGTTGACGACAATACAATCGACAAACCCGTCAAGCAAACAAAATCCCACCCGTACACTTTAGAGATCCCTAGATGCCGTATAGCCTTCTATTCCACTAGCTTAAGGCCTCATGCTGCTACACTTTGGAATTTATTTAACGACCCCTGCTTCCTTGATGATACTGACTTGCAAAAATAGTTAAGTGTTGCAAAAATCCAAGTGAAATGTGAACAGACATGTAACTGCCAAACTCGATAAATAGTATCCTGAAAATAAGGTCTCAAGAATTAGCTTGTGACGATTAAGTGGCCCTTTCCTTGCTGTTTATTTGAGGTAAAAATAAAATTAGAAAGTGTCTTGAAATGGAACATATTAAATAAACAGATATATTGCTTCAGAACACGCTTATGGGTGCGAAAAGAACTTTCTAAGTAATTTCTGATTTAAAAATCCCTCGTCAGAAAAAGAGTTCTTAGGTTTTGTTTGTCTTTTTTTCCTTTGTGTAAAAGTAAAAGTCGATCCCCATGTGTTATCGAGGTCACGCTAGCTTGTTATTTCAGGCAGAATTCTTTAGTTTTCTATTTTTATTATTTATTTAACCGGAAAGGCGCACGTACGCTAAATCGTAAGCTGAAAAAGTGCTGCCAAGTAAAAGAAACGTGAAATTAAAAATATAGAACAAACAGATAAACTCTTTTTAAGCACGCGTTTGGATAGTAAAAAGAAGTTTATTTTACTGTGTTTTTTTTAATTAATTCGGATTTTAACATCCCTCGTCGTCAAAAATTCTAAAATCATACATATAATATCTATCTATATCTAAATGTATCTAATATAACTAATATATATATATATATATATATATATATATATATATATATATATATATATATATAATCAGGCTAGCCAGCGTTCCTGGTCGCAGAATACGCTGAAATATTACATATTTAATCATGCAGATTTCGTATTAATTTTTAGAGTCAATCCTCCATCGAATCTTATATTTATCCAATAGATAGTCATGGGTACAAACGAAAAAGTGGTATAAATTGGCGTCCATCAGCTAGAATTGAAACAAAACCTTACCGGACTCCACCTCTATCCGTCACCGTATGATCTCAATCAATGTGTCTACGAAAGAGACAAAAATATTGTTTAACTTACAACTGTTAATTAGACCTTAAGTAAAAAAAAAATGGGGATAGTCGATTCACACAAG
Organism: Euprymna scolopes; assembly: GCF_053919585.1. Lineage (NCBI taxonomy): Eukaryota > Metazoa > Mollusca > Cephalopoda > Sepiida > Sepiolidae > Euprymna > Euprymna scolopes. Next base: position 86,837,473 of record NC_136507.1, read on the forward strand.
GTCAAGGGCAATGTTTTCTTTTTAATTTCAACGTATTAGCAGGTATTAAACCGACTATAAACCAAGTACGAATTCCATTATAAACGAATGCGCACATAATAATAACAGCACATTCATGAAATACAACTGAATATTAAAATATGTATGCCCTGGGTTCGGTCACCTTGCTGAAATAAAAATATAGAGACTCTTTCAAAGCCGTTCAGTAGACATTGCTGAAATAAAAACACGGGGAGATTCTGTCAAAACCAGAAATATGCAGTAGACGAATAAACAGCGTATGAAAATAACGAAAACACGACGCACAATGGTAACTTTCAAAGTTAAATTTTATTATAAAGCATTAAACTATGGTAGGGAGGGCATGGGATCAAATAGAATAAAAATAAAACAAATTACGAGGGTATGGAAGGGGTGTCTTTATCTACTATCTGAAAATACCAACGAGAAATATATCAAAACAAAAAAATATATATCCTCAGTACAAACAAAATGATGGCAAAATGAATTCTATGTCTAAATGTACGAGAGAGGTTGAGTTTAGGCGACATACTGATTTTACTTTGTTCTCCCCTCTTCTTTTTTTCCTTTCAAGCGGTTTTCTCTCATTTCTTTTCGAGCGGATTAAAATACATATTCGCAAAGTTCGCCGCTTGTCGCAGCCGATGTCACCTCAGTTTGTCGTTTATCGCTTCCGATGTCACTTCCTTTCGCTGTTGGTACGGAGTTTTTCCAGGCATTATTTCCTTTCTTGCATTGTTTATGGCGGGGGGGCGACATCGGTTCGTTCATCTGTCGCTTGTTGAAGTGGTGTACATTTTTCCACCTCCTCTTGGCACGACGGCCAGGCGGTCTCTGTCCTATACCAAAAAATGCCTCCATTTCCCCTAACTCTCTCTCTCTTTCTCTCTCTCTCTCTATTCTCTATATATTTCTTATCCCTCTCTTCTCTTTCTTTATTGATTAGCCACTAGCAGGGATCATAAAGTGTTTCTGAGCAAATGACCCCGTCATCTCGCTAGCTTCAGTGCTTTATCACCTCTTTCTCTTTCTTATATACTCCGTTTCTCTTTCCCCCATAAGTTATCTTTCTTTCTCTCTCTCTCTCTCTCTCTCACTCTCTCCATATATATATATATATATATATATATATATATATATATATATATATATATATATAGTTTGCCTCGGTGATAAAATATAAAAATACAAAAACCGATGCATTTGTCGTTGGTCTTGAAATAAATATTTAATTTTTATTTAAATACATAATCCGATTTAAGGGCCATATGTATATATATATATATATATATATATATATATATATATATATATATATATATATATATATATATATATATATACACTTGTGCCCGATATTATTCATACCCCCCTTTGAAAATTGAGTTTATTAGGTGTAACTTTGTAAGAATTTATTGTTTACGTCCATATTGATACATATTCTTAATAAACCTCTTCTGATCATTTTCGTCATTTTAAAATCTCGGGATACTTGTAATAAAAGAAATATACAGCTATTTATAAAATCTGCAATGTTCAAAAATAATCATACCCCTTTATTTTTTCAGTATTAATCGAGTTTCTGACTGTTTGTTTCCTGTTTGATTCTTATTTTGAATGCTTTTATACAACCTTTGATTAATTTCATTTCGTTTTTTGCATTTTTCAGAAATTAAAATTATATCAACTGAAAACCAATAAAAGAATAAAAATAATTAGAATGGGGAAGAAAAAAGAGCTTAGTAATGATCTTAGGACTAAAATTGTGAATTCACATAAGGATGGTTTAGGTTACAAGTCAATTTCCAAGAAATTTGAGGTCCCTACAGAAACAGTACAGAGCATCATTAAAAAATTCCAGAGCCACCACACAACAAACAACTTGATTGGTAGAGGAAGGAAAAGGAAACTGTCTGCTAGAGCCACCAGGAATATTGTAAGAAGTGTTAATGCAAATCCAACCACCACTACTAAGGACATTTTAGAAAATCTGGAGTCTTCTGGCATAAACATATCAAGGCAAACATTGCAAAGGACTCTGCATGAAAATGGTCTGAAAGGAAGAAGACCAAGAAGGACTCCATTGCACACCGGAAAACACCTTGCAGCACTTCTAAAGTTTGCTAGGACCCATGTGAATTCTCCAGAGTCCGTTTACTCAAGTATTTTGTGGACTGACGAAAAAAAAATTGAATTGTTTGGCCATATGGATGCTTCTTACGTTTGGAGGAAGAAAGGAGAAGCTTACAACCCAAAGAACACCATACCCACGAAACATGGTGGTGGTAGCCTAATGTTTTGGGGCTCCTTTTCGGCTAGTGGTCCAGGTAGTTTGGTCAAGATAGATGGAACCATGAAGAAGGAGCAATATTTGGAGATACTCCAGAAAAAACATTAGACAGGATGCGGAGAAGCTCCATTTAGGACCAAACTGGGTCCTTCAACAGGATAATGATCCAAAGCATACTGCCAAAATAGTCAAGAAATAGTTTGAGGATAATCAAATTAATGTTTTGGAATGGCCTAGCCAGAGTCCCGACCTGAACCCTATCGAAAACCTCTGGCACATATTGAAAACTGAGGTTAAAAAGCGAAAACCTAGAAATTTTAGGGATTTGAAGAACTACTGCATTGAAGAATGGTCAAAAATCAGTGTTGATGCTTGTAATAACCTTGTTGATAAATATCCAAAACGGTTATAGGCAGTTATTAAGAATAAAGGTCATGCTATTGACTATTAGTAAGAGAGGTATGAATAATTTTGAACTAGTGCCATTATTGTTTTTCTTTGTATAATGTTTCAAACTTGCATAATTTATTTATTTGTTGAGTTTAAATTAAATGCTTATGCTTGATTTATTGTTTGAAATCCCTTTAATATTGTCTACCTTCTGGTTTGAGCGATATTCTTATAGAAATCTCAAAGATCCGAGGGGTATGAATAATATCGGGCACAAGTGTATATATATATGCAACGCTCTCTGTGTAAACAAATCGAGCGGTGGTATTTGGACGATGTCAGAACATCGTTTATTCATCACTCACACAGCAGCAGCCTTATAACGTAATGGTGAGAAGTTTTGACTGGCCGGGTTTCAATCCTGGCTTGAGGCAGTTAGTTGCCTGTCTAGTTGTACCGATGAGCTGTGAAACAGAACTGTATGCGGATGACTATGTATCTATATATACACATGTATATATATATATATATATATATATATATGTGTGTGTGTGTGTGTGTGTGGTTTGCTAGGACAGTTTTATATTAAATTCTACACAATTTTTTTTGCAAGGATTATACAATTTAGTTAACTTTATTTCGTCTCTTGCATATCAATGAGTATATTAAGAAGACCGTTTTAACAATTTTTAAATATTATCTCGGCCAGGGATTTCCCCAAAATTGATACATTCTAGTCCTAGTGACACATGGCCGAGGCGACTAAGACGTTGGAACAGGCATTGCAAGTCTACAATGTGCTGAGTTCAATCCTGAGCGAAAGCAGTGGCACAATAGATGCAGCAGCTACAGCATTAAGCGGTAGCAGCAGGGACGGCCTGAATGGAACGACAATATGGAACCCCCGTAACAATAAAAGGTTGGATTCCAAAGAAACATTTCCCGAGTTCGAGATACACATGAAGAAGGCCGAAGGATGATACGTTTATACAATATTTAGTCAATCCTAAAATTGTGTAAGTAGTATGGTGCAAAGCAGTATATGTTTCCTTTGTTAACTTACCAGTTCTTCCAGGAATGCTATTCCAAGTTTCTAACCAGTCAGAGAACACATTAGGAAACTATAATTATCACTATTTAATGCAAGCGGATTAGCATATTTATACGAAGTCGACAACCTTTATATAGTGTTTTCATATTCAGTATTGTCTACCAAATATAAAATATTTGAATATATTCTTCGATTTCTGCATAATTTGGCAAGCATTCCTGTTTTCCTAAGGTTAGCAATCCTTGAATAGTATATTCGTTGAAAATTTGCAAAACCAAATTATCATTTTGCCTTTCAAAAGTAGTCGGAGAAAGAGCTTTTGAAGTTAACTTATATTTCACAAGTGATTGAGAATCTAGGGCATAAAGTTTATGCAAACTAGAAACTGGAGAACTTTGGATGTTATCTAATGCATGATTTCCATTATAACAAAACTTTGGGAACATCATGCATTTACGTTCATCTTTTTGATCAAGCCAATTGTTTCTAATGCATTTCAATATATGCAATGAGTCGAATAATAAGAAGAGAGGGCTAGACGTTCTAACTGGATGCGGATATACAATTAAAAGCTTTGATGGGCTACAAAACAAAGACATAGATATTTTTATTTATTGCAACATTATCTGTTATAACAGATAATACCTTAAACCCATATCTTCTAAGCCAATTATTACATGTTTAATTATGTCAAATAAGTTTTCAGCGACAAGACATTTAGTTGGCATAGCATGCACAACAGCCTTATATTGTGAGAATACACTGCTAAGCATGAAAGCAAATATACTTGTGGCAGGTTCATTGCTGTTGTTAGCTAAGCAAACAATATTACCACCTTTATAATTAAGATAAGATTTGAGATGTATTTCATCAACAAGTAAAGATACTGTGATGTCATTCTGCATTAGTAACTTGAACTTACTTTTAATATACATGAGAACATTGTTATCGTGTTGTTCAATGACAGGATTCATAGAAGTTGATAAGGTTAATCTTCTAATGGTTGAATAGCATGATAAAATTACATTTTTAGTGTCTCTAAACAGTCTGTACCCTCTAGGGGAGCAGTTATATAATAAGAAAGAAAATCCCATCATTTCACTCGAATAATTAACCTTATTCATTGTCATTATGTTCATTTGTTCATATATGAAATTAATGGCATTAAAATATTTAAATGATTCATCTTGCACTAATAGCAAACATGATAAGATTAATTTTAATAAAAAACTTATATTAGAAGTTTTCATTTCCTGTTCTTCGATGTCCATTTTTTCATGTTTTCCATCGAAATCTGCAGAGTATTTTCCTCTGTTACATGTTTAGGAGTTCTATACTCCCCTATAACACTCATTTCCACATCACTACAGAATACTCTTACGGCCAAGTCTGGTTCAATCACCATAGACATTTTTATTTTTGGGCATGGCCATCTCTTTATATAGCATATAATGATGGTATTGTCTTGCATAATAGAAGTCAAAAGTTTATCTATAAACGTTAATTTTTTTTCTAACTCATCAATACTATGGAGTTTTTCATTTACCACTAATTGTCTTTCCAGTCCTTTCATCAAACGCTGATGCCTCTCGCTGTACCTGAAGTTCACATACCTAAAGAAATAATTTAAAAGAAAACCTTACCATGTTTGACTTAATACAAAAAAAGAAAGAAAATTACATGACAAAAAACGGTAAAATAAAAAAAAGGTAAATGTGCAGAATTAGTCCACCCTCGAAAAATCCTTTTAAATTACCACTTTTTAAGGTTTTCGGGGGGTGCTGGAAACGAAAACAACGTTTAAAATTACGGCAAACTAGTAGTTTCCAAGATATAGAGAGATATTAGTTAAAAAAAAATAATTTTACCTAAAAGGACCACCCACTTCATGGCCAATATTTTTTTTTTACATGCGCATCGAGAATTTTTTAAAAAATTACATTTTCGCCTCAAACAAGGCGAAATGCCTCTTTGATGTAGGAATGAACACAACTAAACGTAAAATGAGCACCTACAGTCGACCACCCACTTCATGGCCAATTTTATTTTTTTTACATGCGCGACGAGCAATTTCTTAAAAATTACATTTTCGCCTCAAACAAGGCGAAGTGCCTCTTTGATGTAGGAATGAACACGACTAAACGTAAAATGAGCACCTTCAGTCGACCCCCACTCTCCCCCGACAAAAATTCTGTTTACACTTTTTGAAAGGGGATTCTCAATTTACGTTAAACTGTGTTCATTGCACGTTTACTCCCAACCCCCAACATAAAGGTGGCCATACTCATTTTTCTTCGCTTTTATTTGTTAAAAATGAAAGCGCCCTAAAAAATGATGGTCATAAAGTGGGTGCTTATTTTACGTTAAATTTTTATAGAAAAGTGATCCCCCATTTTTTAAAATTAACATTTCTTCCTATCTTGGAAACTAATCGTTTCCTGTAATTTTAACGTTATTTTCTTTTACAGCGTTACTAGCAGTATCAGAATTTTGGGGGAATTTTTGACAACCCTAACACAAAACTGCGAATAACATATGCAAAACTCGTAATTTCTCCGTTTAAATTTTCCAAAATAAACTATTAAAATTGTTTAAAAAATAATAGAAATATTATTTTTTATTGCCGGCATTTTGTAAACACTTTTTTTTATAATAAAAAATAATATTTCTATTATTTTTTAAACAATTTTAATAGTTTATTTTGGAAGTATATTCTCCAAAATTATGACACCTACAGGGCCACGACATTTACCACAAATAATTATTAATAAGCTTTTAGGATAACAAAAACGGTCATAAACTTTTTAAAAACTTTAATCTATTTCACGCTGATATAAATATTGCACAGTGAAATAGTTAAACTAAAATGATAAATGATTTTTCTTATTTAGAATTATTTAAACAAGAAATTCCGTTTTTACGATATCGCTTTTATTAAATTGTTAGGTGAAAGTACATAATATTTTCACCAGACTCAACATTTTAAATACGTTTCTAAATAATAATTTATTATCTCAGCACATAACTTAAATTACATGCAAAATTCATTTTTATATACATACTTTCGTTTTTATTTTAAAATACGTTCTAAAAAAAATAAAAATAAATAAAAAAAGGCGCGTTGTTTTTATTTCAAACATTTTAACACTTACTCTGCTATATTAAGATGGGGTAATTTTTTTCTTTTTATTGCATTAATCCACTATTAAATTATTTCGAGTTTTGGGGGAAATGAAAACACGGTAACTTCTGGTCCATTTTCGTAGTTACCTCGGCATTTTGGAACTATACATCTCGACAGCATGTTTTAACCCTCCAAAACTTTAAACCAACTTCCGGTTTAGTCATGAGACACGTGACCAAATTTCAACATACCGATATTCATGGCGTCACCAGACTAAATTATAGTCGTCGCTAGGTCATCATATTACGGTAGCCACAATTCTACACGCTCTCTGTACACTCCTCCGTTCGATGCTCTCCCGTCCTGGAACTCACTATTGCAATATTTTGGACATATAATGGAGCAGCTATTTATTTGGTGTCCACCACACCAAAATGTGGCACAAGGCTAGAAGGTGGAAATAGGCAAGCTCCCCTAAAGGAGGGGCCCTTTGCCTCATCAAAAATTGCCTGGACACCCTCGTTGGCATCACCCGGTAGGGGCGCGTCAGGCGAAAAGCAATTAACTTGCCCCACCGAAAAGCCCGGTGACAAGGCCTTGGAGGGTGGACCTCCTAGGTATTCCCCAGGCGGCGTACCTCAGTCCGACGGGTGCTGGGCTGGTTCCCGGGCCTTAACCCGTTGGGCTGAGTGTCAAGAACGAATCCTTGACGAGTACTACTACCCTATTTCCCTGCAACACATGCCGCTAGGAGACATCCCATCATACAGAGTATAATGGTGTAAATATTTATTTTATTTGACAAAAATACAAATAAAAATGTGGCACAAGGCCGAAAAAAGGGGGTGGGGGTTAATGTTGACCTAACTAACATAACGTTAACTTAACTAGACTCTTTCACCAAAATACCAAAATCACTCTGTGGACATCCTACTTTAAACCCGAAAGTTACAAATATATATACATGATGTGGGGGGTTGGGGATAAAAATCTTATTTACAAAATCGTATGAAAAATATACAATGATAAAAAGTGGTTAGTAAAAAGAACCCCCTCACTACTAATTGTGGCGGATAAAAAGTTTTGTCAGTCGAAAAGATGTAGGTCCCACGAAAGCTAACTTTATTCAAACACAACAAAAATGGCCTACATCTCTGGCAAAACAGTTTATCCGTCACCTAAGGGGCCGGGCTTGGGGGTTATCGAACCAAAAGTGGGGGAAGAGAAAAAAAAAAAAAAAAAAAAACGAGGGACGCTGGGACAGGGAAAACCAAAAAGGGAGATTGGGGCGATGACAGCATGCATACTCTAGCTAAGTTAAAAATCGAACAAAAATGCCTAACTAGCCTACTCTAGGAGGTCCGATGCATGTCTATGTTTGATCAGGTTACCCAAAATCCTTAAAAAAACTAAGCCACTCAAAAAAGAAATTCAAGACTAGCTCAATTCACTTTACACAGTCGCGAAACTTTCACCCACCTGTCGTTGAAATTCACAGGAGCGAGTTTCACCTTCTCCAGCTTAATTCGCATTTTCAATCGATATTTGAAAATGAGGACAAGCTGGGGAGCAGTGAAGGTCTCATCTCCGTAAACCTCCTTCTGTCGCGTCGTCCAAATCACGCCTCTCATAACTGCTAGTAAACACAGAAAAACATAGCGTTCTTCTTTCTTCATGGTCGGTGCCCAGTTGCAGCACGGGGAAACCGACTCCAGCACAAAAAACCGCTCGCTCAGCATGCGAACCGTGAAGCCTTCAACTAACTCACACAACGGTCGAACGATGGCGCAGTGGAAGAAAGCATGATCAAGGTCTTCCTCCCATTCTCCGCATCGGACACAATTGGGTGTCTCCGTAAAACCCGCTGCGTAAAGTCTTTTGCCGACCCAGAGAGCATTTCGTATTACCAGCCAGGTGAGTGATGCCTCGTAATTATCGAAGCAGCTCGACCCAGGCGCCCAAGGCCATATTAAGCGGCGCTCCTCCTTCGTAAAACCGAACTCCTCAATCTTTTCGTCTCGAACGGATCCCCTCACTAACGCCCGATATAGCGCTTTGCGAGACAACAGCTGGGTGTCAGAGAGGCTTTCTTTGACCCGTAGAAGAAATCTCAAGGCCTGCCGACACTCGCGATAGAAAGGGCACTCGTTTCGGGGCAACCTGTGTGCCTCCCCCTCAGCCGAATGCACACTCTCCAAAGCCTGAAAGGCTTTCTTAGTGTCTTCTATCCAGAAGACACCGTTTCCCTCACTTGGTGTACACATTCGATCCAGGTATATCAGCCTAAGAGTGTGTCTACGTATTTCTACACTAGGCATACCCAGACCGCCTTCAGACGGATGCAGGTAACAGACCTCCCGGGTAACCATGGCCTGCTTTCCGCGCCATAAGAACGCGAAAAGAGCCCGCACCAGATCAACTAGTGTGGTCTCCGGGAGTGGAAGTACTGATAGACGGTAAAGGATCAGGGGGTAGATATGAGAATTGCATACCTCCGCCCGACCCTTCAAAGACAGATTTCTCAAGGCCCACAAATGAGATGCGACCTTGACCGCTTCCAATACCTCCGACCAATTTTTCTCCAGCTGGAGACCGGGACCAAACCAGACGCCGAGTAGCTTGCATGGCCCATCAGCCCAACCAAAGGGTCCCTGAAGGGGCATACCCCTACAGGCACCGATACGTAAGCCAATAGACTTAACGTAGTTAATTATGGCCCCTGTGACCTTGGCATACCGACTTGTTTCTATGTCAACGACTCTAATCTCGGCACTGCTCGTTACAAGCACAGTCACGTCGTCAGCATAGGCGGTATACTTTACCGGGGTAGAGCCACCTGGCAAAGTAATCCCGCGAAGGACCAGATTCACCCGAAGCTGGCGCAAATATGGCTCAAGCGCCAGCACATATAACATTGGGGATAACGGACAACCTTGACGGATCGATCTTGTTAACATGAAGGGTTTCGACCTCACCCCATTCACTTCAACCATAGCACCGGGGTTGGCATACAAGAGGCAAATCCAAGAGCGAAACTGGGGACCAAACCCAGCCGAGCGAAGAACAGCCTCTAGGTAATGATGGTCTACTCTGTCGAATGCTTTGGACTGATCTAAATTAATCAGCGCGGCTTCTGTGTCGACTTTTTCTACGATCAAGCGTATCGTGTGCAAATTATCTTGAATCGTCCGGCCCTTAACAGAACAAGTCTGTTCGGGACTTATTAGACGGTGTAAGACAATCTGCAGACGATTTGCTAAGATCTTGGCCAAAATCTTTAACTCTGTGTTTAACATCGTTAAGGGCCGGAAATTACCTATCCCATCCCCTCCATTTTTATCTTTGCGTAACAATTTAATGATCCCCCTGGTAAAGTACTGAGGTATGCACCCGTTCCTATACCAGGAGTTAAAAAGTACGGTCAGCAAAGGAATAAAAATGGGCGACAGCCTCAAATACACCTCGTAGGGCAGACCATCTATCCCAGGGGTCCTGTCTAGCCCGACCTGTTTCAAGGCCTCAATGACTTCTTCCTCTTTTATGCTACCTTCACACCTAGCTGCTTCGGTCGCCTCCAGGCGAGAAAAGTCGGCTAAATAGGTGTCAAACTGTTCAATAGTCAGACCGGGCTCCTTGGTAAAAAGCTCCTGAAAATGAGTCCGAAAACCCTCCAAGATTCCGTCGTTTGAAGTTACGGTTCGTCCGTCCGGCAATGTGACACTGGCGATGTGTCGATCTGCAGAACGTCGAAACTCCTCCGCACGCAGTGACGCGGCCATGTTTGTTGCCTCGTTTGGCGCTCTTTTTAATCTAGCCCTAACTAATAATCCCTGGTCCTCCCTGTTATCCAAGGAGTCCAGTTCAGCCTTAACTATAGTATAGCTAGCACTATCCCCCTCCTCCACCGCCCTTTCTAATCTATCTTCTAGCGCCGCTTTCGCTGCTCTAGAACTACGGTTGAGCCGGCGACTAAAATCAGCAGCGAAGGACCTAATGACTTTTTTAAGGTTGCCCCACCACTTATTCCCGATGATAGCCCCCGTCAATTCCCTCTGTATTGTTAGTAGAAGCTGTTCCCGGAAGTCCTTCACATCGAACAACGACGTGTTGAACTTCCAGTAACTAGCCATCCTAGGTTTAACACTATCTAAGTTTACTCGAACCCGGACAAGCCTATGGTCCGAATAAACTATACTATGAAAACTTGGACAGTCTAAAAGCCCTAGGTCGACTCTCCTAACTAAGAACCGATCGATGTAACTCGAAAGCTGCACCGGATCGGAGCCGCGTCTACCTGTCCAAGTCCATGCTAAATCCCCGGGTTTTTCGTTCCGAAATTTATCGACAAGATCAAACTTGTCGACAAAGTCTCGAAACGCTTTAGCATCCCGGTTCTGGTTAGTATCCCTTGTGGTATTAACCCCACGATCTAACTCGGGATCCAGGACCGCGTTCCAGTCTCCCGCTAAAACTAACCGTCGAGACGAATTCATGAAAGGCTCGATTCGCCGAAAAAAGGAAACTAGCTCAGTACGGTTATTGGGCGCATAAACCCCAATAAAACGAAATGCCACATCCTTTACGGTAACATCCAGAACGAGCAATCTTCCCTCTGGATCTGCATAAATAGGGTCACACGATGCATCAAGAGTGCGCTTAACTAGCCAGGTAACCCCCCTTGCGTGGGTATCATAATGTGCTGAGTAGAGCTGAAAGTCCCTAAGGAGCACATCCTGATAGTCACTTGGAATAAAGTGAGTCTCCTGTAGACAACATACATCCACACCAAGGCGTTGAAGGTCGCGTGCAACTCGAAGTTTACGAGAGGCGTCCCTCAACCCTCGGACATTTAAAGTAGCTAATCTTAAAGAAGCCATCCTGAGCTACTTAGGGTTGGGAATCCTGATCAAACATAGACGGTGTCAAGACACCGACAGCTGTCCCCATGGATCCAGTGGTCATCTCAGTGGTGATTGACCCGTCAGGGGACAAACCGCCGATGTCAAGAGGAAAGGTTAGTTTAATGGCCCTATACAATGATGGATGCATTTTGATAGGGACCCGTCCAATACATGATTCTTTCATTTTTTGTATGTCGTTATCATTGAAAAAAACGGCTGGAGGAAACAAATTAAAAGCGCTATTTGCTTCCTCCATCATTGTCCACACTCCTCTGGCCTCTGCTCTGGGCCTTACTACAGTCAATAATCTTGGGGCTTTGGGGAAGTTTTCGGGGTTAGTGGTATCCTTTTTCTTTATATTTTTTAAGGCTAGCAAATTTTTATAATCCTTATTCTTGTGTGCTTTCATCACAGTTTCTCTTTCGGTTGAGATTTGACAAACTGTTTTGCCTGTAAAAAAAGGGGGATATTTTTTTTTCGGGATTCTCTCTCGGAAGAGGGGCTCCTTTGCCTTTTTTTATCTGTCGGAGTGGGAGGGGGCATATCTGTTTTCATGGGAGAAGGGGGAGGAGTGCTTTGAGGCGTGTTAGCAGGAGTGCAGAAGGGGGAAGGTCTCGGGCTTCTCTTTTTGGGAGGAGCGCCTAGAGAGGTCATATTTTTCCCTCTAGTCGGGTGTGTAGAAACTATTGGGGCTGGAATTTTTTTGGGGGGAACGTTTTTCTTTTGGGTTAGGTTTCTCCGGGAACAGGGACTCTGGGAAGGGAACGTGTATTTTTTCTTTTCGTTTTTCATCGAGAGATTCTTTTAATTTTAGCAGTTCTTTATATTTATTCCCTCCGGGGTCTTTGCTCGAACGTATTTCAACTTTTTGTTCCTTTGTTAAGGATTTTGCATAGGTTGGTGATGCTGCTTTTCTGATTGGTACGGTTTTCCATTCACCTTTCTCTGGTGATGCAGCTTCGGTGTTATAAACTGCTTCGATCTCGTCAGTTGATAGACTGGGAGGATTAGTTTTATCTGTCGGTTCTGGTATTTTAAATCCAGGTTGTGCGCCCGGCTCTAAATGTGGTAATACCCGATTTTTTGGGTTTCTCGACGTTGTTTGCTTCTTGGGGCACGTATACGTTAAGTGCCCCACTTCTCCGCATATCCAGCAAGCCGGACGCCTTCCTGCCACTACTATAGGTAGTTTCTCCTCCTGTGCCTCGATGTAGTATGGTATCTTATAGTATGCCTCCTTATTCAGCAAAATATCAAACGACCAGACACCATTGTACTAGTCGACGTTTACTCCAGAGATGTCTCCGTATTGCAGTAAATACGCCGCCAAATATTCCCCTGGTATTACACCTGGGACTTCGAATATGGAAATGGTTGTCCGTCTCCGTCCCAGGTATTCCATCCTCAGAATGTATTCTGGAGTGATGATTTCGTTTTTCGAGAGCTTAATGCAATCTTCTGGAGATTTAAATAGGGCTGCCCAGGTGTTGTAGCCCTTTGTCTTGGTTATCCTTTCCGCTCTCATTCCCACAGTCGCAATTAACTTTGTCACGGTGTCTTTGGTTGATCTAATCAGCTTCTTGGTTTTTCTGTCGATGACAAAAAGTGAAATTGTCTTTTTGGCAAATTCATCCATCCGTAGTTGTTCCACCTTGATGCCATTCGTGGTGACATGCTCTATGCATTTCTTGGCTTCTTCAAGAAACGATTCTACGTCTATTTTTACTGCTGGCGGCTTCTTCCAGACTGCATTCTCCTCTTCTTGCTTTTCCTTGACAGGTTCCGACGGCTCACAGCTGGCAGATGCCATGGCCGACGGGAAATGAGAGAAAAAAAAAAAAAAAAACGCGAAGATCCGGGACTTAAAAAGGTAACAACGGGGGAAGAGAAGAAAGAGGAATAACAAATTTAACAATATATAACAATAATAATAACAATAATAATAACAGTATCAGCGCAATGAATATCGTATACAACCAAAAGACGAACAAAGGTGTATAATGGGGTAAATATTTATTTTATTTGACAAAAATACAAATAAAAATGTGGCACAAGGCCGAAAAAAGGGGGTGGGGGTTAATGTTGACCTAACTAACATAACGTTAACTTAACTAGACTCTTTCACCAAAATACCAAAATCACTCTGTGGACATCCTACTTTAAACCCGAAAGTTACAAATATATATACATGATGTGGGGGGTTGGGGATAAAAATCTTATTTACAAAATCGTATGAAAAATATACAATGATAAAAAGTGGTTAGTAAAAAGAACCCCCTCACTACTAATTGTGGCGGATAAAAAGTTTTGTCAGTCGAAAAGATGTAGGTCCAACGAAAGCTAACTTTATTCAAACACAACAAAAATGGCCTACATCTCTGGCAAAACAGTTTATCCGTCACCTAAGGGGCCGGGATTGGGGGTTATCGAACCAAAAGTGGGGAAGAAAAAAAAAAAAAAAAAAAAAAACGAGGGACGCTGGGACAGGGAAAACCAAAAAGGAGATTGGGGCGATGACAGCATGCATACTCTAGCTAAGTTAAAAATCGAACAAAAATGCCTAACTAGCCTACTCTAGGAGGTCCGATGCATGTCTATGTTTGATCAGGTTACCCAAAATCCTTAAAAACCTAAGCCACTCAAAAAAGAAATTCAAGACTAGCTCCATTCACTTTACACAGTCGCGAAACTTTCACCCACCTGTCGTTGAAATTCACAGGAGCGAGTTTAACCTTCTCCAGCCTAATTCGCATTTTCAATCGATATTTGAAAATGAGGACAAGCTGGGGAGCAGTGAAGGTCTCATCTCCGTAAACCTCATTCTGTCGCGTCGTCCAAATCACGCCTCTCATAACTGCTAGTAAACACAGAAAAACATAGCGTTCTTCTTTCTTCATGGTCGGTGCCCAGTTGCAGCACGGGGAAACCGACTCCAGCACAAAAAACCGCTCGCTCAGCATGCGAACCGTGAAGCCTTCAACTAACTCACACAACGGTCGAACGATGGCGCAGTGGAAGAAAGCATGATCAAGGTCTTCCTCCCATTCTCCGCATCGGACACAATTGGGTGTCTCCGTAAAACCCGCTGCGTAAAGTCTTTTGCCGACCCAGAGAGCATTTCGTATTACCAGCCAGGTGAGTGATGCCTCGTAATTATCGAAGCAGCTCGACCCAGGCGCCCAAGGCCATATTAAGCGGCGCTCCTCCTTCGTAAAACCGAACTCCTCAATCTTTTCGTCTCGAACGGATCCCCTCACTAACGCCCGATATAGCGCTTTGCGAGACAACAGCTGGGTGTCAGAGAGGCTTTCTTTGACCCGTAGAAGAAATCTCAAGGCCTGCCGACACTCGCGATAGAAAGGGCACTCGTTTCGGGGAAACCTGTGTGCCTCCCCCTCAGCCGAATGCACACTCTCCAAAGCCTGAAAGGCTTTCTTAGTGTCTTCTATCCAGAAGACACCGTTTCCCTCACTTGGTGTACACATTCGATCCAGGTATATCAGCCTAAGAGTGTGTCTACGTATTTCTACACTAGGCATACCCAGACCGCCTTCAGACGGATGCAGGTAACAGACCTCCCGGGTAACCATGGCTTGCTTTCCGAACCATAAGAACGCGAAAAGAGCACGCACCAGATCAATTAGTGTGGTCTCCGGGAGTGGAAGTACTGATAGACGGTAAAGGATCAGGGGGTAGATATGAGAATTGCATACCTCCGCCCGACCCTTCAAAGACAGATTTCTCAAGGCCCACAAATGAGATGCGACCTTGACCGCTTCCAATACCTCCGACCAATTTTTCTCCAGCTGGAGACCGGGACCAAACCAGACGCCGAGTAGCTTGCATGGCCCATCAGCCCAACCAAAGGGTCCCTGAAGGGGCATACCCCTCCAGGCACCGATACGTAAGCCAATAGACTTAACGTAGTTAATTATGGCCCCTGTGACCTTGGCATACCGACTTGTTTCTATGTCAACGACTCTAATCTCGGCACTGCTCGTTACAAGCACAGTCACGTCGTCAGCATAGGCGGTATACTTTACCGGGGTAGAGCCACCTGGCAAAGTAATCCCGCGAAGGACCGGATTCACCCGAAGCTGGCGCAAATATGGCTCAAGCGCCAGCACATATAACATTGGGGATAACGGACAACCTTGACGGATCGATCTTGTTAACATGAAGGGTTTCGACCTCACCCCATTCACTTCAACCATAGCACCGGGGTTGGCATACAAGAGGCAAATCCAAGAGCGAAACTGGGGACCAAACCCAGCCGAGCGAAGAACAGCCTCTAGGTAATGATGGTCTACTCTGTCGAATGCTTTGGACTGATCTAAATTAATCAGCGCGGCTTCTGTGTCGACTTTTTCTACGATCAAGCGTATCGTGTGCAAATTATCTTGAATCGTCCGGCCCTTAACAGAACAAGTCTGTTCGGGACTTATTAGACGGTGTAAGACAATCTGCAGACGATTTGCTAAGATCTTGGCCAAAATCTTTAACTCTGTGTTTAACATCGTTAAGGGCCGAAAATTACCTATCCCATCCCCTCCATTTTTATCTTTGCGTAACAATTTAATGATCCCCCTGGTAAAGTACTGAGGTATGCACCCGTTCCTATACCAGGAGTTAAAAAGTACGGTCAGCAAAGGAATAAAAATGGGCGACAGCCTCAAATACACCTCGTAGGGCAGACCATCTATCCCAGGGGTCCTGTCTAGCCCGACCTGTTTCAAGGCCTCAATGACTTCTTCCTCTTTTATGCTACCTTCACACCTAGCTGCTTCGGTCGCCTCCAGGCGAGAAAAGTCGGCTAAATAGGTGTCAAACTGTTCAATAGTCAGACCGGGCTCCTTGGTAAAAAGCTCCTGAAAATGAGTCCGAAAACCCTCCAAGATTCCGTCGTTTGAAGTTACGGTGCGTCCGTCCGGCAATGTGACACTGGCGATGTGTCGATCTGCAGAACGTCGAAACTCCTCCGCACGCAGTGACGCGGCCATATTTGTTGCCTCGTTTGGCGCTCTTTTTAATCTAGCCCTAACTAATAATCCCTGGTCCTCCCTGTTATCCAAGGAGTCCAGTTCAGCCTTAACTATAGTATAGCTAGCACTATCCCCCTCCTCCACCGCCCTTTCTAATCTATCTTCTAGCGCCGCTTTCGCTGCTCTAGAACTACGGTTGAGCCGGCGACTAAAATCAGCAGCGAAGGACCTAATGACTTTTTTAAGGTTGCCCCACCACTTATTCCCGATGATAGCCCCCGTCAATTCCCTCTGTATTGTTAGTAGAAGCTGTTCCCGGAAGTCCTTCACATCGAACAACGACGTGTTGAACTTCCAGTAACTAGCCATCCTAGGTTTAACACTATCTAAGTTTACTCGAACCCGGACAAGCCTATGGTCCGAATAAACTATACTATGAAAACTTGGACAGTCTAAAAGCCCTAGGTCGACTCTCCTAACTAAGAACCGATCGATGTAACTCGAAAGCTGCACCGGATCGGAGCCGCGTCTACCTGTCCAAGTCCATGCTAAATCCCCGGGTTTTTCGTTCCGAAATTTATCGACAAGATCAAACTTGTCGACAAAGTCACGAAACGCTTTAGCATCCCGGTTCTGGTTAGTATCCCTTGTGGTATTAACCCCACGATCTAACTCGGGATCCAGGACCGCGTTCCAGTCTCCCGCTAAAACTAACCGTCGAGACGAATTCATGAAAGGCTCGATTCGCCGAAAAAAGGAAACTAGCTCAGTACGGTTATTGGGCGCATAAACCCCAATAAAACGAAATGCCACATCCTTTACGGTAACATCCAGAACGAGCAATCTTCCCTCTGGATCTGCATAAATAGGGTCACACGATGCATCAAGAGTGCGCTTAACTAGCCAGGTAACCCCCCTTGCGTGGGTATCATAATGTGCTGAGTAGAGCTGAAAGTCCCTAAGGAGCACATCCTGATAGTCACTTGGAATAAAGTGAGTCTCCTGTAGACAACATACATCCACACCAAGGCGTTGAAGGTCGCGTGCAACTCGAAGTTTACGAGAGGCGTCCCTCAACCCTCGGACATTTAAAGTAGCTAATCTTAAAGAAGCCATCCTGAGCTACTTAGGGTTGGGAATCCTGATCAAACATAGACGGTGTCAAGACACCGACAGCTGTCCCCATGGATCCAGTGGTCATCTCAGTGGTGATTGACCCGTCAGGGGACAAACCGCCGATGTCAAGAGGAAAGGTTAGTTTAATGGCCCTATACAATGATGGATGCATTTTGATAGGGACCCGTCCAATACATGATTCTTTCATTTTTTGTATGTCGTTATCATTGAAAAATACGGCTGGAGGAAACAAATTAAAAGCGCTATTTGCTTCCTCCATCATTGTCCACACTCCTCTGGCCTCTGCTCTGGGCCTTACTACAGTCAATAATCTTGGGGCTTTGGGGAAGTTTTCGGGGTTAGTGGTATCCTTTTTCTTTATATTTTTTAAGGCTAGCAAAATTTTATAATCCTTCTTCTTGTGTGCTTTCATCACAGTTTCTCTTTCGGTTGAGATTTGACAAACTGCTTTGCCTGTAAAAAAAAGGGGAGATTTTTTTTTTCGGGATTCTCTCTCGGAAGAGGGGCTCCTTTGCCTTTTTTTATCTGTCGGAGTGGGAGGGGGCATATCTGTTTTCATGGGAGAAGGGGGGGGAGTGCTTTGAGGCGTGTTAGCAGGAGTGCAGAAGGGGGAAGGTCTCGGGCTTCTCTTTTTAGGAGGAGCGCCTAGAGAGGTCATATTTTTCCCTCTAGTCGGGGGTGTAGAAACTATTGGGGCTGGAATTTTTTGGGGGGAACGTTTTTCTTTTGGGTTAGGTTTCTCCGGGAACAGGGACTCTGGGAAGGGAACGTGTATTTTTTCTTTTCGTTTTTCATCGAGAGATTCTTTTAATTTTAGCAGTTCTTTATATTTATTCCCTCCGGGGTCTTTGCTCGAACGTATTTCAACTTTTTGTTCCTTTGTTAAGGATTTTGCATAGGTTGGTGATGCTGCTTTTCTGATTGGTACGGTTTTCCATTCACCTTTCTCTGGTGATGCAGCTTCGGTGTTATAAACTGCTTCGATCTCGTCAGTTGATAGACTGGGAGGATTAGTTTTATCTGTCGGTTCTGGTATTTTAAATCCAGGTTGTGCGCCCGGCTCTAAATGTGGTAATACCCGATTTTTTGGGTTTCTCGATGTTGTTTGCTTCTTGGGGCACGTATACGTTAAGTGCCCCACTTCTCCGCATATCCAGCAAGCCGGACGCCTTCCTGCCACTACTATAGGTAGTTTCTCCTCCTGTGCCTCGATGTAGTATGGTATCTTATAGTATGCCTCCTTATTCAGCAAAATATCAAACGACCATACACCATTGTACTGGTCGACGTTTACTCCAGAGATGTCTCCGTATTGCAGTAAATACGCCGCCAAATATTCCCCTGGTATTACACCTGGGACTTCGAATATGGAAATGGTTGTCCGTCTCCGTCCCAGGTATTCCATCCTCAGAATGTATTCTGGAGTGATGATTTCGTTTTTCGAGAGCTTAATACAATCTTCTGGAGATTTAAATAGGGCTGCCCAGGTGTTGTAGCCCTTTGTCTTGGTTATCCTTTCCGCTCTCATTCCCACAGTCGCAATTAACTTTGTCACGGTGTCTTTGGTCGATCTAATCAGCTTCTTGGTTTTTCTGTCGATGACAAAAAGTGAAATTGTCTTTTTGGCAAATTCATCCATCCGTAGTTGTTCCACCTTGATGCCATTCGTGGTGACATGCTCTATGCATTTCTTGGCTTCTTCAAGAAACGATTCTACGTCTATTTTTACTGCTGGCGGCTTCTTCCAGACTGCATTCTCCTCTTCTTGCCTTTCCTTGACGGGTTCCGACGGCTCACAGCTGGCAGATGCCATGGCCGACGGGAAATGAGAGAAAAAAAAAACGCGAAGATCCGGGACTTAAAAAGGTAACAACGGGGGAAGAGGAGAAAGAGGAATAACAAATTTAACAATATATAACAATAATAATAACAATAATAATAACAGTATCAGCGCAATGAATATCGTATACAACCAAAAGACGAACTAAGGTGTATAATGGGGTAAATATTTATTTTATTTGACAAAAATACAAATAAAAATGTGGCACAAGGCCGAAAAAGGGGGGTGGGAGTTAATGTTGACCTAACTAACATAACGTTAACTTAACTAGACTCTTTCACCAAAATACCAAAATCACTCTGTGGACATCCTACTTTAAACCCGAAAGTTACAAATATATATACATGATGTGGGGGGTTGGGGATAAAAATCTTATTTACAAAAACGTATGAAAAATATACAATGATAAAAAGTGGTTAGTAAAAAGAACCCCCTCACTACTGATTGTGGCGGATAAAAAGTTTTGTCAGTCGAAAAGATGTAGGTCCCACGAAAGCTAACTTTATTCAAACACAACAAAAATGGCCTACATCTCTGGCAAAACAGTTTATCCGTCACCTAAGGGGCCGGGATTGCGGGGTTATCGAACCAAAAGTGGGGAAAAAAAAAAAAAACAAAAAAACGAGGGACGCTGGGACAGGGAAAACCAAAAAAGGAGATTGGGGCGATGACAGCATGCATACTCTAGCTAAGTTAAAAATCGAACAAAAATGCCTAACTAGCCTACTCTAGGAGGTCCGATGCATGTCTATGTTTGATCAGATTACCCAAAATCCTTAAAAAAACTAAGCCACTCAAAAAAGAAATTCAAGACTAGCTCCATTCACTTTACACAGTCGCGAAACTTTCACCCACCTGTCGTTGAAATTCACAGGAGCGAGTTTCACCTTCTCCAGCTTAATTCGCATTTTCAATCGATATTTGAAAATGAGGACAAGCTGGGGAGCAGTGAAGGTCTCATCTCCGTAAACCTCCTTCTGTCGCGTCGTCCAAATCACGCCTCTCATAACTGCTAGTAAACACAGAAAAACATAGCGTTCTTCTTTCTTCATGGTCGGTGCCCAGTTGCAGCACGGGGAAACCGACTCCAGCACAAAAAACCGACCGCTCAGCATGCGAACCGTGAAGCCTTCAACTAACTCACACAACGGTCGAACGATGGCGCAGTGGAAGAAAGCATGATCAAGGTCTTCCTCCCATTCTCCGCATCGGACACAATTGGGTGTCTCCGTAAAACCCGCTGCGTAAAGTCTTTTGCCGACCCAGAGAGCACTTCGTATTACCAGCCAGGTGAGTGATGCCTCGTAATTATCGAAGCAGCTCGACCCAGGCGCCCAAGGCCATATTAAGCGGCGCTCCTCCATCGTAAAACCGAACTCCTCAGTCTTTTCGTCTCGAACGGATCCCCTCACTAACTCCCGATATAGCGCTTTGCGAGACAACAGCTGGGTGTCAGAGAGGCTTTCTTTGACCCGTAGAAGAAATCTCAAGGCCTGCCGACACTCGCGATAGAAAGGGCACTCGTTTCGGGGCAACCTGTGTGCCTCCCCCTCAGCCGAATGCACACTCTCCAAAGCCTGAAAGGCTTTCTTAGTGTCTTCTATCTAGAAGACACCGTTTCCCTCACTTGGTGTACACATTCGATCCAGGTATATCAGCCTAAGAGTGTGTCTACGTATTTCTACACTAGGCATACCCAGACCGCCTTCAGACGGATGCAGGTAACAGACCTCCCGGGTAACCATGGCTTGCTTTCCGCGCCATAAGAACGCGAAAAGAGCCCGAACCAGATCAACTAGTGTGGTCTCCGGGAGTGGAAGTACTGATAGACGGTAAAGGATCAGGGGGTAGATATGAGAATTGCATACCTCCGCCCGACCCTTCAAAGACAGATTTCTCAAGGCCCACAAATGAGATGCGACCTTGACCGCTTCCAATACCTCCGACCAATTTTTCTCCAGCTGGAGACCGGGACCAAACCAGACGCCGAGTAGCTTGCATGGCCCATCAGCCCAACCAAAGGGTCCCTGAAGGGGCATACCCCTCCAGGCACCGATACGTAAGCCAATAGACTTAACGTAGTTAATTATGGCCCCTGTGACCTTGGCATACCGACTTGTTTCTATGTCAACGACTCTAATCTCGGCACTGCTCGTTACAAGCACAGTCACGTCGTCAGCATAGGCGGTATACTTTACCGGGGTAGAGCCACCTGGCAAAGTAATCCCGCGAAGGACCAGATTCACCCGAAGCTGGCGCAAATATGGCTCAAGCGCCAGCACATATAACATTGGGGATAACGGACAACCTTGACGGATCGATCTTGTTAACATGAAGGGTTTCGACCTCACCCCATTCACTTCAACCATAGCACCGGGGTTGGCATACAAGAGGCAAATCCAAGAGCGAAACTGGGGACCAAACCCAGCCGAGCGAAGAACAGCCTCTAGGTAATGATGGTCTACTCTGTCGAATGCTTTGGACTGATCTAAATTAATCAGCGCGGCTTCTGTGTCGACTTTTTCTACGATCAAGCGTATCGTGTGCAAATTATCTTGAATCGTCCGGCCCTTAACAGAACAAGTCTGTTCGGGACTTATTAGACGGTGTAAGACAATCTGCAGACGATTTGCTAAGATCTTGGCCAAAATCTTTAACTCTGTGTTTAACATCGTTAAGGGCCGGAAATTACCTATCCCATCCCCTCCATTTTTATCTTTGCGTAACAATTTAATGATCCCCCTGGTAAAGTACTGAGGTATGCACCCGTTCCTATACCAGGAGTTAAAAAGTACGGTCAGCAAAGGAATAAAAATGGGCGACAGCCTCAAATACACCTCGTAGGGCAGACCATCTATCCCAGGGGTCCTGTCTAGCCCGACCTGTTTCAAGGCCTCAATGACTTCTTCCTCTTTTATGCTACCTTCACACCTAGCTGCTTCGGTCGCCTCCAGGCGAGAAAAGTCGGCTAAATAGGTGTCAAACTGTTCAATAGTCAGACCGGGCTCCTTGGTAAAAAGCTCCTGAAAATGAGTCCGAAAACCCTCCAAGATTCCGTCGTTTGAAGTTACGGTTCGTCCGTCCGGCAATGTGACACTGGCGATGTGTCGATCTGCAGAACGTCGAAACTCCTCCGCACGCAGTGACGCGGCCATGTTTGTTGCCTCGTTTGGCGCTCTTTTTAATCTAGCCCTAACTAATAATCCCTGGTCCTCCCTGTTATCCAAGGAGTCCAGTTCAGCCTTAACTATAGTATAGCTAGCACTATCCCCCTCCTCCACCGCCCTTTCTAATCTATCTTCTAGCGCCGCTTTCGCTGCTCTAGAACTACGGTTGAGCCGGCGACTTAAATCAGCAGCGAAGGACCTAATGACTTTTTTAAGGTTGCCCCACCACTTATTCCCGATGATAGCCCCCGTCAATTCCCTCTGTATTGTTAGTAGAAGCTGTTCCCGGAAGTCCTTCACATCGAACAACGACGTGTTGAACTTCCAGTAACTAGCCATCCTAGGTTTAACACTATCTAAGTTTACTCGAACCCGGACAAGCCTATGGTCCGAATAAACTATACTATGAAAACTTGGACAGTCTAAAAGCCCTAGGTCGACTCTCCTAACTAAGAACCGATCGATGTAACTCGAAAGCTGCACCGGATCGGAGCCGCGTCTACCTGTCCAAGTCCATACTAAATCCCCGGGTTTTTCGTTCCGAAATTTATCGACAAGATCAAACTTGTCGACAAAGTCTCGAAACGCTTTAGCATCCCGGTTCTGGTTAGTATCCCTTGTGGTATTAACCCCACGATCTAACTCGGGATCCAGGACCGCGTTCCAGTCTCCCGCTAAAACTAACCGTCGAGACGAATTCATGAAAGGCTCGATTCGCCGAAAAAAGGAAACTAGCTCAGTACGGTTATTGGGCGCATAAACCCCAATAAAACGAAATGCCACATCCTTTACGGTAACATCCAGAACGAGCAATCTTCCCTCTGGATCTGCATAAATAGGGTCACACGATGCATCAAGAGTGCGCTTAACTAGCCAGGTAACCCCCCTTGCGTGGGTATCATAATGTGCTGAGTAGAGCTGAAAGTCTCTAAGGAGCACATCCTGATAGTCACTTGGAATAAAGTGAGTCTCCTGTAGACAACATACATCCACACCAAGGCGTTGAAGGTCGCGTGCAACTCTAAGTTTACGAGAGGTGTCCCTCAACCCTCGGACATTTAAACTAGCTAATCTTAAAGAAGCCATCCTGAGCTACTTAGGGTTGGGAATCCTGATTAAACATAGACGGTGTCAAGACACCGACAGCTGTCCCCATGGATCCAGTGGTCATCTCAGTGGTGATTGACCCGTCAGGGGACACACCGCCGATGTCAAGAGGAAAGGTTAGTTTAATGGCCCTATACAATGATGGATGCATTTTGATAGGGACCCGTCCAATACATGATTCTTTCATTTTTTGTATGTCGTTATCATTGAAAAAAACGGCTGGAGGAAACAAATTAAAAGCGCTATTTGCTTCCTCCATCATTGTCCACACTCCACTGGCCTCTGCTCTGGGCCTTACTACAGTCAATAATCTTGGGGCTTTGGGGAAGTTTTCGGGGTTAGTGGTATCCTTTTTCTTTATATTTTTTAAGGCTAGCAAATTTTTATAATCCTTATTCTTGTGAGCTTTCATCACAGTTTCTCTTTCAGATGAGATTTGACAAACTGCTTTGCCTGTAAAAAAAAGGGGAGATTTTTTTTTTCGGGATTCTCTCTCGGAAGAGGGGCTCCTTTGCCTTTTTTTATCCGTCGGAGTGGGAGGGGGCATATCTGTTTTCATGGGAGAAGGGGGAGGAGTGCTTTGAGGCGTGTTAGCAGGAGTGCAGAAGGGGGAAGGTCTCGGGCTTCTCTTTTTGGGAGGAGCGCCTAGAGAGGTCATATTTTTCCCTCTAGTCGGGGGTGTAGAAACTATTGGGGCTGGAATTTGTTGGGGGGAAAGTTTTTCTTTTGGGTTAGGTTTCTCCGGGAACAGGGACTCTGGGAAGGGAACGTGTATTTTTTCTTTTCGTTTTTCATCGAGAGATTCTTTTAATTTTAGCAGTTCTTTATATTTATTCCCTCCAGGGTCTTTGCTCGAACGTATTTCAACTTTTTGTTCCTTTGTTAAGGATTTTGCATAGGTTGGTGATGCTGCTTTTCTGATTGGTACGGTTTTCCATTCACCTTTCTCTGGTGATGCAGCTTCGGTGTTATAAACTGCTTCGATCTCGTCAGTTGATAGACTGGGAGGATTAGTTTTATCTGTCGGTTCTGGTATTTTAAATCCAGGTTGTGCGCCCGGCTCTAAATGTGGTAATACCCGATTTTTTGGGTTTCTCGACGTTGTTTGCTTCTTGGGGCACGTATACGTTAAGTGCCCCACTTCTCCGCATATCCAGCAAGCCCGACGCCTTCCTGCCACTACTGTAGGTAGTTTCTCCTCCTGTGCCTCGATGTAGTATGGTATCTTATAGTATGCCTCCTTATTCAGCAAAATATCAAACGACCACACACCATTGTACTGGTCGACGTTTACTCCAGAGATGTCTCCGTATTGCAGTAAATACGCCGCCAAATATTCCCCTGGTATTACACCTGGGACTTCGAATATGGAAATGGTTTCCGTCTCCGTCCCAGGTATTCCATCCTCAGAATGTATTCTGGAGTGATGATTTCGTTTTTCGAGAGCTTAATGCAATCTTCTGGAGATTTAAATAGGGCTGCCCAGGTGTTGTAGCCCTTTGTCTTGGTTATCCTTTCCGCTCTCATTCCCACAGTCGCAATTAACTTTGTCACGGTGTCTTTGGTTGATCTAATCAGCTTCTTGGTTTTTCTGTCGATGACAAAAAGTGAAATTGTCTTTTTGGCAAATTCATCCGTCCGTAGTTGTTCCACCTTGATGCCATTCGTGGTGACATGCTCTATGCATTTCTTGGCTTCTTCAAGAAACGATTCTACGTCTATTTTTACTGCTGGCGGCTTCTTCCAGACTGCATTCTCCTCTTCTTGCTTTTCCTTGACATGTTCCGACGGCTCACAGCTGGCAGATGCCATGGCCGACGGGAAATGAGAGAAAAAAAAACGCGAAGATCCGGGACTTAAAAAGGTAACAACGGGGGAAGAGAAGAAAGAGGAATAACAAATTTAACAATATATAACAATAATAATAACAATAATAATAACAGTATCAGCGCAATGAATATCGTATACAACCAAAAGACGAAGTATAATGGGTTATGATCCCACACAGTCGGGCGATTTTATTTATAAACGATGCTGCTAGGAACTGACGAATCGAATTAATTCACGTTCTGCTACCAACCAATCAGAAACCAGAATTACTCCATAAATATTAAACCTTTTCTGTAGCAATGTCACATGTTTTTTTGCGTGTCGACACAGTAAGAATATTTTGCTCTGTGGAACTGTCTACCGCAAAGTAGTCACCCTTCAAGACTTGTTTAGAACAACGACCCATCGGACACTGTTCTGAAACTAAACATGGCTTACGCTTCTAGAGGTTATGCGCCCATCGTGCGTCTTTATTTCGATGGATCCGAATCAAAATTCGAATTGCAGCAAATTAAAATTCTAGGATATCTACGGATCCAAAAGCTACACAAAGTACTTCAAACACAACCTTAAAACAGAAACGACCCCGTCTTCATTGAAAATAACACAACTGTCTTTGCGGAATTAATACAGTGTTTAGATGACCGAAGTCTATCATTGATAATGAGAGAAGCCCTGGACGATGGCTGCAAAGCATTGAACATATTGAGAGAGCATTATTTATCGAAAGGAAAATCCAAAATTATTTCTTTATACACTGAACTGACCTCTCTAAAACTCCAATGGAAGCCGAGATATTACTGATTATATTATAAGAGCCTGCAAATTCTTTAAAAATGTCTGGTGAAGTTATAAGTGCCAGTCTGTTAATTTACATGGTCCTTAAGAGATTACCCAGTGATTTCAAGCCATTTACCACCGTGATAACCCAGAAAGAAAAACCAATGACTTTTAGCCAATTCAAGGTAGCACTCAGATGTTACGAAGAAACTGAAAATATGATTATAGACAAAAACGAATCCAAAAATATCATGAATTAAAAACACCAAAATTAAATTATACCTATGCCAGGAATAAAAACCGCAACAATTCTTCTCCTAAAAAAAGTACAAACATTATTTGCTATAATTGTGGACGACCTATTCACAAGAGTTTCCAATGTAGATACAGGACTTAAAATGGCGACACCATTAAAAATGTAGAGAGCTCTGTTAGCGAACATACATTTTTATTTTCGTGTACATTTAATGCTTCAACAAACAATAATAATTTTCTTGTCAATTGTGGGGCCACGGCACATGTGATTACAAAGGAATCTGATTTTATCAATTTTGATCCCAACTTTAAGCCACACAATCATTTTGTAGAACAAACTGACGGGAGTCGAGTAAATGATATCGTTTTGAAAAGAGGCGATGCTAAAATCTCGCTAAAAAGTAATAAGTATGAACTATGTTTCTGTATTCTAGAAAACGCTCTTCTAATCCCAAAATTTAAACAAAATATATTTTCTGTACAGGCTGCCACAAAGCAAGGTGCAAATATAAACTTTAGCCCCAATAAATCAAAACTGGTATACCCGAATGGAACTGTATTCGACATTAAAGAAAATGGAATACTATATTATTTAAATAGCGTAATCCCATCGAAAACCGCCTGCCATGACCTATAGACATGGCATAAAATTCTTGGACACTGCAATATTCCTGATATCAAAACGTTGCCGACTGTAGTTGATGGAATGAAAATACAAACATTAAAAAATTCAAGTGCGATGTCTCTACGCAAGGTAAAATGACAAACTATCAAAGCAAGATACCAGACAAGGAGGCAAAAAGTCCTATCAGTGGTGCATTGTGATTTGAACGGTCCCGTGGAACCGATGGTCCGAGAACATTATAGATAGGTGTTGAATTTCGAAGATGACCATTCAGGTTTAATAATGGGTTACTTTTTAAAGAACAAATCTGATACCCTGCTAGCAACTAAAAAATATCTAGCCGACATGGCTCCCTACGGTGTAGTCAAGTGTAATCGCTCCGACAACGGTACGGAATTCACCCATTTGAACTTTTAACTAATTAAACTTTGAACTTTTACTAATTAACCATCATATCAGGCATGAAGAATCAGCTACTAGATCGCCACACCAAAAACGGACTGCTGAACGTGCGTGGCGGACACTATTTGAGATGGCAAGATGCCTACTCATTGAATCAAAACTCCCTAAAAACCTCTGGACGTACGCACTTATACCGACATTCTATATACGCAACAGGTGCTTTAACAGAACACTATCTAAAACTCCATATGAATCTTTCTGTGGTAAAAAAAACAAATTTAAGCAGAATGCATATATTTGGTTAAACTTGCTTCGCATATATAGATAAAAAGAGTAAATTGAATATTAAAGCCGACAGAGGTATATTTCTTGGATACGTTAAAAACAGTCCAGCCAATTTAGTATTTTTCCAGAGAAAAATAAAATAAAAAGAATCCGATGTGTAAAAGTCACAGACTCGTTTAATTTTACAGACGAGAACCCGTAATATGAAGGAGATGAAATTATATTCCCTCAAATAATTAAAACAAACGAAGACAATAAAAATGACGGAGACAAGAGTGTCCATGATGATGATAATTATAAAGTCGAAAGATATCCCAAAAGAAATAGAAGGCGACTTATATTTTTGTGGTCGACAATGTAAAAGACTATCAAATCGACTATTGCTATTCAATGGAAAATGCGCCAAAAAGCTTTAACGAAGCAATTAATTCAGAACATTGTGATGAATGCAAAATTGCCATGAAAAAAGAAATAGATGCCTTAAACGAAAATGATACCTATACGGTAGTCCCTCTCCCAAAAGATAAACATGTTATTTCTACAAGATGAGTATTTACAAAAGACTACAGCATCAGGCGTAGAACAGAAAATTAATTGCTAAAGGATACTCTCAGATTTACGGTATAGAATATGTTCCTACGTTTTCACCGACGATACACCGAACTACAATCAGAATTTTATTGCAAGTCGCATCGCAATATGACTTTAACATCCATCAAATGGACGTAAAAAAATGCTTATTTGAATGCCCCAATAGACTATGATAATTATATTACCTTTCCAGAGGGATTTATAATGAAAAATAAAAATAGCGTGTGGCGACTTAACAAGTCATTATATGGTCTAAAGCAGAATGCCCAGTGTTGGAATACAGTATTTCCTGATTATATTATTAAACAACAATTTAGGCAATGCGCTGTAGACCCCTGTTTATATATCCTCCACAAAGACGATAAACTACTGATTTTGGTGTTGTGGGTCGATATTTTAATCGCATCAATTGTAACATAATGTTAACCGATGTTAAGAACAAATTAAGTAAAAGATTCAAAATGACCAATCTTGGCAAACTATCCTGGTTTCTGGGGATAGAATTTACTCAAAGCAGAGTACTTGTTACGATGAATTAATCGAGATACATTGACAAAATACTATTACAATTTGGAAAGGGAGAGTGCAAGAAACGCTCACACAGATCGAAAATGATATTAATAAAATATACACACAGAATCTGAAATAATAAATAACAAACAATACCGCGAGATTATAGGTAGTCTCATATATTTAATGACTGCAACCAGGCCCGACATATGCTATACAGTAACAAAACTGCCACAAAAATTATCACGACCGAGAATGAAGGATTTAAACAGAGCTAAACAAATACTGCGTTATTTAAAATGAACTAAAGAGCAGAAGTTAGTATTTAAAAAATCAAGAAACCCCCTATAATTAGAAGGGTTTTCGGATTCAGACTGGAGAAACGACGAATATCGAAGGAGTATATCTGGATATTGTTTCAGACTCTCAGAAAAAGGACCTATTATTTCATGGAAATTTAAAAAGTAACAGATTGTATCTCTCTACGTGTGAAGCAGAATTTATTGCAATCACACACACGACCCAGGAGGCACTCTACCTTAAAAATATCCTAAAGACTATTTTAGAGCCAGAATATACTAAAAGCCCCGTAGTAATTAATTGTGATAATCAAGCCAGTATAGTCTTAGCACAGAACACGAGAATCAACCAAAGATCTAAGCATATAGATATAAAATACCATTTCATAAAATCGAGGTGAAAAAGGAATCCATTATTTTGAATTACATATAATCATAGCAAAATATCGCTGATGTATTCACGAAACCAGCAACAAGAATAAAGTTAAAGCGTTTCTCTCAAAACTTGTCGGGGGATTCGACTGAATATTTTTTTTCTTTTTTTTCACGGTCCTGTATGTATATAAATTTCTATATATAAAAAATAATTCTTGACAAGACCTTAAACTGTATCCATTTTATTTGTATTAACACTTTAACCTACTCATGCGTAACTAATACTTTTGCTGAAATAAAAAAAAACACTTTTTTAAAAAACCTCTTTGTAATTTTTCTTTGCAACAAAATACTTTTTGCATGCTTATTTTAAGGCGCGCAGAAATTACAATTGGCTTTTATTTATTTTTTGTGCACATTAGTTTTCTTTCTTATTTTTCAAAACGCCCTTTCTTTTTTGCATTGTAGTAATTAATAAAAAACAAAAAACAACAAAAAGAAACAAAACAAAACAAAAAACTCTTTAAACGGGTACATATTGCATGTATGTGTTTATGTATATTTATTTATATGTATGCGTTGTTTTCTTTTATTTTTACAAAACTGCATAATCAAATTTAAGAAATGGCTTATGTTTCACATACCCTTCCCTTTCTGAGGTTAAAATACCGTCTATATCTTTTATTTCTCTTATCAGTACACATATATCTGTTTTGACATCTGAACACAATTAAAAATGGCGTCTTTTGGCATGCTAAAATTATAAGATCCAAATGATGTCTAATTTTTTGTTATGTATAATTGAATATAAAAATATATATTTATTTTTTAGCAGAACGAACAAAGGGACTTCCCCATTATAAAAAATAGGGAGGATGTTGCAATATTTTGGACTTGTAATGGGTTATGATCCCACACTCGGACGATTCTATTTATAAACGATGCTGCTAGGAACTGACGAATCGAATTAATTCACGTTCTGCTACCAACCAATCAGAAACTAGAATTGCTCCATAAATATTAAACCTTTTCTGTAGCAATTTCGCATGTTTTTCCGTCTCGACACGATAAGAATATTTTGCTCTGTGGAACTGTCTACTGCAAACCAGTCACCTCTCAAGACTTGTTTAGAACAACGAACCATCGGAAACTGTTCTGAAACTAAACATGGCTTACACTTCTAGACTTACCGTCACCGCAGCCTCTTGCCAGCGTCCAATATCACCGCCGCTCCCACTGACGCTGTGAACGTACGCTGCCAATCTATGACGTGTATTTTCATTATTAATGGAATACTGTATTTTTTAGATTTATTTAAAACATTTTTTGTGAATTTAATAACAAATTGAACAATAAAATAAACCTGCGTATTAAAAACAAAATTAAATTATCCGTCTACACTAAAACTCTCCAATATTTTTAGGATACATTATTCACTATTTCTTTTCCTCTATATATTAGTGCGTTTAAATATTTACATCACGCAATCGGAACAATAGAGAATATTTACACTGTTCTTTTATCATGTACTTGTGTCTAGAACAGTTGCGTCTCTTTAAATATACTAATTTCTTCTTCCTCCGCAGGGTGTTCGTCGGTAATAGTAACATGAACACATCTAAGTATTTTTCAGTAACATTTATAGACGTATTTTGATATTGAGTAAAGATATAATCGCATTATTTATGCGTATGAAGATATACAAATCAGCTTAAAAACACCATAGCTTTCACAATAATTATCCCTACGTACTACGTAAAAGAATCGATTATGAAGACACTTGTTAGTGAATATATGTGACATATACTTCGTTGGTTTTGTTTTTTATCTTTATTATGAAATAAAAATCAAGCCGGATAGAAGAACAAAAGCAAGAAGGCACAAGATGTAAGCAGCTGTTTTAAAATACCATTTCGTGGTTCAAAGCTCTAAAACGATAAGTGTTATACGTAAAGATTCCGACCCATAAGACCGCAATTTTTCAATCTTCTCAAGGGGGATCGCTCATAGTATGTAAGAATAAAGAACAACCAATAAAAGAGAAGTTAAAACTACGTTGGCGACAGTAACCCATTTAAAAGCCCGCCGTAACAACGTAAGAGAAACAGCTCTTTTGTTGCACAATAAATGGGCCGATCAATAATAGTTATTATCGAGTCTAATGCACCTTCTTCACGGTAATCTGTTTCAGTCTCAGCTGTATATAGTAACCTATTTTTAATCGCAACAGTATACGGTTACCAATTTTTAGTCTCAGCAGTATATGGTAACATATTTTTAGTTTCGGCAGTATACGGAAAAATCTTTTTAGTCTCAGTAGTATGCGGTAACCTCTTTGTAACCTTAGCAGTATACGGAAACCTCTTTGTAATGTCAAGAGCATAAGGTAACGTCATTCTAGTCTCAGCAATATACGGTACCATCTTTTTAATCTCGACAGAATACGGTAACCTCTTTAATCTCAGCAGTAAACAGTAACGTATTTTCAATCTCAGCAGTAAACGATCACCTCTTTTAGTCCTAGCCGGTATACTGTAACCTATTTTAAGTCTCAGCAGTATACTGTAACCTATTTTAGTCTCAGTAGTATATGGTAACTACTTTTCAGTCTCTGCAGTATACAGTGACCTCTTTCTTGTCTCAGCAGTATCCGGTGACCTCTTTCTTGGCTCAGCAGTATATGGTAACCTCTGTTTTGTTTCAGCAGTACACTGTTACCTCTTTTTTATCTCAGAATTATACAGTAACCTCTTTTTAATCTCATCAGTATACAGCCACCTCTTTTTAGTCTGAGCAATATACGGTAACGTCTTTTTAGTGCCAGCAGTATACGATAACCTCTGTTCAATCTCAGCAGTATACAATAACCTATTTTTAATCTCGGCAGTATACGGGTCTTTTTGTAATCTCAACAGTATACGTTAACCTCATTTTAGTCTCAGTAGTAAAGGGTAACTGATTTTTAATCTTAAAAAAATACGATAACCTCTTTTTGATATCAGCACTATAGGTAACCTCTTTTTAATCTTAGCAATATACGGTAGCCTCTTTTTTCTTGGCAGTATACGATTAACTCTTTTAAGTCTCATCATTACACGGTAATCACTTTTTAGTCTCAACAGTATACGTTAACCTTTTTTTGATCTCGTCGGTATAGGGTAACCTCCTTTTCGTCTCACCAGTATACGGTACACTCATTTTTAATTTCAGCAGAATACGGTACACTCTTTTTAGTCTTAGCAGTATACGGTAACCTCTTTTTAGTCTCAGCAGTATACGTTAACCGCTTTTTAGTCTCAGAATTATAGAGTAACATCTTGCTTGTCTCAGCAGTATGTGGTAAATTCTTAATCTCAGCAGTATATGTTAATCACTTTTTGTCCCAGCAGTATACGATACCCTCTCTTTAGTCTCAGCAGTATACGGCAAACACTTTTTAATCACATCAGTATACGGCAACCTCTTTTTCATCTCAGCAGTATAAGGTTAATCTCTTGTTAATTTGAAACCTCTTTTTAGTCTTAGCAGTATACGGAGAACTCTATTTCATCTCACAAGTATGTGTTAACCTCTTTTAAATATCAGCAGTATGCGGTAACCTATTTTAGTATCAGCAGTATACAATAACCTCTTTTTAATCTCAGCAGTATACGGTCACCTCTTTGTAGTCTCAGTAGTATAATGTTACCTCTTTTTAATCTCAGCAGTATAGTGTAACCTTTTTTAGTCTCAGCAGTATACGGTAACATTTTTTAGATTGAGCAGTATGCGGTAACTTCTTTTTAGTCTTACCAGCATATGGAAATGTCTTTTTAGTCTGAGCAGTATAGGTTAACCTCTTTTTAGTCTCAGCAGTATACAATAACCTCTTTTTCATCTCACAAGTATATGGTAACCTCTTTTTAATCTCAGCAGTATATGGTAACCTCATCTTAATCTCAGCATTGTTCAGTAAGTTCTTTTGAAGCTCAGCAGAATACGGTAACTTTTAAATCTTAGCAGCATGCTCTAACCTCTTTTTAATCTCAGCAGTATAAGGTAACCTCTTGTTAGTCTCAGCAGAATATGGTAACATCTTTTTAGTCTCCGCAATAGAATGTAAAGCCTTTTTAGTCTCAGCAGTATATGGTAACATTTTCTTAGTCTTCGCAGTATACAGTAATCTCTATTTAATCTCAGCAGTATATGGTCACAACTTTTTAGTCTCCGGAGTATACGGTATCATCTTATTAGTCTCAGTAGTATAGAATGACCACTTTTAAATCTCAGCAGTATACCGTAACCTCTTTTTGTCTCAGAAGTAAACAGTAACCTTTTTTTAGTCTCGCCAGTTCACGGTAACCTCTTTTTAGTGTCGTCAGTTCACGGTAACCTCTTTTTAGTGTCGTCAGTTCACGGTAACCTCTTTTTAGTCTAACCAGTTCACAATAACATTTTTTTAGTCTAACCAGTATACGGTAAACGTTTTTTAGTCTCACGAGTATACGGTAATCATCATTTAAGTCGCATCAGTATACAGTTACATCTTTATTATATCAACAGTGTATGGTAACCTCTTTTGGATCCCAGCAGTATACATTGACCTCTTTTTTAATCTCAGCAGTATACGGAAGCCTCTTTTAGTCTTAGCGGTATAAGGTAACCTATTTTCACTCTCAGCAGTATAGGGTAATGTCTTTTTAGCCTCAGCATTATACAGTAACCTCTTTTTAGTCTCAGCAGTATACGGTAACATATATTTTGTCTCAGCAGTATAGGGTTAACTTTTTAAATCTGAGCAATATACGGTAACTTCTTTTTCGTCTGAGCAGTATAGGGTAACCTGTTTTTGTGTCAGCAGTATACGCTAACCTCTTTTAATCTCACTAGTATACAGTACTCTATTCTTAATCTCAACAGAATACGGAAACCTCTTTTTAGTCTCAGCAGTATACAGTAACCTCTTTTTAGTCTCAGCAGTATAGGTTACCTTCTTTGCATCTCAGCAGTATACGTTAAGTGAGTTTTAGTCTCAGCAGTATCCGGTAACCTGTTTTTAATTCCCTCAGTATATGGTAACCTCATTTTAGTCTTAGCAGTATACTGAAACTTTTTTGCAGTCTCAGCACTATTCAGTAACCTGTACTTAGACGTCACAGAATAATGATGAGACTTCTTGATCTCAACAGTATGCAGTAATATCTTTTTAGTCTTTTTATGAGCAGTATATGATAACTTCTTTTTAATCTTCGCAGTATACGGTAACCTCTTTTTAGTCTGAGCAGAATATGGTAACCTCATTTAGTCTGAACAGTATACTGTAACCTCTTTTTAGTTTCAGCAGTATACGGTAACCTCTTTTTAGTCTTCGCAGTATAAAGGAGCTTCTTTGTAATCTCAGCAGTATAGATGACTTTTTTTTTAAATCTCAGCAGTATGCGGTAACCTATGCTTAGTCTCAGCAGTATACAGTAACCTCTTTTTAGTATCAGATTATACGGTAACCTCTTTTTAATCTCAGCAGTATATGATAACCTCTTTTTGATCACAGCAACATGAAAACAGGTTTATTTGATTATCCTATTATGTTTGGCGAAAATATACCCAAGTCGCTGGGAACAAGTTTACGTTAAGAGAATTGTTTTATTGAGACAACAATTGTTTTATTGAGACAACAGTTGTGACTAAAAAAAGATTATTGTGAACTGGTTAGACTAAAAAGAGGTTACCATGAACTGACGACACTAAAAGAGGTTACCGTGAACTGGCGAGACTAAAAAGAGGTTACCGCATACGCTGCTCGGTCTTCAACGTTCCTTTTTCAGTGCTCATTTCTTACCGAACTAAAATAAATTATATACTTCTGAGACCAAATAGAGGGTATCGTATACTGCTGGGACAAAAAGAGATTAGCATATACTGCTGAGATTAAGAATTTACTATATCAAAAAGAGGTTACCATACACTGTTGAGATAATAAAGATGTAACTGTATACTGATGAGACTTAAATGATGATTACCGTATACTGGTGAGACTAAAAATGTTTACCGTATACTGGTTAGACTAAAAAAAGGTTATTGTGAACTAGTTAGACTAAAAAGAAGTTACCGTGAACTGACGACACTAAAAAGAGGTTACCGTGAACTGACGAGACTAAAAAGAGGTTACCGCATACGCTGCTCGGTGTTCAACGTTCCTTTTTCAGTGCTCATTTCTTACCGAACTAAAATAAATTACGTGCGAATCTCCAAAATATCCAATGTTTGCAGAAAATTTAAATGTACATAAACTACGGTCAAATATAAGAGGGCATTGTAACATAAATCACTTATTTAATCGCTGACTAGTTACTGTCACCACCACTACAGAAGACTCTATAATATAAACATTCGTTTAAAATAGGAAATATTACAGAAAGAAAGAGAAATATGAACTAATATCGAATGACTACAGCGCTTGCCGTTTGTAGAGTTAGACAAGTCGTTTTATTGTTACCTTTAATATGTAGTTTGTTAGTTGGTTGTTTTGTTTTACGGCTTATCAAACTTTTCCCCTTATTTAATGCCGACTCCAGTGATATTGAATAAACATGTTTTTTTATTAGAATGTATATTTTTTTCAAGTCGGTTTCTATTTAACCCATAGTTGGGACCCTACAGGTACTACCACTCCTTGGCATAGTTGACATGGGAGCAATAACAATTAAAGGGTGGCGCCACACTCTACAGCCCGCAATCTAGGGGCCTCACCATCAAATGTTGTTTAAGGTCATATCCAGGGCATTAATTTGAGGATTATTATTATAATTTTTATTGCTATAACAATCATTATTATTGTTTTTGCTGTTATTATTGTTGCTATTATGATTATTTTTATTATTATCATTATCTCTTCCTTTCTTTTCTCTTTTTCTCCTACTTCTCTTCTCTATATTTATAAAATGAACAGAACTGTTCCTGTCTATAATAAACGAGTAAAACAAACGACGGTAAGGGGCCAGACATTACACCAAAATAGCAATTACCTCAAACCATATCGTCATTGGGGACTGAATTGGAGTGGAGAAATTGTCTAACTGCATGGATATAATCTATGTTTTGCGTGAATAACCATTCGATTTAATTACAATCAGTAAATGGCTACAATTTTTCCGCTCTAATTAATTCCCCCAACTACCACAATTTGTGAGGTAGTTGCATGGAAATAATAATTGTTTACTTTCACTACTCCAATTCTTACTCCTCTGATCTTGAGCGCGTGGTACAGTGAGGGAAAAGGTGGCTACTCACTTTTAATGAATCCAAAATCAAGCTACTATCTTTACATCATCAACGCTCTGGTCCCCATCTGGAATCAATTACAATGGATGGCTCTGGTCTTGGGGAGGCTCCATGTTTTGACAAGATTACGGGTTTGACCTTTACTCCTGATATGAAATGGAACACGTATAGCAGGTCTGTTATCAAGGACGCTGGGAAAATGGTGGGATCCTTCTACCGCTCCAGAAGATATCTCACTACTGATGCAATTTTCTTTCTGTATAAAAACTAAGTACGTCCAAGGATGGAGTATTGCTGCCACATCTTGGCAGGAGATGCTAAAAACAGCCTATCCTGCCTTGACAGAGTACACAATAAACTTCCTAGCCCTTTTCTCTTCCCTGTAGCCTCTCTCCCACAGAAGAGACGTTGTGAACCTCTCTTTGTTTTATCGTCATTTCCATGGCAAGTGATCGTCTGAACTCCAATGTCTCGCCTCCCCTCGCCAATCTTTCAGGGGAAACACCCGTCTGGCTAAAACTTCTGTCAATATTCTTCCCCACTCTTTATCTGTGCCTAAATCCAAAGGTTATTTTGTTATTCCATGTTCTGCAATTAGAAAACAGTAGATAATTCTTCTTCCATACAGTCAATATGGTCGTCGCCTTCTAATAGATTAGAAAATTTATGCCGGTAGATATTTCTTCTTTTCATGCCCCGTTAGCACGGACTCAACAACACTTTCATTAGTTCAAATCTTAACTCAATGTTTTTACAGTCAAATTTCCGATAACGCTTGCTCTAGACGGAGACAAAGAGAGACAGACAGATAAACAAATAAACAGCCAATGAGAATTAGACAAAGAGTGCAACTGATTCTGCAGGTATTGATAACGCTTACACTACAAAGAGAAAAATATACAGACCGACAGACAGACTAACCAATAGACAGACAGAGAGCGAAATACAGATTGAGAAAGAAGTATTACTATTACCGGCAGCCGTGTCTTCTAAATAAACAAGGTATTCATTTGTGTTCTGGTGTAATTCCAGAAATCAAAATAAATACTAGATTTCATTTTATAATGATTTTAATTTGGCCACGAATCTGTTTTGAGTTCGTTCACACAGGGCAACGGCGGCATACGATCCTGCTAGTTGTTATCATTTAATTGCCTTTCTTGCTATTATTAGTGTTATTGGGATTATTTTATTGTCGTTGTTGTTGTTGTTGTTGTTCTTCTTCTTCTTCTTCTTATTATTATTATTATTATTATTATTATTATTATTATTATTATTATTATTATTATTACTTTCATTATTGTTATTATTTTTTATTGTTATTGTTATTTTATTATTATTATTATTATGGTTAATGTTTCTATTGCTTGTATTAAACTTATTACTGTTAATGTTATTTTTATGTCTCTTATTGTTGGTTATGTTATTCTTCTTTGTTTTTGTCGTGGTGGTCGCGGCTGCTGTCATTTTTTGTAATACTCTCAATAACAATAAATGAAGTTGTTCTTTCTAAACTAACTCGCTAATAAAAGAATGACTCCTGTGAACAGGTAAGAAATCGAGTTACTGGAACAAAAGTCTTTGAACAAAAATGGCAACTCAGCGGTCTGTCGCACGTTTTTTTTTTTTTTTTTTTTTTTTTCAGTTTTCTTTGAGTTCTCCCTATCATCTGACTTTAACAATGGCGAACCAGTCGAAATACGCCGACAGAAAACTTGTGAACATCATGATATGAATACTTAATTGTTTTCCGATTGTTATAAGCGACGTAAAAAAAGTAAATAAATGAAAATAAGCAAACACAAATTTAACCATGAATTAGATAACGTGAATGATAAGCATCTCCCCATCTATGATTTATGTATGTACACAAATTGGAAACGAACTAATTGAAGAATATTCATGGCGTCAGAATGTATTAATCAAAAGTGGAATCTAAGACAGTTATTGATTGGAGCAACATGTGTTCTCGTTGTTGTATA
This sequence comes from Euprymna scolopes, assembly GCF_053919585.1. NCBI lineage: Eukaryota > Metazoa > Mollusca > Cephalopoda > Sepiida > Sepiolidae > Euprymna > Euprymna scolopes. Next base: position 86,876,677 of record NC_136507.1, read on the forward strand.
TGTATATTTTACAATTATACAGCAGTGTTTTTTTTCCAAAAATAACATCTGTATAAATCATTATTTAATTTTACACCAAAGGAGTTGAAGAGCTGTAGAGAGGAATTTGTACCAGCGAACATGCGACTTTTTCTATTCCAAACTTTATTTTTCTACAGAGTAACCACTATTCTCCATGCCATCGATGAATGGTGCCTTTCTAATGGGCATAGTCAACCCGCTTTGTCATACGAGGGTCGTTCCAACGCTTATACCACCTATTTGTTTTTGCCAGAAAATTAAAAGCTATGGATATTGGGTGGTATAAGACAAAAATAGGTGACATTTTATCTTTTAGAATTTATTTTTCTACATAGTCAGCAACATTTTTACGTAGTCAACCAATATTTTTCGACATAGTCTCCAATATTCTTAAGGCACTTATGGAAGATTTTCAACGCACGATCTTTACAGGGGTTCCTTTCTTAGAGTCTCACATTGTCAATATCTGCAACAGAAAACTTCAACTTTCAAGTCATGAATGTATGAGTCCTAAAATGTAATTAAGAACCTCCTTTGTTCCTTTTGGGCGGAATAAACATGAAAGGAATTACTTGTGCAACCACTTTCGTAATTTGTTTCTGAATTTGTCCTTCTGAATTTCAGTACGCCCATATGATTGTACACTCTTCTGTTTTAAATGTAAAAAAAAAAACTACAATAATGAATGTATAACGACATATAAGTGCTTGAATAACACACATAAATGTATATCTTGCTTTTGCGGTATTGATTACTCTTCTAAAACATCGTTAAAACTACATTAGTTGCTTTACATCTGGACAATGTCAACCTGTTGTTGGCAGTGTCACAAACGGTTAGGTTGGACAGGTATAAACCTAGAGAGAATGCACCGGAAAAGGAAATTAATTTGCGAGGATATGTTTCAAGACGCAATCCAATGATTTCTGTAAAGAACAGAAAGTACCGCCTGCACTTCGTCAGATGCAATGAAGATCATGCCTCTTCATATTGGTCAAAAGTGTTTTTTAGCGACGAAACCAAGTTCAATAGGCTAGCCAGTGATGGTACCCCTGTCGCAGGAAAGACAAAGAATTTGATCCTAGGTGCTCAGTTTCAACGCTGCAAGGTGGTGGAGATTCAACTTTTGTGTGGCGCATTATAACTACTAATCATCCAGGGCCTATAGTTCGCTTGCAAGATCGAATAAATTCGACGAACTATATTACTATGTTGACTGAATATTTTCTACCCTACTTTGGTCGGAATTTGGATGATAATCACATCTTCATGCAGGATAATGCTCCCATTCACACAAGTGGAAATATCAAGAGGTTCCTGGAAGAGCATGATATTCCGTGTTTGGATTGACCTGCACAATCTCCAGACCTCAATCCTATCGGAAACATATGGCATTACATCAAGCAACAACTGCGCAATGATATATTTTTTTTTTTAATTTGGAAGAAATTGAACAAAAATTAAAGAAAAGTCATATGCCCTTTCCCCGGAGTATTGCTGCAGTCTAATTCAAGGAATTCCCAAAAGATTGCAAGCTGTCAGATTGCAACTGTTTGAACAAACAATGCCTCATTTTATTGTTTTTTTATTCTTCTATAATTTTACGTGCTCATATTTGACATATAATTGAAATATTCTAGTGTTCACGTCAATATAAAAAAAAACTTCAATTTGAAAAGGCAAAAACATTGTGTTTTAAATGTAACTTTATTACATTAATGCAACACAAATACAACAGGAACACAATGAACTTATATAATATTTAGTAGAATAGCCCTTCTGCAACTTGACAGCTTGCAATCTTTTGGGAATTCTTGAATTAGACTACAGGAATACTCCGGGGAGAGGGAATCCGACTTTTCTTTAATTTTTGTCCAAAGTTCTTCCAAATTAAAAAAAATATATTTGCATAGTTGTTGCTTATGTAATACCATACGTTTTCGATAGGATTGAACTCTGGAGATTGTGCAGGCCAATCCAAACACGGAATATAATGCTCTATCAGGAAACTCTTGATATTGCCACCTGTGTGAGCATCCATGGATCTAACACAATAACTTGATTTGAGCCCAAAACAATAAATGTAAAGGGGTCAAAATACCCGGGCAACGCCGGGCTGAAATGCTAGTATATATATATATATATATATATATATATATATATAACTGACCGCCTAACGCTGCGCGGTTTAAAATAAGCTTCAAGATTATATTTTTTTTATCGATACAGATTTCGTTTTCTTCATTGAGAATTATATTCTACCTAATAGATAGTAATACCTCGCCTCTGCCTTGCTTGATCGGAATATACGATTATCATTCATGCAGATTTTGCATTTACTATAAAATTATTATTTATTATTATTTGATCATTTCCTAAAAGATGTAATCATGTTAAACGAAAGCCCTTGGCACTATCAACCATAATTGAAACGAAAGAATCCAGTGTTTCAGGCTTCTTCGTTACCCGTTGAGCTATCGTCATGGTAAGTCATGGAAAATGGAATTTTTAGAACGGTCTTTAGTGTAGTTTATAAAACTGCTAAAAATTTCGTTGAAATATTCGCACAGTTTGTTTTGCTTAAATACATTTGTTTCTGTGACTCACACACTATATATATATATATATATATGTATATATATATATATATATATATATACAATGTGCGTGTGAGTTACTGAAACAAATGTGTGTGTGTATATATATATATATATTCATATAAACATGTATACACGTAGATGCATATATATACATATGTATACATACATATATATATATTTTTTATTTTTTTTTTATATTTGTAGTCATCGACATACAATTCTGTTTCGTTGTATCACAAATCATCAGTGCCGCTATCGAAGCTAAAACTGTCGTGTTGACAGTCGGCAGCTCTTCCTCTCGGCCACGGAAGCGACGCCCGCAACTAACACGCCCGCATGTCTATTTAAACAAACCTCCGTCCGCTACTTGTACTGTGCTCAACCCGCCTGTTTGTAAACAAACCGTGAGCTTCGCATATATATATATATATATATATATATATATATATATATATATATATATATATATATATATTCACATGCATCTGTTGGAACTTGTCATCCTGCCTACTACGGAATTATATAGAATATAGCAAATATGAATATATAGAACGAGACGTAATAGTATAATAAAACCAATCATATAATAAGAAAACATAAAATAATTAAATAAATTAACGTTTTTTTTTAAAGTAAAATTTAATATGCGTTATAAAATCGCTTAAATGTAGTTAATTAAGGAGTTCTTTTTAATATTTTTTAAATACAAAATGAAGTTTTTTAATACCAAAGTCAGTGCGATGAAAACCAACATTTATATGTATAGAGAAAAGATATACACACTGCTTGTGATTGGGTGTGTATATATGTAAATCCATATGTAATAATTGAACATGGCTTCAGTGCAATGCGTAAATAACAAGACATGCGCAGAGATATACATTCAGCAATTTCTTCTCAGACAGTTCCATTTTAGCTATACTAATATAAGTAAAACGAAACTGTCTGAGAAATACTTGCTAAATGTATACCTCTGCGCATGTCTTGTTGTTTAGCGCATGTGCACTGAAGCCACGTTCAATTATTTACAAAACGTCGAAAAACTGCGCTTTCTTTTATCTGAATAATCAAACTTGGCCTTAATATGCGAAGAGTACGCTCGAGTAGGAGTTTAGATATTGCTTGTCCGAGTTTCTTAATTGAGCTAAAAATAAGCCGGATTCTCATTATCTCCGACGAAACAATTTTGGAGATGTAATTGGAAAATAATGGAGGCTTTTATTTTAGACCAGTTCTATGTTTTTACTAGATTTGCTTTGTGGTACTTCTTCGTGTTTATCATTTTGTCTTTCTTTATCGAACGGTCAGTGATTATTTCGTAATATTGCAGTTGTTTTCATATGATTGTTTTTCATTTTAGGAAGCGATGCTGCGTTCGGTTTCTAAGAGCATTATGAGTGTTTCAGACGAATCGGCAATTATCAAAATGAATGCATAGAATTCGTTCAATTTTTGCAAAAGCAGCAAACAGACTGACTAATTCTTAGAAATTAAAATCATCATGGAATTATATATATTATATATATATATTATATATATATATATATTATATATATATATAATATATATTATATATATATTATATAAATATATATAATATATATTATATATATTATATATATTATATATAATATATATAATATGATATATATATATATATATATATATAAAGCTGAATGTATGTGTGTCTGATCATTAATAGGCTCATATATGGTTGACTATTTCAAAAAAATGATTACATATAATGATAGATTTATCGAGACACAGGAATGGGTATGTTTGATCTGGCAGAATGGTGGTTCATGAAAATTGTCGAGTCTGCGTTCGCGCCTGGTCAGCAAAGTATGGAAATAAAATATTTAAAAATGAAAAAAAAAACGTTTACAAGTGTTTTTGATTTAGATGTACATAAGAATACTTTGATAAGTATGGTTTAACTTAAATAGGAATGGTATAATAAAATTGTGGGGTCTGCGTTCGCGCCTGGCCTCCCTAGAATGGAAATAGGCACAAACTTTAATAAAGACTTTTCATATCTATCTGCGTAAGTATACTTTTTTTACAGTGATCACCACTTATTAAGGCCTGAAAGCCACTCAGGGATAAGGGTTATTGCAAGTACATTACGTTAGTGTGGAGATTTGATTAGGTGTTTACTTAAGGGGGCGGTTGATTATGAACTTGTTAATATTGGACTTGAAGACATCCAAGTTGTAGTCCGGTGGGAAGCAGGCAGACGACACAGTGTTCCACAGGCGTGCAGTTCTAAGAAAGAAGCTTTGTTCATGGAATCCACGTTTTGATTAAGGCACAGATATAGAGTGGGGGAAATTTTTCACAGTGGATTAAGCTAGACGGGTGTTTTTCGTGAAAGATTGATGAGGGGCGACCAGAGATTGGAGTTCAGACGAGCACCTGCCATGGAAATAGCGATAAAACAAGGATAGGCTCGCAACGTCTCTTCTGTGGGAGAGAGGTTGCAGGGTAGAGAAAAGGGCATCCCCCACTAAGCCACGAAGTCTATTTTCTACTCTGTCAACGCAGGTTAGGCTGTTTTTAGCAGCTCCTGCCCAGATATGGCAACAGTATTCCATCCTTGGACGTAATTGGCTTTTATATAGATAGAGAATTGCATCAGTAGTGAGATATCTTCTGGAGCGGTAGAAAGATCCCACCATCTTTCCAGCGACCTTGGCAACAGACTTGATGTACGTGTTCCATTTCAGATCAGGAGTAAAGGTCAAACCCAGAAGCTTGTCAAAACACGGGGCCTCACCCAGACGAGAGCCATCCATCACAGATGATGCCAGATGGGGATCAGAGCGTTGATAATGTAAGGATAGGAGTTTTGTTTTAGATGCATTAAAGGTAACCAGCCACATCTTCCCCCACTGAACCACGCGCTCGAGATCAGAGGAGACAGAATCAGAGAGAACTTTGTCATTTACAGCCTTTGATGTGTTGCCGTAGATGATTGTGTCATCAGCATAGATGTCAACGAATGAGTTAAGTATGTGCTTAGGGAGGTCATTGATGTAGATCAGGAAGAGAGTTGGGTCGAGGATTGACTCCTGAGGGACTCCAGCATTTATATTGCAGACCTCCGATTTTTGTCCATCTACCACTACTCTTATGCGCCTATCGGAGAGAAATGATTTAATGATTGAGAAAACATTTCCAGTTATACCGTAGCTGGAAATCTTGTGAAGTAGACCCTTATGTCATACCTTGTCGAAGGCCTTTGATATGTCAAGAGCAATTGCCCTAGAAAGGAAGCCTTTGTCAAGAGATTCACTAATCCTGTGGGATATAACCGTCAGCACATCTGCGGTAGATCTTGCAGAGCGGAAAGCATATTGTGTGTCACTAAGAAGGTTATTCCTGCTGAGGTGGTTGACTATTTCTCTATTTAATATGGATTCTAGCAACTTACTCATAACACACAGGTGACTTATAGGTCTGTACGTAGAGAGAGATGACTTATTACCTGAATTCTTAAATGCAGGGCAAACTGATGAGGTCTTTCAGGGAGTCGGAAAGCACTTCTCCTTAAGGCAGCGCTTAAATAGTTTTGTAAGTATGTTAGCAAGTTCTGGTTGAAGCTATTTTAACACTATAATTCGGATGCCGTCAGGGCCAGTTGCTTTACTGGAATTTAGGTTCTTGATTAGCTTGGCGACCTCATGCACGGATATTTGTATGTTACCTAGCTTGTTCTGTGTTATAGGAGGAAATATGGGGAGTTGATGGCCTTCGTCGCATAGGGTAGAATTAGTTGCAAAGTTCTTTGCAAATAGTTTGGCCTTGTCTGACGCTGACGAGATGACCTCTGGTCCATTGATAATGGTCGGGATAGAACGCACACTTCTGTTCAGGATCCTATTTGTTATTTGCCAAAACTGGTGTGATCCAAACCGCTGATCACCTTCCTTGGATTTAACAGACTTGGCATATAGCTCTCTTGCATTTTTTATTACTCTTTTACAATAGTTGCTGCCAGTCCTTAAAACAGCTTTAGTCTCAGTGCATCTATTACGTTGGTAGCTTTGGAAAAAGTGATTTCTGTGCGCGATAGCAGCAGCACATTCTGGGGAGACCCATGGCTGGCTGAAAGGTTTTTGTTGGAATTTTTTAGATGGTATGAATTGGTCTATGCCTACAATTAACAATTCGGTTAGATCTGATACTATAGAGGACTCTTCCTTTTTAAACATTGAGTGCAGAGGTAAATCAGATATGAATGTACAGAAGCTATCCCAGTCAGCCATAGAGTATCGGTATACAGTACGGTGGAGGGGTACGTCTGAGGGCTTCTTACATTTCATTTTTATCTTAACTGATACGACGGAGTGGTCGGAGGATCCTAGAGGAGAATGAACGGAACATGAACATAGCTCAGGGGAAGTTGAGAGAAAAAGTCTAAGAGGCTTGCATATTGACCGGGTGTATCGGGCACACGGGTGGGTTCGCGAACAATCTGAGTGAGGTCATAAGCAATAGCAAAATCATGACAAAACCTCCCATCATCATCTGTTTTATTTTAATGTGTCAGCCATTCCACGTTATGGACGTTGAAGTCACCACAGATGTGGATGGTAGCCGAGGGATGTGAAGACAGTATCTGGTCTATTTACACTTTGATAATTATGTTTCAGTTTGAAGAAATATGGTATAATAAAATTATGGGGTGTTCTTTCGCACCTGACCTCCAAAGAATGGAAATATGTCACAAAGTTTAACAAGGGTTTTTAATATAGATCCACAGAATTTTGTGATAAGTGTTTCAGTGTGAACAGGTATGGTATAATAAATTATTGGGTTTATCTATTTTATTTTTACTTTCATCATATTTTGCTTTGGTTTTGATACCCCCACATTCGAAGATATCTCTTTATAACCCTTCCTTTTCATAACCTATTATCTATATATATTATAAAAGCGAAAATGTATGTATGCATGTATATATGTATGTATGTGTTTATGTTTGTGTGTCTGCTAAAAAATTTCGAGAGACTGAATAAAAATTGACAAACTTGGTCTCATATCAAAGCTCCGCCTTTGCCTGAAAATTTCCAAAAATTGGCCAAAAACGTCAATTTTCTCACCCTGAAATCAACACTTTTCTACAGAAAAAACCGTCCTCTCATGACGAGATAGTTCTACGCATACTTCAGACGACGTCATAACCTAATTTAGTTTAAATATTTGAAGAACTGACACAATTTCATGTACGTCGTGTCAGCGCAGTAGCTTAGAGCGTTGGGTCATTATCTAAACTTTTTGGGTTTAAATCGTGGTGTGAGATTTCTTTTTTTTCGATTTTCTAAATTTGAATATTGAAGCAGGGTTATTTAAGCCACTTTTCACGTAACTTCGTTTTTCAAAGTGTTTTTTTTTACTTCGCTTATTCTTAGGTTTTCATTCCCCCCCCCCCCCGACGGCCTCCCCCCCAAAAAAAAACCGTGTACCCACTGATTTTTTCAATTTTGATATTGAAACAGGCTTATTTAAGCAATTTTTCACGTGTTTTTTTTTGGGGGGGGGGATTTTTCGGAAGTTTTAACCTTTGTTTTTCTGTTTTGTTTTTGTTTTTGTTTTTTCGATTTTTACATTTAACATCGTTTGTTTTCCTTACGTTAGTTTTTTCTTTGTTTTTTGTTTTGATTACCCTCCCCCAACAACAACCGCCCGAGTACACCCCGCGTTCGTTTTTCTGTTTTCCTTTTGGGTTTTTTACTTCGCTTATTCTTAGGTTTTCATTAATACCCACCATCCCCGCCCGACCACACACACCTCCAAACACTCGGGCAACGCCGGGTACCCTCCCCGCTTGTACTTTCACAAATCAGAGTCCATTTTCTCTAGGCTGCTTTTGAACCCAGTCAACTGGCACTTTTGCTTGTGTGTATATATATATATATATATATATATATATATATATATATATATATATATACTAGCATGGGTACCCAGCGTTTCTTGGATGTACATGAAATTCTGTTTGAACACACACCTGTATACTAATAATTTTCATCATGGGCAACAAAAATAAAAGAACGGATGAAAACATGTAAATGTAATCGCCCAAAAAAAGAAGTACGTGATACACTCTCAACCGGATATTTCAGCAGAAGGGCGACAAAGAGAAGAAATATTCTCCGGATATTGAGCACTGGAAAGACCTCTCCCTGCAAAGAAAAGATAATTAAAAATAAACTATCACAACTTTCGTTTCAATAAAAATGCCCATGCGATCGCAAAAAAAAGAAAAAAAAGGTCTACCAAAAATTAATTCCAAAAACAATAAAATGATTATTTTTCCTCATTTTATATTACTAATGTTATACTCTTCTCTCCATCCAAAAAAAATGAATTTGTCATATTTTGGGCTTCGTTCTGTTGATGAAATTGTTAGGTGAAAGTACAGCATGGTCCATAAAAATTAATTAAATTTATCGTTATTTTATGTTTCAAATGTAATTCCTGCCCCCCTCACCAAAAAAAGTAAAAGCTTTTGAATTTGTCATGTTTTTCCCCCGCCTCGACAACCAAACTTGAAAAAATGCAAGAGATGATATGTCTGGTTGAACGCTTTGTGGCCAAAAAGTGGGTGCTCATTTTACGTTAAATTTATATAGAAAAGTTATCCCCAACGTTATGTTATATTTTTCAAAATTTATCTCATATTATTTATAAAGGCTGCTTAAAAGTATTAGGCCACACAAAAAACAGGTCTTAATCTCTTTGGTCAATGTTAAGTTTCTTTCCAACCCCCCCCCCCAAATTTTAAAATGACGACTTTTAACGGTTTTTCGGGGTGCTGAAAATGTATATTACGTTTTAATTTGGGGCAGGTAAGTATTTTTCATGATATGAAGAAATAACTTTTGCCAAAAATGGAGGATTACATTCCTACATAAATTTAACGTTAAATGAGCACCCACTTTCTGGTCACCTAGTAATTTCTTCATATCATAAAAAATTTCACAGTGATATTCGTTTTCAGCACTCCTGGAAATTGGCGCTGTTCCTTCTTTACTAAGAGATGCGTTCATTTTTTCATCTCATAATTTGGGACGCTAATTATGCTGTTATTAAGTTTGCAAAAGCATACTTTTGTTTTTCGTTTTTTTTTATTATAGAACTTATATATTTTTTAACAGGTGCCTCTAGAGTTTAACATTTCACAAACATTCTGTTCACATTAGAAGGCGGTTAAGTACAGGAGCTTCTGGTAAAAACTATACAAATTCTATAATTGAATACCCACCTCGAAAAAAAAATTAATATATTTTTTTGTAAACCGCTCATGTCAGCTTACTGACAGCATTATTTACGTCTTTAATTATGAAAACATAAACGAATTTCTTAGTAAAATATAGCGCCGGTGTTCGGTGGTTCTGAAAACGAATATCACAGTTAAATCTTTTTTATGATATGAAGAAATTATTAGGTAGTTAGAAAGTGGGTGCCCATCTTACATTAAATTTATATAGGAAAGTTATCCCCCACCTTTTGAGAAAGTAATTTTTCTGCATGAACACTACTTATCTGTCCCAAATTTAAATGTGATATGCATTTTCAGCAACATCGAAAACCATTAAAATTTGCCATTTACAAGTTTTTTGGAGGAGTTGGAAAGAAACTTGACATTGACCATTTTTTTCTAGGGGTTAAACGACGCTGGGTCACGTTGTAAAAATTAAGCATTTTTAATTTAAGATATTAAATAAATTATGAAAAAATCTGTTTGGCAGGCAGTTAAACACACTTGCTATGGTATAATTATTATAATAAATCCTGGGCAACACCGATTAAATTTTATAAACAAAAAGAGCAGAGGCTGGTGGATTTTGGTCACATGTGCCTCTGAATAACTCTGCCCTCGTGAGGATGATAGTACATGAGGACATTAGCTTTAATTATTTTTCTCTAACAAATGGAAAAGGCTACTTAAAAATTAAGAATAAGCGAAAAAAATCCTCCGAATTAAAAATAAAAGTAATAATTCAGCTTAGAATAATATTTCGAAATGAAAAATATTTAATAACGAGCTCTGTTTCAATTTAACTATCACAGTTATTTTCCCTTTTGTTTTTCTGGTTTTTGGTTTGAAAATAAAACGGTTTCAGATTTCAGATAAAATCAATTAAATCAAATATAACTTGAAATTTAAAGAAACTAAATAATTATTTTTTTAATTAGTACAGTTGAAACAAATCTATTATGTCGAATAAGTAATGTCATCGAGGTAATTATGTAAATAGATTTAATTTAATGTGATATGTTAATGACCGTAACTCAATGTAAATGTGGTTTGAAAACGCTATATATTGAAAGTCCGTAAACAATATGTTTTCTTTGTACAAAAGTATCCTAATATGAGCATTAATATTTCTTGACCAGAAGAGATTTACACACATTTGGCCTTTATACATCTTTGGTCATTGGGTGTTGCATACACACACACACACACACACACACACACACACACATACGCTACAACTTTAGGGGTGAGGGGCCAAAATAACACCTTAACTTTAATCGTAATTCACGTTCGCTTTTATTTATTTTTTTGAGTTGAATCATATTATGTCAAATAAATTCACCTCATAAGTTCACCTTCTTATTAAAGTGAAAGCAAAAAAGTCGAAATTTTAGACAATTCTCGACACAATTTTTTCATAACTCTGTATTTTTCCTTTTCTACTTGCACGTTGCACTCTTTCGAAAATAGATTAATAGATAAATAATAAAAAATAAGAACGTTACTTGTTATCCTGTCAAAAGAAGGAAAATATCCCGTTCACGTGATTACGTGTCTTTGTAAAAACATTTACAAAACCTTTTTATTTTTATTTATATATCTGTTTAAGCTTTTTTGTCAGTGTACTAGAAGGAATTAAGTTGATTACAACACCTTTTGCGTGTTCTTTACATTACAATATCACAAACCTGAATTCGACGGCGCCATACTGCACCTTTCAATACTGTAAAACTGAAACGAAGCCGTTCTGCTTGAAAAGGGCTCCATTTTCTTCTTACTTATATTTATATCCATTCTTTTCTTTAAAAAACTCAAGCAATTACGTGTTTACTTTTTTTAATATCCCATTTTGCTGTTTCGGATTATTTTACTAAAGTAAGTAAAACTTCATTGTTTTTCAAAACTGTTTTTGTTTGTTTTTCGATATTTCGTCGATATTATTTAGTAAGAGTGTTTAGCAGAAAAGCCAACAAACGACTACCCGAAAAATATATACACAAGAAATAAATGTTACCATAGTCAATAAAAGTTCAGTTCATGTTTTTTTTTGTTTTGAAATAGTTTTTAATGCTCTTTACTTGAAATAATTTCAGCGAACCGAAATTAAAACGAAATGAATTGTTATATATACTACACATGCAATAATCAAATATTCCTTACGCACAAAATAACGGAAAACATTGAAATATGTTCATAAATATTCCTTACGTTGACGGAAGACTCTTAAATTGTTAACACAGAATGCTCAGGTGGCCCTCCTTCAAATTGAAAACGGGGCTCTTCTTTTCAATACGCTGTCATTTTGATTTTTTTTTAACCGGTTCGTGAATTAAAAAAAGAAGTGAAAACTACTTAAAAATACAAACACATGAACTTTTCTACCATAAAATAACTTTTATTGACTATGGTAACATTTAATTCTTGTATATTTATATTATTATATATGTAACATTTTCTCTTTGTGAGTAAACATCATTTTGTTGGTCACTCTTGGTAACGAATGGAAACACAGTTGATACAAAAAATATTTTTTTCGTGAAAATTCTTTACTTCTATCATATTTTGCTTAGGGTAAAATTTTTGAGTATCAAAATGTATCTGTTTACAACCCCCTCCTTTTCATAACATATCATACTTTCATCAATCACAGTCCATTTTCTGTAGGTTGTTTTTGAACCCAGTCAACGACGAGTACTACTGCTAGTGTGTATATATATATATATATATATATATATATATATATATATATATATATATATATATATATATATATATATATATATATATATATATATATGCTAGTAGTAGCTATGTACCAGCATTGCTCGATGGAATTATGGCACGAAGCCGGAATAGAACCGATAAATCATCTCCACTCACCAAATAAATAAACACAAGATAGTTAGTGGAGGGACACTTTAGGTCGTTGAAAATGCAGGCCATGCACACTCGGCCGTGACCAAATAAAATTATCTGGCTTCCCCTGTCGGGCATTTTTCGGGAAAAAAACTATGGAAGCCACTTACTGGCGATTAGTGCTTGTTAATGATATTATTTGCGGGTACTGACAGAATCTGACTTTTAATCGTGAGCCCTTGCTTGCCTTTGCAATTAGCAGTCACTAGCTGCTATGATGTCGACCTCTAAAAAGTGCTTCGAACTAAAGTTTTGTCTCTCGTACTCTCGGATATTGTTGGGTACTGACATCAACTGAATGTTTGTGGGTCACATGGAGTATATACTGTTTTCAAGCGGTTAATTGCGTTTTCTAGTTGACGCTAGCCGCCATCGCCAGTATCGCCTCTTATTGGACTACTTCGGAAGTAAATTTCTGTCTAGTGTTTATTAGTGTCTAATGCTAGATGGTGCGTACTAGTTTCCTCTCCAAATGTAGTTTACTGCCGGCCACTGCCGGTCACAGCCAGTCTTTACCAATTCCAGCTATTCTAGTGGACTGCTCTGAAATTAAATCGATTGTCT
>NC_136507.1:86895044-86930044 GCF_053919585.1 Euprymna scolopes
ACTTCCTTAATACGTTGCATATTGTTTCTCTTGATAAGCTTCCTCAATATGAAAACACGTAATGCATTTGGGTTGCTAATTACTTCTCTACGAATACGAGACAGATTACGCTTAGTTGATTTCCTGAATTCAGCCTGTCCCATTTTCTTTTTGACAATGTTTTTTTATTGTTTGATGGTCTTATTAAAATCTTTCGAAATTGGGAGAGACGATTTTCCTTTGCAAATTTCTTTAATTATGTAGTGTTTTTCATTCATTGTTGGCTCTTTTTTTGCTAGCAATTTTGATAAATTTTACCACTTTCAAATAATATCCTGACACTGCGAAATATAATAAATATAAAAAACTTGTAAAAATTGGATATGAAATTGAGAATCGACATTGTAATGCCTTAAATTTATTTACCTACATATGTGCTTCAAATTATAGCATTAAACAACAAAGCATCGATATTTTACAAAATAGTTGAAATTGTCTCTATTGCATTATATATGTATATATATGTGTATGTATATATGTATATATGTATATGTGTATATGTATATGTATGTATATATATATATATATAAACATATATATATATATATATAAATGTTAAAATTTTTGTTCCTAAGAGGCGCTGGTTGAGTTTGAATAAATAAAATATGCAGTCTATACGTTTAAAGCAAAAACAACGCATTATTACAAAATAAACATTTATTTTGTTTGAAATTTATATTGAAATTCATAAATATATTTCGAAGCAAAGCCTCATCTTCAGTTTGTCTTTCTCGTTTTTTGCTATGTTGTTGTTGGAGCAGACAATCAGAAAGCCCGTTTGTTGTTTTTACGGTAGTCTTTTAAATCTCGGAACTGTGCGTTTGGTCACGCGGGACTAACGTTAAAATTGTTTGTTTCTTAGAAGCGCTGGTTGAGTTTGAATAAAATAAAGTATGCATTATATACATTTGAAGCCAAAACTATGCATTATTACAACATAAACAGACATTTGGTCTCTGCTCCAACAACAACATGGCAAAAAAGAAAGGAAGACATACTGAAGATGAGGCTTTGCTTCGAAATCTATTTATGAATTTCAATATAAATTTCAAACAAAATAAATGTCTGTTTATTTTCTAATAATGCGTTGTCAAATCAGGAAGGCAAGTATCAATCATGCATGCAATTCCATTCGACTTTCGGTCTGATCAGACAAAATCGTGTTTTAACTTATGCTGACTCTAAATAATATTCATGTGAATCGATTCCTGCGCTAGTACGAACAGATTATGCTCCTAAATAACGGAATCATCGCAAAGAATATACGAGAGAATATTCCTGAATCAAGATCTGGCCAAAGATAATTTAGTTTTAAAGCCAATTTCTAAAAGCCGGCCGAAAGATGTCAGCATGTAAAGCGGGCGTTAAATCGAATGCGATGCTACTACTACTACTACTACTACTACTACTACTTATTATTATTATTATTATTATTAATAATAATAATAATAATAATAATAATAATAATAATCGCCACTAGCTTTCACGCAGGTCATCATTAAAATCTATTTGAGACAAATTCGTTGTGCTCCGTGGAGTCTGGTTGACAAGTCTCCCCTGATTTCTAGTACTTACCCCTCATCCAAAATTTTGGAAATTAATTTGTAATTTGGCAATTGCCGTTTACCCTTGATGCCTCGTTGGTAGCGACCATTTTTCTTCATTAAAATTTTGGTGATAATAAGCCTCCCCAAGGTCCCAACCATTTTTTACACTCGTCCATGAGATCTGGTTAGTGCTTACTCTCTTCGGTCTGTCCATGCTCCTTGAGCGTCTTCGATAATTTTGGGAGATGAGCAAACAATGGCTGCGTATCCGGCACTTTTTTTTCAAAAATTAGTAAATCTATTGGTATATCCACGCGACAAACGCAGTAAAATATGACAGTCACTATTAAATTTTAAATGTATTGAAATTCAATTCGCTATTTTCTTATTCTTTGAGTACTATCAGGATGTCTGCTGAAACAAAATTGGAATTGATAAAGCGTTTTTTTTATTTATATTTTTAATGACATAATCTATGAGCAATAATGAAAACTTAAATTAAATAATTAGTTTGTCAACTGTATACACATCTCTAAATAATATTGTCATGCTATATAAGTGGCAGGAGTAGATAAATGTAAGAGGGTGTTTACGTATCAATATTATCTATGCAAAATGTTTCAGACAGGCATCTCGTTCGGAATAAATTTAATTGTATTTGTAATGAAAATAAAACACATTATGTATGCTGTGCATTATAAACATTATCATATGTTACTGTTTATTTAAATCTTTTTTATTTAATTAAAGTAAAAACGATAATCGAATAAATAAATCAATATTATAATGAACGCATGGGAAACTTCCATTCGAAACAGACACACACACACACACACACACACACACATATATATATATATATATATATATATATATATATATATATATATGTTTTATTTTTATTACCGTATCTTTCTGTTCAGTTACATTATTGTATCAGCTACCCGGCCGTTTTATTTGCCGTCTGTAGCTTCCTCAGACTTTGACATAAAACAGGTTTTCTGTAAAAGTCTGAGGAAACTACAGACGGCAAAAAAAACGGCCCGGTAGCTGAAACAATAATATAACTGAACAGAAAGATACGGTAAAAAAAATAAAACGCATATATGCTCTACAACAGTATTGAGCACGTTCTTCATTTTTCATTAATTACCATTTCTAATAAATATATATCTCTGCGAGTGTGTGCTGATCTCAAAATAAGTCCATTAGAGAAAATCGATTGGCATTCGCTGTACATTTTCTGCTGCATTCGTTACATGCACATATTCCATTTCTTGCAAATATTCACATTCTTAAGTAGCTTTTCGGCAGCTGCTGGGGGGATTTATATAAACACTTTTGTGAGCAGGTTAAGCCATTTTATTTTTAAGTATGCTGCAATTTGGGATCGCACTTTTGAGAAATTATTTGCCTTTTCTTCGTGTTATCCGTTATTTTGGTAGGCAAAAAATTAAGCACGTATGCTAATGTTTTTAATATCGGGGCACGTTGCTCTCCACATAACACTCGCTGATTATCTAAACTCTATAGATCGGTATAATTGTAACATAAATATTTATATATAAAAAAACACGTTTAAAATATATCATCATGATTATCGTGCACTCACTAGGAGTTTTCTCAGACAATCACCCTTGATCACTCACAGCAGACGTTCTCTTGAGTCTCAAAAAATGTACAGTTCGCTCACTCTACGCCCCGCAAAAACTGGAGGGGGGCAGGTCTTTTTGACGGACCGTCTTTTTAAAATATCTACCAAAAATCAGGTAATTATCCAATCAATACGAAATTTTCAGCGATTTTTAAGAGAAGAATGGACTTTATAACAATGTACTTATTTTTCATAAACGATACTTATATATTTTTTTGCTTACAAAGTCCCCGCTCCCTTGTTTTGAACAGGTTCCAAATATGCTTAAAATAATCATCTGAAACTGAACAAAACATATTGCCTTGTTGTAAAGGACAGGATTACAGATTAAAACAAAAACTTGTTTGCATACCTTATTTTGACGTCTGAATATCAGAAATTGGGTTGTGTTTAATTATTCCGCTTTTGAGTTTCGAAGTGTGAAATTCAGTGAACATGTTAAGTAAAATAATTAATTTAAGTTATGCAAAACAAAAAAAAAATTATTTTAATATTCATACGAAAAAGCCATTTTAAAATCTTTGATAAATAAATTAACATTTTTTTAGCGAGCCGAATAATGCATTATCATTATTAAACAGGGAATGCTTTGAAGAATCGATAGAAAAAATCGATATATATTGTGCCCTTTATGTTACAAATATCATTTTTTCCATCCCGTTTGAAAATGTTTGCCACATTTTGACTACGGTGGACCAAACGGGCTGAAATATTTCTTTTATTCTGCTTTAAATTGCTCCCTCCCCATTTTGGGGAGCCTTACCCCCACACACATACACATTAAAAACCAAACTCATACAGATGGTCACCCATCTGGTACTGGCCAGCCTCAGCGTTAATAATACATTGACATTTTTGTCACTGAAAAATAAGGGGTTTTTTTTGCCTGTTTGTTCTTCGGTAGTTTTCTCTTTATCAAGTACAAATGTAAACATTGTCTACAATCGACGTGAAGTATATGAATAGGTGGAATTATTTGAAATCCAGGTACTTATATTATAATATTTTTGCATATTCTCATAGAAAATCACCCTAAATCTTAGATAGACAAGAAATAAACAAATTAATTCTTTCAAACACCTTTGTTTTAACTATTTATATACGTTTTTTGTGCAAGAGAAAAAATGGCAATTGTTAACTTTTGGGGAAATTTTAACCTTTAAATATTAATTAAAAATAGTAGAAACAGTTTTACATTATTCTGCTTTCTATATGATAAAATTCAGGGTTTAATCTTTCTGGAAAAAAGTTACTCAGGAATAATGGATTTTAATAAATGTAATTTGGTTTAAAAAAAACAATAATTTTTTTTCAGCCATTTTTGGCGGTGTCTAGCACACTCCTTTTCAAATACAATTGTTGAGGAATGACGTTATAAAAAAGCCGCTATATTTTTATCCGTTGCAGGCAATGGGCATTGGTGGCAAAACCCTTTTAAAGGCCTTAGTATTCTCCGCAAATTTCCATTAAAAATCTGATTAGTTATTTCCATCCTCGGTCCTATTGGACCTTTTCTGGCATTTGATTAAGATGTCACAAGTTTTTTTGGGGGGTATATAGTAGCTTTTTTCGGTTATATTTTTTGGTTACTTGGTATTGCAGTAGACAAGTAGCTGGGTACTCTTCGTAGTTCATGTCGACTTGGCCAATAACAAATTAAAACCACAGCAAAATTATTTTAGCATGTAAAGCACAATACATAATATGGTTTATTAAACAAACTTAACTAGCGATAAGTAGAGTAAACCGGAGGCACAATGACTTCTTGCTTATAGCTCTGAATCATAATTGACACAATTATTTTTAATATATTGTTTAAGTATGTAGTATTTAATAAGGTTTTTTTTTAAATAAAACTTAAGAAATTAACTGAATCTGAGGTGCTTTAAAAATGTTTTCAGGCGGTAGAGGAGGCTCACCATCAATTTGTCGTAGTCTTGCTGCGCTTCCCATTCCCCCCTCCTAAAACCAGTCGCGTAATTTTATTCAAGCTAAAACTTTTTTCCTCTGTATATTTTAGGTGTCCTATTTTTTCCTTATGCACCCAATTTTTAATATTACTGGAAGGGGCTATTTTTGTAGCCAAGTAATTGCAAAAACAAACAAAAAAAAAACTTAGTTCTAAGCAAATATTTTCATAATAAAAAAGACATCCGAAATCACATTGTATAAGTTCATGTTAGCTGTATTTCGTGCTTTATTAGAGGCCGCTTGTATACTTGAAAAAGAATATAGTTAATCTCAACATATACAGGGTGACCAAAAAAACGGGCCCCAACTCTAAATAGGCCCCGTTTCTTAGTGCTTTGTTCGAAAGAAATAAAACTTTGGTCATAACTAGTTATATTCAAAATATCACGTCAAACACTAGGGTCTTTGGCCTTTTTTTTCTCCGTTGACTGTAAAATGCTTAGAAAAACAATTAAATGTCGACTGTTTTTTTTGGTCACCCTGTCTATGTGTAAATACACAACTCTTCTATTGCTTCGAATACATTCACTGTCGTTCTCTTTGGAGACGAAAATATTTATATATTACGGAATAATATTTGTGAATTAATGTATTTAGTTTCGCTGGAATAGTTTTCATATGTAATAATAAAGTAATTTTCAACAAAAAAATTAGATGAGTTTCCGCTTATTTCAATAAGGGTATTTTAAGAATAATCGTAATCAAAACACCATTTAAATAGTTGCTTATCTACGAAAAATTTAAATAATTTCACTGCGTGAAAATAATTAAGCAATAGTGTTAATACAGAAATAATTCACATTTTAATATTTACTAACGGCGAAAGCCAACATTGCCCGAAATTGAATAATGATAAACGAATGTTTCACATTCTCATATCTTTATTGTGAGTCAAATTGTACATTTTAAACTCAAATGGACTAATTTGCTGCTCTATTTTGGTACCCGTCGCAGGGGCGTTGGGAGGAAACTTCATATCTCTTCTTGCAGTTGCTTGGTCCACACTATATTTTAGTCCACATTGACCTGTGGAGAACCAACAGTTGATTTTATAAAACTATTTTCCATATATAATAGTTTGCATTAAAGATTGAAATGCAAAAGTTAAGTATTAACATTCAATTATGCTCTAAGCAGAAACATAATTTCAAATGCACCACTGTCATATAAAATAAACTACTGTTGATAGTTATGTCCGGATTATTCTTTGTGTGGTGATAATGGCTTGAATTTTAATTTAAGATTAAAAAGTCATCTATCAGATCTTGTTAACACCAGAGAGGAGGCACATTACTTGATGAGAGAGTTATACAAAGTTCATTAAAGATGATGATAGACAAACACATTTACGTTCCGGTTGTAATGATGACACAAAGACAAACAGTTACAGAATATCGATGATTTCTTTATTCCTCAGACGGCTGATTGATTATGTCAGGAATTCAACCTTGTATAGCTACATGGTATCTCTTGCACCCTTCGCCTCTAAAAGCATCAGCTTCACTCTCTGGCCCTCTCTCGCTGGTTGTGAGTGTGACTCCCTGATTATCTCCGATTATCTGATCCTAACTTCGAACCTCATTTCAATATATTCAGAAACACCTTTGTTTATGACGTCAGAGGCCTGCTGTCAACCAACGTGACTTTATCACGTTCTAATTCACCTCTTTGCACATACGTTTACACACCTCTGTTAAACAAAAGAAATCCGTAAGTTACATTGTATCATTAACCTATTTATCATTTATAAACTCGCATTGTCCATTCTTTTAACTGACATATTTAATATCCAGTTATTTCTAAAAAAAAAAAACAAGAAACAAAATGGGCAATCGCTTTATCTCTGACATAAATAATATTTAATTATTAAAAAAAAATAACAATCGACTGCATTCCTAGCATTTCAACTTGCCTACCGTGCTAGATTCTAATCTTTTCCTAATGTCACTTTCACTTACATGAGCAGTAGACAGCCCTTCTCATGTAAGATTATCATGGTGCTATTGTGCTCTAAACAGAAACACTCATTTTGAACGCGCCCCTGTCATATCCAAAACACTTTTGCTGATTTTTTATATATCTAGCCTTTCCGCCTGTGAGGTAATAAAGTGCACTTATGACGTTGGACTTTGTAACGTGTTAACTTTGATTAAAATGGGATGTTCCCTCTTTCATCAGATTTTTTCGATTGCCGATTATCGATTCTTTTCGAAGACATTCGGTTAGGAAATCACTCAAAGAACACTGACAGACACATATAATACATTTGTTTAAAATTTCCTAAAATCGGCCCGCTGTTTTCGAATCTATAGGGACTTACTCCCGCACAAACATACACAGACACACCCACAGAAATTTATTTTATGTAATACTAGCTTTGGTACCCGGCGTGTCCCGGGTGTTTGTAGGTGGTGTTAGCAAAAGAAATAATGGTAGAGAAGGAAAAAACGTGAAAAAAAGTGACGAGTTGCTGTTGCATCCATCGCCAAACCGGAAGTGATGTGGATTTAAATCGAGGCTAGACAATTGATACGATGGGGTAACTTTCAAAAATATCGGCGAAAAAAGCGACCCCGCCGTGTAGAAAAGTGCCCAGTTAAAGTTGAAGGAATTAATGTTTTGGTCCAGTTTGTCGATATTAGTCGTCCGAAATGAGGATCTTCAAAATGATATCAATTTCGTGAAAATCCGTCACCTCTGTCAACAGTTGGAGGCATACATGCATACATACATACATACATACATACATACATACATACATACATACATACATACATACATGTAAACAGACACGTGGGATTTATATCATAGATTAGAAATAGAGATGAATGGGTGTTTGCATGTTAATACAAATAAAGATTTTATTCATTAAAGAAATCCGATAATAAAAACCGGTGAAGGAAAGGTCAAGTTAATTATGTTCTAAAGTAATTTGGTTGAATGTAATGAAAACGCATGAAAAAAACACGAAAGGGGGAGTTACCGTTTTCTATATGCTTTGTAAAACATTTTGTTTTATTTAAAATGACCTCACCGAAACAGGTGCGTGCTACTTAGCCTATCTCGTTTATAATTCAGTGCAACACATTTTAAGATGATTAAATTCTGCTTCGTTTGTGGAGTTCTTTTTGTTTTATTGTCATATGCGAAAGTAACATCGCTTTTAAGTGTTAGTGTGCTAACGAAGAATAAGAACTTCAAAAGAAATAAAAAGATGAAATAGAAAATTATAGTGAGGAGAAAATAACACTGGGACCACAACAAATAAGAAGGATGGTTGAGCTAAAAGAAGGAGATGGAAAAGAAAAGGAAGGAAAAAAGAATGACGTGTGAAATTACCATTTAATAGAATCACTGAACTGAATAATAATAGCGATAATGATAACAAAAATGATGATAATAATTATAACAATGAAAATTATTATTATTAGTATTATTATTATTATTATTATTATTATTATTATTATTATTATTGAACTGTGAATGAAAATATAATAGCAATACGAGAATACAAGAAAATATAAAACTGCCTGAATAAGACAGTCAAATTTTTAAACTACGCTGAGACAAACGTTACGCGTACGATCGAGAGATTATGTTCAAAATTGAAAACGAAAATGATCATTTTATAATGTTGTACAAAGAGACAACCTTTTCTAAACAAGTATGCCGGACGTTATAATAGTCGACAAGAAGAAAAAAATAGTAAAACAGTTCATGGAGTAGAATCTTAACAAACTTATTTTGCTTTTAAAAAGTCAGGCTGTAAAATTAAGTTCATGAGTGAACTACGGGGGGGGGACGTTTGGCTTTGGAAAAATATATGATGTTTTACTTTGTCCAGATTTTGTGTGTATTTTTATTAATCGTGATCTTAAAAGTTAAAAAAATATTTGGGTGCTATTAGCTAGAATTGAAACTAAAAGCAAACCCGTTGCATTCAAAGCCGGTGACGTTACCACTGTATTAACGTGACACGCATATTAACTTAAAAAGAATAAAACAAAATTATAAATAAATATGATGAATGTACAAAATGTATAACGCATTCTTCAATTCTAATCTACTTTTGACCCTTTAAAAACTATTTACATCGGCTAAAACAAATAAAAGAACTGCCCATAAAAATCTAATCTTTTAAGGCCCCTAGTGCCGCTCTGCGACTTTTAGTTTCAGAGGAGATAGTTTTAAAATATGAAGACAGACATACAGTGCCTTATATACATTAGATTATCTATATATATAAAAATGTAAATGTTGGTTTGTTCTAAACGAATAAAACCATATTTCTACGTTACCAATTTATTTGAAATTTGCAGACAACCCATTTTTAGAGTCGAGGTATGTTTGTATGTTCTTACATTAAATTTACCTCGCGAATTATTAAAATTAAAATATTAAATAAAATAAATATATTTTTTAACCGTTACTGCGAATCTGTTCTGTTGATAAAACTGAACTTCCGGTTCGATTCATTTCACAGCCACGAATTGACGAAAGATTTCATTTTCTGTTTAGTAAATAAAAAAATAAAAATAAAAAAAACATAATTTATTTGTTTATCTTCCATATGTTTTAATTTACACATTCTTTCTTTATTATATGAGGCCAAAAAATAGTTTGTCGCTTGCTTTTTGAGTTTTTTGGAATAAAAAAAAACACGATTTAAAAAAATAGCGCGGATCACTCTCTGCATTAGCACCGAAAAATGTTACTAAACATTTATTAATAATTTCTCACTTTTACAAACATTTGATTTTAAATTTCTTTTTAAATGACGACTTTTATCGACTTTTTTTTTTAAATATCCCCCCAATGGTGTTTATTAGCCCCCCCTCCAAAAGTGATGTTTATTCCGGAAGCTGTTCTTAAGATTCGGAGGTTGGGGGAGGTGATTCCAAGGTGGACCTAACCTAAAAAAAAAAGTTTTTTATGCGCACATAAGCAACAATTTTTTTATATTAACTTTTTTTTTTACTTTTTTATTTAAAAATAAGTAAATTTCAATTGTAGCGTCTACCCCGGAACTAATTTTGACAGTGACATTGAACATTCACCGTTTCCGGAGAGCTCCAAGAAAAAGACAAAAAAAAATTCGAGGAGTCTATTCACGCCGATCCTTACCCAAACGAATTTTCTAAAGAAAATTAATTTATCGTTTCATCCCAACTTATCGCCAAAAACATTTGACCAGTCGGGAAGGATTTCTTCTTCTTTATTTTCGGACTATAAATAACACGAGTGTGATACACCAGGGCAAATAAATTCACACCTATTATAACAAGCTAAGTCTGATTATTTGTTTTTAATTACATTTTCGGGTTTGTATTACTGTACACATGGATTCGAAAAAGTTGTCAAAAAACAAATATATAACAAATAAATGTTATCAAAGGCAAGATAAGTTACTTTTCTACCTAACTGGATATATGTTTTGTGTGTTTATTCAACCTATGTCACGGTAACATATATTGAGCGAGTTTTTAACAGTATTTTATCCGGTTTTTTATTTATAACATCTTTTCCCACACTTACCGTGTTAAAGAGAGAATCAGACGCCATCTTGAATTTTCGAATACATCGGTAAACACTTATGTTTTTCGAGCTGAATAAATATGTTACATTGAATAAAAACACAAAAAATATATCCAGTTAGGTAGAAAAGTAACTTATCTTGCCTTTGATAACATTTATTTGTTATATATTTGTTTTTTGACAACTTTTTCGAATCTATGTGTACAGTAATACAAACCACTCGCTTCACAATGAATACAATAATAAATCATTTATCATTAATATGTGTTTTTGGTTTTGTGTTGAATAAAACTTTTTTTTTCATTACAACAATAATGAACCAATTTAAATCTTCCGTCATGCGTTTAAGGGTTACGAAATTATCAATAAATCGTTTAGTTACTTAGCCAACGTCAGTAAATAAAAAAAAATGTTACGTGCGCATGCATTAGCCGTGACTAGGGGGGGCTAAGGGACCGGCCATTAAATAATTATGCTGGTCGCCATGGAACTCAACGCCCAAGGAGTACCTTAAGTGGCACTTATGCACTTATGTTATCGTGCTATTTTTTAAAATAGTATTTTCATGTTAAATTCAAATTTTACAATATGTTTTTCTGGGTTTGTATTACTGCACACATTGATTCGAAAAAGTTGTCAGAAAACACATATATAACAAATAAATGTTATCAAAGGCAAGATGAGTTACTTTTCTGCCAAACTGGATATATTTTTTGTGTTTTTATTCAATGTAACATATTTATTCAGCTCGAAAAACATACAGTGTTTACCGATGTATTCAAAAATTCAAAAATGGCGTCTCACACCCTCTTTAACACCGTAAGTTTGGGAAAAGGTGTTATAAATAAAAAGCTATACAAAATACTATTAAAAACCCGCCGAATATATGTCAACATATGTCACGGTAACATATATTGAGCGAGTTTTTAACAGTATTTATCTGTTTTTTTTATTTATAACACCTTTTCCCAAACTTACCGTGTTAAAGAGAGAATCAGACGCCATCTTGAATGTTCCAATACATCGGTAAACACTGTATGTTTTTCGAGCTGAATAAATGTGTTACATTGAATAAAAACACAAAACATATATCCAGTTTGGCAGAAAAGTAATTTATCTTGCCTTTGATAACATTTATTTGTTATATATTTGTTTTTTGACAACTTTTTCGAATCTATGTGTACAGTAATACAAACCCGTTTTACTTTTATTAATTTGTTAAATGAAAGTACAGATAACCCGGTCGGTTTCTAATGTGATGAAAATCTAGCCCCCTCCACCAAAAAAGGGGTACTCTGGATAATAAGAAAACATTAAAATTTCCTCAGTCTCGAAAGATTTCTTCTCTACTGAACGAGGAAACCAATGGTGAAGTGTAGTTCACCTTCTGTTTCTCCCCCTCTTTCTTCCTCTCTTAATATCTCTCTCTATCCATCTCTCCCTTTCCCTCTCTCAATCTATCTTTCTCTCTCTATATCACCCTCTCCATCTCTCTTTGATCCCCTTTCTCTAACTCCCTCTATCTCTCTCCTTTCCTCTGTCTCATCCCTCTCTGTTTCTTACTCTCCCCTCTCTCTGTTTATCTATCAATTCCTTTATCTCTCTATCTCCTTCTCTTTCTCTAGTTTCCTCTCACTTTCTCTTTTCTATCTATATATCTTCCTCTCTATCTGTCCATCTCTAATCCCTCATCCTATTTTAGACTCCTAAATTAATTACAGTGAATAAGGCATTGTCAAAACATGGATAAATCCTATTTTAGTCACCTAATTTACTGACTGTGATAACAGAAGTTATTTGGAAATTACTGCTACCTTGAACAGCACCAGAAGTAACTGGTAAAACCTTTCTAATTAAATTGATTTTGGCAGCCATTTGGTAACAAAATGACATAGCCTTAGCCCTTGTTGCATGAGGAATACCTGCGACCTTGCTTGCCAAGTAGAAGAATTATTTATTCTACTTTAAAACATTCAATTTTTCAAAAATCTCATCTTCGACATCTCAAAAACATCCAATATGGGGAAAAATATTGCAGAAATGCAAACTTATTGTTTAGGATGAATGCACAATGGTACGCAAAAAATCACTTGAGGCTCTTGGTTGATCCTTGCAAGATTTGCGTGGCAATGTCAGACCATTTGGGAATGCAGTAATATTGCTTGCAGGAGGTTTCAGAAAAATGTTACCTGTTATTCTTCAATCAACACCAGCAGATGAAATAAATGCTTGCCTCAAATACTCTACTTTTTTGTTCCATGTGAAGACATTAAACTTAACTCAAAATATGCATGTCCAGTTGCCGACTGTTCGATCCGCACAAAAACTTTTGCATCACTTGTGGAAAATTGGGTACGAAAAAGTGCCAGCTGATCAGAGTTAAGGGCAAAATTCTTTGACTTTTTTCTGTAATTGGTGTAATTTTATTTCATCAAAAGAATAGTTAGTTTAAAATGTTTTTGCAGATATTCAAATTATAAGTATTCCATTTGACTGAGTGAATGAGCTATTCTTGCAGGTCAATACAAAGATGCCCATGAACTTAACGCTATTATTCAATGTAAAATTCCAAGTGAGGTAGTCAAATACAAATCCATCGACACTGTTGTGAAAGCAGATAAAGTGGTTAATTATCAAACAGCTATATTTGCCAGGGGTGCCACCGCATGCATTGCAACTGAAATTTGGTGTACTAATTATCATGTTGTGAAATATAAACCAATCCAAGTTTTTCAATGGCACATAGCTTGCAGTAAAAAAAAATTAACAAACAATATCATAGAAATAACCATCTTAACAGGACCTTTCACAGATGAATATATCTTCATTCCATGCATTCCTATGGTTCCACCGGATACATCATTACACTTTAGGAAATTGAACTTTCCAATTTTATTGTCATTTGCAATAACCATCAACAAAGCACAGGGAACAATCTTTACAATTGTGGGCCTTACAGTTACACACTGACTGTTTTTTCACATGGACAATATATATTACGTATTCAAGAGTCGCCACACCGGAAAATCTCTATATCAGCTAAGAAAATGGAACAAAAAAAACGGTGTACCCATGCAAAATGGAAAATTAAACCTATGAGAAACATGCTTTTTCTCATGTTGGAACTTTTTCCATTGCGCAATTTGAGCCACAGCAACGCGTGGCAGGGTACAGTTAGTATATTAATAAATACATTTGAACGCTAATATTAAAAATGTATAAGTTGCCGAACTGAAGAATTACAAGAATTTATTTTAGTTCATCTTGAATTGCTTTAAACTTTGAAATTTATCAGCCAACATTGATAACCAAAAAACATGTAAGTTGAAGAAAGACAGAGTAACGAAAAATGTACTATAGGAAATCTTTTCAAAATGAAGTTGTTTTTTTATTTTTTATAAATCATAGATTTATTAAATAAACTGCGTACAGCAAATCAAGAAAAATAATAGGAAAATAACACGTATAACTACAGGCAATGTTAAGAAATTACGCAGCAACAATACAAATTGTGCAAAAAAAACTTCAACTTCGAACATCACCAACGGTAGACAAGGCCAGTTGAGAAAACCGGAACTTTCGCAGTCATGTTGCTGTGGGGTTAACTCACCGACTCGACACTATTTCTTTTCGAACGTAATAAAAGCGTTAAAATACACAAAACGGATCTAAGTAGATAAAAAAGTAACTTACTTTGTCTTTGGTAAAATTCATTCGTTATGTTTTTGTTTTTTTTTAATTTTTGACCCGTTTTTCATTTGGCGGCTTCTCTGTTAAATCCCCACATTTTATAATATTCCTATCAGAGAAATATTAAAAGTTCATATATTTTTTAAAAATATTGTTATAATCTTAAAAACAAATAATTGTTAATATAAATGTATTCCTTTTTTCTTTTTTTTATAATAAATATAATATATATATATATATATATATATATATATATATATATATATATATATATTTATATTTATACATATACAGTATATATATATATATATATAGTATATATGCACTATATACTATATACATACTATATATATTCTATATATACTATATAATAATATGTACACTATATATATATATATATATATATATATATATATATATATTCGCTCTGTATGTCTGTCTGTCTGTGTGTATGTATGTCTGTCTCTTTCTCGCTCTCTCTCGCTCTCTCTCGCTCTCTCTATTTATATATATATATATATATATATATATATATATATATATATATAATACCCGTCGTTGACTGGGTTCAAAAACAGCCTACAGAAAATTGACATTGATTTATTAAAGTATGATAGGTTATGCAAAGCAAGGGTTGTAATTTGGTTGGAATTTGGGGGTATCAAAACCAAAGCAAAATATGATGAAAGTAAAAATAAAATAGGTAAACCCCAGAATGTATTATTCCATACCTGTTCACACTGAAACACTTATCACAATATTCTGTGGATCTATATTAAAAAAACCTTTTTTAAACTTTGTGAAATATTTCCATTCTATGGAGGTCAGATGGGAACAAACACCTCATAATTTTATTACACCCTAATTCTTCAAACTGAAAGATAATTATCAAAGTATACTTACGCAGATAGATATGAAAAGTCTTTATTAAAGTCTGTGCCTATTTCAAGTCTATGGAGGCCAGGCGCGAACGCAGACCCCAACATTTTATTATACCATCCCTATTTAAGTTAAGGATACTTTAATAAGTATGTTTCAAAAAACACTTGTAAACTTTTTTTTGTTTTTTTTTTAATTTTTACTTTTTTTCATTGCTATACTTTTTGGACCAGGCGCGAACGCAGACCCCACAATTTTAATGAACCACCTTTCTGCCAGATCAAACATACCTATTCCTGTGTCTTAATACATCTTCTATCATTATATGTAAGCAGGTCTTTTTAAAAATAGTCAACAATATAGGAGCCTATTCGTGACCAGACGCACAAACACACACATTCAGCTTGATATTATAGATATATACGCATGCGCACTCTTGTTGATAATTACATCTGTCTATTTCATCTTTACATATCTACAAATTATTAGGTACACACACACACAGACATTCAGCTTTATATTATAGATGTATACATGTATATGTGCATATGGAGTATCATGGGTTAATTTAAATCCATACATTTTGCTGCTGAGTACTCAACAGGCTTTGCTTCCTTAGCCTACAGTGTGTGACGCAATTTTTCGATTAACAGGCCTTTTCTCTCGGTGGTGATACTGCGACCCATTGTAGCCACCAATGGAACAGTTACGGCCGAGCAAGAAGTGAGCATACCCTAACAATTACCGAGAACAGAAAAATTATTAACGTATTTTGCAGTGTAAATAGTGTTAGGTGGCTTGTGTTGTGTACACTTATTCAATATACCCAATATATTAACCCTTCGGAAAAATATAAATATACCGAGATGTATTTGCCGCTTAACGCCACAAGAGTTTCTAAATGTAAGAGTAAAAAGGTAAATGACGCTTAAATTACTGGAGCTTTAACTGTCACCTATATGTGCTCGTCCATTAACGGGGCCCAAGTAATTACTACTTAAATAATATTTATGCTTATACATGAACTTGTTCAGCCAAACCTGTTTTCCGTTGTGAAAAACATGCCATGTGCAATTCGAAGAGATCCACGTTGGCAAGTGCTGCTTTTTTTTTTCTTTTGAGAAGCATCATTTGTAACTGAAGTGCCTCTACTAAGGAATTTCGACGAGGCTGCACACACATTTTTGCAGACCAAAATATTCTTCGTCAAGGGTCTGGTTCTTCAAATTCTACCGCTTTCTTGAAAGCGCTCACGTGTCACAAACTCCCTCAGTGTAAGTGAAATAAATACCGAAGACTACCTTCTTCGAATATATAGCTTCTGCGACGGTCAGTATTTTAATGAATCTCCTTAAAGCAAATAGGCAAGTTTCCCTGTTAAAACGAAACTGAATTAATAGTAGTTTCGAGTTATATGGATGAGAAAATTTGCTTCTTATTTAAAAATAAGATAAAAATTAAAAAAATATTGAATTATAAAATATATTTTTTTTATGATAAGTGTTTTACTTTCAGACTAAACAGATATTAGAAGAAATATAAAAAAAAAAGTATTATTAAAAATTCTGCCTGAGAAAATGTGATCGAAATTTATTCCTATCGTCGTTTAGGGAAATGTATAATTGGATATTGATTTCTAGAGAGCAATCCTCGTTACACTTTCATTTTCTCGTTTATATGACCAAATATGGTTTGAAAAAGATGACTGCAAAAACACAGGGTCTGGCTGGAATTGCCGATTTTACTCAAGTTTTCGAAGCTAAATATTATCATTCAATATGAATTAGGCTTAGCATTTATTCCCAAATAGAAACCGTATACATTATAAACACAAACACATGGGTGAAACTGACACTACATACACACACACACACACATACACACAAACACGTATATATATATATATATATATATATATTCATATATATATATATATATATATATATATATATATATATATATATATATATATATATACATATAACGTGCCCCAAGAAATAGGGCATGATTTTATATGCCAATATCTCGGAGACTACTCAATGTATCTTAATGACACTGCACATATGTGTTGAACCTCATAAGTTTTATATATTATTTAATTGGAATTCATAATTGGGATGAGTATGATTTATTTTATTGCGGACTATTATCCTCATCATTCTAATATATTGTTTTACGACGTTTCGGTCAAGTATTCTTCTGTAGGTACCTGTGGATTCATGAAACCAAAAAGTTCAACCTTGATCGCCCTTTGGGACTCGTAGCGAAGTGGATACAGACGTTGAATCTCTACAGTTCCAGGTAAAAATTATCTAAAGAGGCTTACTTGGCCAAAACGTGGTGAGACGACAACAACAACGGATGGCAGTAATTGCTGATCATCTAGCTGTTATTTCTATTAAATGATATGTTCACATGCCGGTGTGTGTGTGAGTATGTGTGTGTGTGGTTCATGTATTTTTTAACATACCTTCTGCGTCTTGGATGTTGGTCCATCTGGAAACATCTTGTGTCTTGGAGGGGAGACGGTACCTGTTTTGGACAAAAGTTTATTCAGTCCAACACGATGCATTTGTTTTATAGTTTTTATTTCACTTTCCAGGTGTCTCGCAGAAGATGGAAAGTGACTCTCTGGCTTGCGTGGTACTCCTGTTCTCGTTTCTACACACGCCAGTGTCCCCCCCCCCACCCGTGAAAAGGAGGAGACGTCTAAAGCCGTCTGTCGCCTTCTTTGTCCAAACCAAATATCCTAGATTCAGCCAAACTGATCACGCGACTCACACGCAATCCGATCAGCTGATCTTGACTTCCGGTCAACGTGTCTCAATATAATTTGCGCATCTCCCTCTCTCTTTCTCTCTCTCTCTCTCTCTCTCTCTCTCTCTCGATCCATTCTGTTACACGGGTTATGTGGCAAATTATCGCTCTGAACTAATTGTGGTTTCTGTTTTACAGGTGGTTCAACTGACAGTTGTGAAATGGAGTCTGTTGAATGTCGAGCAGTGACCCGGTTTTTGTATTTGAAAGGACGCACACCACAGGAGACTTTTGATGGAATGAAAGTAATTATGATGATAATTCCTCATCATATGACCTTGTAAAACGCTGTCATCGTGAATTCAAACATGACCGGAAGTCTGTGAAAACAGCTCCCAGATCTGGTCGGCTCCCTTCTGCCATTGATGAGGCATCTTCCCGTCAAGTTGAGGTTGTCATTTTTGAATATCGGTGCATTACTATTCACCAAATAGCCCAAGATGGCAAGATTAGTACAGGGTCTGTGGAAACTATCATTCATGACCATTTGCATATGCATAAGGTGTCTGCCAGATGGATTTCCATGTTGCACACACCATTCCAGAAGCGAGAACGCACCGAGTGCTCGAGGATGAATTTGGAGATGTGCCAAGAAGATGAGTCAACGTTTTTCAAACGACTGGTTACACAGAATGAAACCTGGGTCAATCACTATGATCCAGAGACCAACGCCCAGTCAATACAGTGGAAACACTTACTCACCACCTCCAAAGAAGGCAATGGTGCAGTCCTCCGCTGGCAAGGCCATGCTCACAGACTTCTGGGACCAGGACGGAGTAGTGATGACCGATTTTCTGGCAGAGGATACCACAATTACAGTAGCCTATTGTGCTTCACTTTTGGGAAAATTAAGGGAAGCTATCAGAATCAAGAGGCGGAGCAAGATCAGCAAAGGTACCCTACTCCTGAAGGACAACGCTCCGGTCCACAACTAGCATGACGCCAGATTAGAAGCACGGTGGTATGGTTATGAAATCCTCCCTACTCTCCTAAACTTGCACCCTCTAACTTTCACCTCTTCCCAGCTATGACGTTGTTTTTTAAAGGAAAGCGTTTCCCATATGATCCAGTCTTGATATCTGAAGCCACGTCGTGGTTGGAGGACCAACCAGGGGTGTTCTACAAAAACGATCTCCAGAGCTGCATCAAACGATGGGAGAAATGCATAACTCTGGGTGGTTACTATGTAAAGAAAGACTTATAACTGTCCTAAGATCCCTTGCTCTACTTCTATGGAAAGTGAGTCAGGGACATTACTTATTGCACACCCCTCGTACCACTAAAATTTAGAGGAAATCATTATCATAAATCAAGGATGGCTTCTAACGAATAAAATATTTATTTTGAGTTGATGAATGACCCGTACAGACATATATCTGCATGTTTATACGTGAAATAATTATTTCTACAATATATCATAATATTTGTATTCATCGTTGAATTCTTATTTGAATATCTGAACATTTTGAATTCATCTATTTCTTTGTTTTGTCTATTATAAATAGGAACTGTAAAAGTATATATATATATATATATTAAATTGTGATTCAATGAATTTTAAAAAAACTCTCATTGAAATGAATGAAGTGGTTGAGTTTCATATCAAATAATTTTTATTATTCTAAGCAAAAAAAAGAATACTTTAGAAAATTAATCTCCTTAAACTATAGCGGTTCGATGTCTACCATCTCATCAGAGGAGAGAAAATATTAGCAAATACTTATAAAGGTATGCACCCTATTTGTTAACGTCAGTGAGACATGGATATATATATATATATATATATATATATATATATATATATATCGTTATTTACTTATACGGATCTAAAAACAAAAAAAACAAATATCGTTTTCTCTTTTCTACTTTCCTTCTCCCGATTTCGTCTTTTTTTTTCAATCCGCTGCAGTTCTAGACTGGTTTTCTAACTATAAATGACCAAAACATTAATACTGAAACCTTTTTCCCTCTCCCATTGCAAAGGTCCCTGATATGACCTTAAACTATATCCGATGGTGAAGCTCAATCTTGCGGGCTTTGTGGAGTGTGGAGTCACCCTTTAATTGCCATTGCTCCGTGGTCCACTCTGACCCGGAGTGAGGAGTACTTGTTTGGGTCACAACTATGAGTTAAATAGAAAATGACTTCAAAAAAATATATTCTATTAAAAAATATATCTTAAAAAATAAATATATTCCATTAAAAAAATTCTTCAATATAACTGGCAATTTGGCATTGAATAACATGAAAGAGGGCTTATATGCCCTAAAACAAAAACAACCAACCAACCCATTACAACACTCATTCATGTTCTGCCGGGCAGGAAACAAAAACGATAAAATCCACGATAAAACAACTAAACCAAACACTACAAACTAGCGATTTAAGATACAATTAGCTTGAAGAATAAAAACCGTCTACAAAATAACTGGATGAAACATGAATACTATTTTTAAAAAAAAACTCGATTCGGTATTAAATAACCTGAAAACAGTTGGTATGCCATAAAACAACCAAACCAAACTAAACTTATACTCATAAAGTACTCAATATGTTAGAAATTTCCGAAAGGCATTAGGCAACAAATGTCTGCATATTATTTTTACGTTCAAAAAAAAACAATAACAAAAAATTAATCAGTTGATGAAATCCTCCACCGTCTATAATAATTATTAAATGTCTAAAATGGGGGAAAAAAGAAATAAAACA
Organism: Euprymna scolopes; assembly: GCF_053919585.1. Taxonomy (NCBI): domain Eukaryota; kingdom Metazoa; phylum Mollusca; class Cephalopoda; order Sepiida; family Sepiolidae; genus Euprymna; species Euprymna scolopes. The sequence goes on from NC_136507.1 coordinate 86,915,886, forward strand.
GTCCAGGAAAGCTCGCATAAGCTCTTCAACAACGTAAACCTATCAGGTGAGTCGGCGAACTCAGGTGTTGTTTTTCAGTAAATATTAAACCATTCGGAGAAAATTGGTATGATAGCATTAGGGCTGCAGGTATCAGTTTAAAATGTAACCATAGTCCTCAGGATAATATCATTTTGCTTAATCGAATGCCTAAGGATTGGGTACTATATAACGTGTTTCCCTTTTTTTTCAAATATGTAAAATTGTTTCGAACTGTATTGTGTGCATATGGTTTTAGTGCTAGCTTTGGGTTTAGTAGAGAATATTATTTTTTCGTTGAACAATCAATGGAATTACAACCTTCTATGAACTATGTTTTGACATTTTTTTGAAGCTGCGGAGAAGTTCAATGTAATTTCTCCATGTTAGTAGATATCGAACGTTATCAACACTTATTTTCCGTATTAGTATGTGCATAATCATAGTAAATGCAGGGGATATATTTTTGTAAGTTTCTCTTCCATCTGCCGTTGCATTTTTAATCGTGCCATACCACTGAAATAGATATGGTTCCACCAGATCAAGCTCTCTGAAGATATTGGCTTCCTGAGCTGAAATGTACCTAGCATTGATGCTGTTTGTTTTTCTACTTCCTTTTTGTAAAACTTAAGTATGTTCTGCAAAACCGAAAAGAAAACAACAACCCATATTTCCCCCCTTTTCCCTCTTCTCATTTCCCATTTCTCTTTCTATCTCACCCACTTCCTGACTGGTTTCCTAATTTCAATTAAATAACCCACTTCCTGACTGGTTTCCTAATTTCATTAAATAACCCGGAAATGGTTGATATGACGTAAAATAAAACAATCAAACCAAACACTACAATTGAAGATACAACATGCTTGAAGAAAAAAACTTTCTCCAAAATAACAAGATGCAACATGAATACTACTTTCAAAATAACTGGATTCGACATTAAATAACTCGAAAAGGATTCATATTCCGTAAAACAAAACAATCAAACCAAACACTTACAAGCTAGCGATTGAAGATACAAAGCGATTGAAGAATATAAAAACTTCTACAATATAACTGAAGGCAACATGAATACTACTTCCAAAATGACTGAATTTGGCATTAAATAACCTGAAAAGTGTTGATATGCTGTAAAACAAAAGAACCGATTTTAAACAGATTTTATGCTGACACATGTGGTTGATCTGTTTATCCCGATAATTTTTTTTATCAAACATGAAAATCGACATTATTTTAGTATATGAATATACGGTACGGATTTATTTATGTAGATATACAACAGTATTGACTTTTATCAATCTCGTAATAGACAATGTCATTGAATCGCCTATATACAGTAAAATACAATATTATAATTTGTTTTATTAATGCACTAAAAATAGTTTCACTGAATATAATAATTTGTGATAACTATCTGTGGGTTAGACTGTATAATAGATATTATTAACACATTTATGATAAAACTTGTTGGGAAAATAAAACGAAAAACATTTATAATAAAGTGGAAAGATTGATATCAGAATTGTGATGTATAGATTATGTAGGATTAGTCATGTCTGACTAATTATGAAAGGTAGATAACCTATGGGAAATCACATAAAACAATAAATGCTAAACAGTTACTTAGGCGCCTGTTTGCCAAATTCCACCTTCCTTCAACGTCTATGGATGCGGTGATAATGTCAAACGATTTTACTTGCGTTTTACATTTTGAAATTGAAACGTTTGTTAAACATCAAAATCGACATTACTTTATTATCTCTCTCGCTCTCTCTGTCTCTCTCTCACTCTCTCTCTCTCTCTCTCTCTATATATATATATATATAAAAGTGAACGCGTCTGTGTGTGTACATTTCCCTACGCAATAACTCTGTCAATTGTGAATCTACAGACTCGAAATTTGATATACAGAATACTGGCATTTGAGAAAATCTTTGTGATCCGTTTCCGGCTAAAACTTTCGCTGTGAATGGTCAAAGTTCAACGATTTAACATTTGAGAACTCTACCAAACTCCTCCGCCAATATTGGGTCTAAAATCTTGAAACGTTAGCTATAGGTTCCTTGGACATTGATCTAACTTTATAACTCGATTAGAGCCCAAAATATTGACTGTTCAGGGGTCATAATAGGGGTCGACTTTTAAAAAATTGGCCTCTGCGGTCTCTACCAAATTACTCAGACAATTTCTGGTCTAAACATTTGAAATTTTACATAAAGGATACTCAAAGATTGGGCAAGATTTTTAATCGGTTTGGATCGAAAATCTGAGCTACCAACATATAAATCTATGTATGTATGTTTTCATGTCTGCTTAAACTTTCGATAGAGGCGACGGATTTTCATAAGATCAGCAGCATTTTGAAGTTCGATCCCTCAGACGACGAATACCGAGAAATTGGCTAAAAGCAGTAATTTCTTAACCCTTAACTCGGCACTTTTTTACAGGGAGGAGTCGCTTTTTTCGCCGATATTTTCGAAAGTCATCCCCTCTTTTCGATTTTCTCCCCTTAATTTAAACCTAAGTCACTTCCGGTTTGTACGGTGGTCGTAACAACAAATACGTCACGCTTTCTTCTGTCCTTTTCCTCCTCCGCAGTAGGGGTCTGAGAGTGCCTTCCTACTACCACTTTTTATTTTGCTCAACACACACCTCCAAACACACGGGCAACGCCGGGCACCCATGCTAGTATAAATATAAAACTTAAACTTTTATTATATAGATATACAATGATATTGGTTGATATTAATCTCTAACTAGGCAATAACTATTATTAGATCTTCTATATACAGTTTAATAAAATATTATAATTTATTTTATATGCGCACTTGAAATAGTTTCACTAAATATCATTATTTTTGATAAATATCTATGGGTTAGATTGTATATCAAATACTATTAACACTTTCATGATAAACCTTGTTGAAAAAGAAGAAACAAAAAAAAAGCATTTATAATAAAGTGGAGATGTTTGATCTTAACTTTGTGATTTATAGATTATATAGGATTAGTCATGTCTGACCACTCATGAGAAGTAAATAGCCTATGGGGAACCAAACAAACCAATAAATACTAATCGGAATTACTGAGGCGTCTGTGTGCCAAGTTCCACGTGCCTTCAACATCCTTGGCTGCCATGATAATGTCAAACGATTTGACTTGCGTTTTACATTTTGAAATTGATCACCTTGTCAGGATAAAATTCTGACGGATGTGCACGCCACGCTCGTCATAAACTCTAGCCATAAGTGCGCCTTTAAGAATCAGAGTTCACAATCTCTTTTCTCTAAAGTGTTAATGTGATAAATTACTCCAACTCTTATGGAATTTTACCAAATGTAATTTTCTACAAAAGTTCATTTTCATTGTTTACAAATATGAGATCTATTCGACATTAAATTATCTTAAATACATAAGGCATCCAAATTATTCAAAAATCAGAGGAATATATTAATATAATGTAGATTACAAAATCATAATAATTTTTAATGTTTCAAGTAATTTATTACGTCGTCTAATTGTAAGATATTTGACGGGTGACCCCAGGAAGAGAAACATTCGATGGGCTTCACACACGCAAGTTAATTCAATTTTAAGAATGTAACGCTTTCCACCATTATCTATTGAAATGTTTAATGTGACCAACAATATGTGAAAGGATACTGGTCAAAAGGTCAGGAAAATAGGCAATGGGAAATATTCAACATTCCAGGATGAAGGAATGTTTGTATGAATCGACACATTAAAACAGCCGGACACATAGAGTGGGACAGAGAGCGAGGGCAAACTGACATATCATTCTTAAGTTCCAAAACATCCGCATCGCACCCCGCTTTATTGATGTTAACAACTGTCACACAAAATCGAAAATTGTTGTTAATGTGGAAAAAACAAGACATTTTCTTATAAATCAGTTGTGTTGTGTTTTATTTGTTGTCAGTCTGCATATATCGTAGATCAGTGAAGAAAGTCGATGTAGAAATTATATAGACTGAAAAGCACATTGAATGACGGATCGCAACGAATATATAACATAATTATATATTATAACCGAGGGAATATAGCGACGAAATACACGAAAAAAACTTTTGACTGGAGGAATTAGGAAAGAACACTCTTTCTGTTGAGTGTGAAGCATTACAGATCGATAATAACCAATAAAGCCACAGTAGTATAGTTAAAAATATCTAGTAGCAAAAGTATCCTAGAGACCTCCACATTAGCACTATGTGCGACATCACTGCCTCGATTTTGTACATAGATGTTTGCATGTAACTATATTTATAATATATGTGTAAGCTTATTTTTTCTAAAGCAGTTGATCTGGTTACCACATAACAACTTTATATTTTTGAAAAAAATAATTCAAATATAAAAGTACTTGAAACACACACAATTAAATAAAAAAAATATTAATCAAAACGAAAACATGTTACTGCTTATACTGCAGAGATTTCTCATTTAACGATTTTGATAAGATTTTTTTTTAATGAAGCAGTGCACCATTTACTTCTGTAAACCAACAAAAACATCATTAATACTAATCCTCCTACCTTGATATTGTGGATGTCCTTTATTAAGTCTTCGGCAATAAAACAAAAATTGGAAAAGAGGAACAGACATCATAACGTTATCTGAGACACATTAAACGTTGTGGTGGGTTTCCCCCGCAAGGGAGACCAAAGCAGATAAGAAATAACTCCAACTCGCTTGTTCTTTGTAGCAGTGACATTTATTTCCGAATTATTTCTTTATCGATTTGACTTCCCTCACGTGATCGTTATTCACTCCTCGCACGTACTCGTGAACGATATTTACGTTTCTCACGTTATCTGATCACAATTTTACTATTTCTGTCGTCAGTTGGATTAATCTAGCTAGATTCGAAATCGGGATCCCACGGGAATAAGCGTACGCCTCAACAACTAGGCGATCTCGCTAGATTAAGCCATTCTGATGAGTCGTAGAGGACGAAACACGTTTCAGTGAATAATTATATTTTAAAAAGAATACATATGCTGCACCCCATTTGAGGGGAATAATTTTCCCTTTGACCAATTTGGTACCAACTCGCATTGAGATAAACAATGCACTTTCGTCTAATTCATTTAAAAAACTATCGCAAAAACAAAAACAAATAACATCTAAATAAAACGCGACACATTCAAGCAGTCGTACGAGATAACCTAGTGGTAGAGGTTTAAGCTTCTTACGATGGGGCCCCGATTTCGAATTTCATTAGATTCGCCCACTCTGATGAGTCGTAGACGATGAAACACGTGTCAGCAAATAATTATATTTTAAATATAATTCAGATTTTTAAAAAATATATAACTCCAAAAGAAAACAACTCCACAGATCCTATATATAAATAAATGCATTTATAGCACGTATGAAAAGTGTAAGGTTTTAAAAAATTAAAGCATCCCAACTTCTTTAAAAAATTACTAACATCAACATACAATGAACACCAACTCATAGTTATGGTGTATAATATAAGTAAATTAAATAATATATTTGGTGAATGATATCTAGACATATATAAACAGTACTTTGACTCTGTGTGTGTAAATTTCTGTCCTATTCACTCTAAAACGGGTTTGATGATCTTTTAGAAAGATCACACACATTGAATTTATGTCTGGAAGTGTTCTTAGATACGTTTTGTATAAACATGTGTCTGATAACTATCGAAAATCAGCAATCGGAGACATCCGATTAAAGAAGAAACAGCGTGATTCTGACCAAAGTTAACACTCTTATACCCTCAGAAGAACCTTTAAAAGGTTTCTCACAGCAAAAGCAGAAGGGCCTGACGCATAAAATCAACATTAGGTTTTTTGATAAGACAGGAGCGCGTTCAAAATGAATGTTTCTGTTTATAGCACAATTAAAACTTTATACTTGCTCTTTGAATTTTAAACTAAAAAAGCAATTAGATAAAAATAATTTTATGAAGTAAACAGTAGTTTCTTTACAGTGCTATATAGACTACACTGTATTGTGAATAAAGTCACAAATAGGAAGTATGTGTTTCTATCCTCTAGGAAATCAGTCAATGTGATGAAAAAATGGACGATTTCTGTGATTCAGATGACAGTAAAAATATTGGAATGTGGAGCATTCAATTTGTATGTCTTTGCTAGCTTTATTATTAAATTGTAATTAACATTTACTACGCTGACAATTGTCTACATGTATATAAAAAAACCAACAAGACGAAAGCATGGAATCATCTTTTCTTATTCAAAAGTCGATCTTTATGACTGATGTGCAATGCTTTTGAAAAACAAAACACTTTTTACGGGCAAATCTCCTTTTTATCTGTGAAGATATAGATTCTCTATATGACCCTTAAATATTGCATGGATATTTAAGAACAACAAACATATAACACTTTCAAAAACAAAACGTAAAATATAACATGCAGTTTACAACTTTGATCGACCTGAGAAAATAACAAAATACAGTCAAGTAGCATAAATACAGTTATTAACAATGTGGATTATTTTCATTATTAACTTCATTATTCTCATTCATTAATATCAAGCACAAACATCAAGGCTGATATATATATATTTTAGGTCATCCTATTTTCCTCTGAAATTATTATATTGGACTGATGAATTTATACATAATCTAGGATTCTTTGAACGATGTCGAGTATTATAGGACAGTAGATTACATTATTGCAGGGGGCATAGGCGATGATGCGAATCGACAGCATAACTAAGAAAGTAGACATAAGGCAAAGAGATGACAAATACAGACAATTGTTGAACGACGACAAATATGGTGTTTTTCTTACCATAAAAATGGGTTAGTCCGATGACTATATAACATGATTCAGAAACGTTCGCAGCGAGAACCGTTGTCTTACAGGGTTGAAATTCGGGCGTCCCTGAATAATAATCGTGTAGGTTAGATTGGTATGTGTTGTTTAGAGCTGATTTGATATTAGGAACTCGTAGACAGTGTAGTGGACGTCGACTGGATACGCTACGACTGGTGGTTAAATATCAGTGCATACTGAAACGGGTAGATGGGCGTCAGTGGGCAAATAATCAATGGGTTTGGAACCAGTAAGCCCTAAAACAGATGTATGTGAGTTTGCGGAGTAATTCAGAACAATATGTTACACATTCAGATAGTTTGTGAGGCATCTTTATATTAACTGTTTGAATCGCCTATATAGTTTTCTTAGTCACATTAAAATGGGATTTTGGAGTATTTTTTGTTGTTGGTTTTACAACTAGTTCGCCCGTCTTCCTGGCAAAGCCTAGTCGGGATTAGCGATCTAATAGCCCCCAGGCCAAGTTGAAGATTTGCTGTCAAAGTCGCTGGCTTTATAGAAAAGCTCTAAAATTTAGAGTAATCTGCTCATTAAACAAACAAACAACTATAATTAAATTCAAGCCGTATTACATAGAGACAAGGCCTTATGAGATGTTTATTTCATGTGTTTACATAAATATCGGTTCAAAATTAAATCCGTTTCTTTTGTTTAGTTTGTAATGATTAATTTTATGCATTAATTTTTTGTTGATAGATTGATTGGGCTGATTAATTAAAAAATTGCCTCCTAGAATACAAAACAATTTTTAATTGAGCCCTTATGAACATAACTGAAAGTATATTAATTTATTTGATATTCAATTATGCTTTAATGTATATATATATATATATATATATATTAGTAAATTATCAAAATATTTAACTTTAAAAAATTAAATTCAATCTAGTAAATGGAACTAGTTTCGTATTTACTCTCTATGTAAACCTATTGTAGTTAATCTATAAATTATTAAATTCCATGCTACAAATATAAAATAAAATAAATAGACCTTATTTAGAACATAATTCAAATGCTATCTAAGACCGGACATGCTTTTCAATATTTTGAAGATGGCTTACTTAACAAATAAGTGACGCTCCGTTATCTACGGCTTTTCTTATTTCCTTGTCCTGGCATTATATTGCATTGCATTTTTTTTATTTCTAAGCAACAAATTCCCTGTTATTCTGACGAGTATATGTACGAAAAGATTTTATTGTTTTTGAATAAGGAAACGGATCTGTAAAAGCTATACCGAAATTTTAATAAGCTGAAACAGTTCTAAACTCTTTCGGCCAGAAAATGCATAGAATTGGTTTATGGGTTTATCTCTTGAGTTGGAAGATTGCTGGCCCAACTGCACTGATTAGTTTGGATAAAGCGAAATAGCCTTTCTTTAGACGACTATGTAATAACTACAAGTTATAGTATATAGAGTATCTTGTTTTTTTTTAATATGATTGAATGATCACATATTTGATTGTGAAAGTTGTACTCTTGATCATTTTTATAAGATTTGAGTTATTAATATATTTGGAATCTCTTGGACTGCTACATTAATTTCCTTCATGTTTCGGTTAAATTGTACACACTATTTAACTTCCATTAAGATGGCTTTCCTCGTGTTGTTCTATCATAGTCGATATTCTTATTGGCATTATAGACTGAAGCGGTTAGACCTAACACAACAGCGAATACAATAGAAAAAGCGTGTAACTAAATGCGTTTAACGTATCAGAAAACAGTCAGAAGCATTTGCATACTATGAGGGTGCGCATGAATTTGTTTTTCGTTTTACGCCACAATATTTTTCTTGGTAACATTTAAAATGTAGAGCATTCTGTTCGGCATGATAATGATATTTTTAACGATTTTAGAATTAAAGCTGCTGACTGTCTGTCTGATACCGCATGGCGACTATCGTGCGAGTTAAGGGCAAAATTAAGTTAAAAATTAAACATTCTTTGGTTCATTTATTTCTATTTCCGTGCTGATAAATTTCGAGATAGCTAAACTCTATTCCATCTGGGACGTGTCGTCTGACAGTACGTTGGCTGGGAATATACTGTCTGGAAAAATTTGTACGAGTTATTTTAACGAACATTCACATGGGAGATATTACAGTATATAAAGTGTGCGTCGGCTGAGTTAATTCACTACGTGAAGACCAAGTATACAGAAAACTTCAAATGTGTGACGCATCTCCAGAAAAGAACTAAACATTTAGAGTTTGTATACTCGTAATAACTGCTATATTTCAATATACGGACATTAACTGTGATAGAAGCTATGTAAATTAAAGTATACTCTAAAATAATTAAGCAAGGGAAAGTCTCCAACGTATATAAAAGTGTACGTATATTTTTATCTATTTTACAACCATAGAAAAGCTCAATGTCGTTATCAACGAGGGGGAATGCGACTGCCGATTAATTACGCTATTTGGAATATAATAGTTTTCAGCCTCCTGATTACGTTCGTTGCCCGGCCTTATGCTCTTATTTATAATGTGTTTTGGTTATATACTTGTCTATTATATACTGTACTGTATTTTGTAACAAATATTAATATGTACTCTATAAAATTTTACTTAGGCCTCGCAATGCGGCGATTTCACCTTACGATCCCTATCACACACACGCACACCCCCACACACACACCCCACACACACATATATATATATATATATATATATATATATATATATATATATATATATATATCTGTATTACATATCCGAAGCCAAGAATGAATTCATCTCAGTCTGTGGAACAGTTACTATAATATATATACAGGTATAGAGCAATGCATACTGACGTTTTCATAGAACCGTATCTATTGAACATTTTTTTATTCATTACAATATTTCATTTGAAAACAAGTTGCGTTTGTAGTTCTTTTCCGTCTAATAAATAATTGTGACACACCTATATACATCGATTCACATTTGAAGTTGATTTGGAGAACCTGGTGTAAGAACATGTTAAAAGAATTTGTCAAATTCTCTTTTTATATCCATCGTCAGTGAAACATATTTATCCATATGGTGAATAGCGTTCTCCCGCTTGATGTTACTATTTGAGGCGAAGCGTGTGCACGATTCGGGTTAACCTATTCATTTGCAATTAAGTATGGCTGATGTGAGTTGCATTCACGTTGAAAAGAATGGCAGTTTCTCTCTTTGGATGCTATTGAGAAAATACCCTTTATCTACGATTATTAATAGAATTTGATTCCAATGTTGTTGCTTCTAACAAGCCGGCTTAACTCTGACCACTTCAATCTGTCAAACGGTTTTAACAAATTGAGTTACCACATTATTGGCACAACCAACTATTACAGACTTCTCGTGATTTCGTATACGTTGGGCACAAAAGTATATAAATGGTGTCGCACAAAAATATACGTGACATAATGGATGGAACAATAAATGTGTCGACTTAAAGAAAACGACACTACAGCTTTATTCTTAAGTTCTATTGAAAAATGTCAATTCAGGTAATTTGGTTATCTAGTAGAGCTGCCATTTATTTAATGTATCAGCATTCTGCCTCAATCACCACAACGGTGCGTGTCCGGAACTAGAAGCATGCTATTTCTACGTACGCCGGCGGTAGCTAGGCAAATACTCGGCGGATGGCGGTGAGCAGGTTGACTTTGGTGACGTGGCAGGTCATGTTGGTGATCTTATCGACGTATGACTAAACGAAGTAGTCCAGCGGGTTCAGGTGTAAGGAAGAGTGGGGGTTCAGTAAGAGAAGGGTAGAATATTGTAACAATCCTTCTGAAGCCAAGCATGGGTCTCTTTGGAATTGTGGGTCGGCGCCAAGTCCTGCTACCACATTAGGGTCTGCCAGCGGCTTACCTGAATGCAACAGGGAACCAGCACATGCAGATACACTTTAACATTAACTTCCAAACCGACTTCGAACATATGAGGTAGAATGATGTAGTTCCTCCTTGGGACCACACTAAGGATCATAACCGTGGCTGGAATCTTCGTTGATCTGTGCCTGCAAGAGTTAAACTGTTTGGATTTAATATTTGAAGGATGCTGGCAATGACCCTATTGTCATCATTTTGATTGGTAGTTTGCATGAGTTGTATAGCAGTGCATTTCTGATCTCGCTCGTTTAACATTGTATCACTTTCAGCCATGATAGAAGGCTGTTATCGCTCTTGGGATTAGTTCGCAACTGGCAAACTAAAAGATAGTCTGCAAGCAAAAAAAAGAATAGAGGGTTTCATCAAACGGAATGAAATCATGTCGTCTTTTCTTGTGGCAGCCTCTGTGGCTGCCTCTGTGGCAGCGCTTATCCGGAATGGTGTATGAAAAAAAAAACACAATATCTGTCTTAGTAAAGTTTATGGAGAAAATATAAACCGACGTAATAATTTATTTACAAAATTTTATCCGGAAAATGTTTGAGATAAAAGCGTTTACCCCCGAAAATATAAATTTTACATCTTTGGATATTCTATACATTTGCCTTTATATAAAGGTAGATGCGCACAAGTGGTTAGTTTCAATATGGCGAAAATGTAAACTCCTTCAAGTAGACACTCTTAATTGGAACAAATTGAAAAATGACTTCCTTGAATAAATTACAAAACAGAAAAAAAGTGCAGGATCAAAATTGGCACAACACATTAGTCTTCACTCGAATGTGACAAAGATTGTAGAAACATTTTACTGCTGTTAATTTTATTAATCAACTTATTTTTTTTAGCTATTTACTATCCTTGGTAGAAATTGAAAAAAAAAATCCTTCATACGTGATAATCTTTAATCAAAAATATAAATATAAATAAAAACATAAAATATCAAATATATACCAACATGTAATTTTCACTAAAGATGATTCGTGTATAACATGTGGTTTTAGACGTGTTCTGGTCCTTTATAACCCCCCCAAAAAAAGATAAATAAATAAAAATATAACTAATTGTCGAATGGGATGTTAATTCGTCCGTATAAATAAAACAGTACATGCATGCATGTGGATTTGTCTGTGTGAAAATATTTAACCGACACAGTCTTAAACTAATATCACACAGAAATTAACCGGAACTAGTAATCATACACTAAGGATAGTTTATAACAAGAAAACGTCTTTGCTTGGATGGATGAATAACCCGTACAGATATATGTCAGCAAGTTGAAATGTTTATTTAAACTTCTGGACATGTTTTTATTATTTTTGCGCATGCTCTAGTGTATTTATAGCTTAAAGTGGTTTAATTAAACACCTTTCTCGTCTATCTGTCGATGGTTCTAACGGCCAGGAACGCGACTGAAGCGCTAAATGTTTTAGTTTCGATCCTAACAGATGGGATCCAATTTTTTTTTTATTTAATAGATAATTGGCCCTGTAATAACAACTGAAAAACTGCATGGATTAAAATTTATTTAAGCGTATTTTATGAACAGGCAACGCCATGAGATGGACGTCAATTCGTTATAAAATGCTCCCGTAATCGCTGGTTTTATACATTTTAATTATTTTAAGAACTGATTTAATGTTTACTTGTATATTTCTATTAGTGATGTATTAGTATATAAACTGCTATCATACTTTATATTTGTTTTTTTTTTTCATCAGATGTTAGTTAATATTTGTTATTTCTTCGGTCAGTCATCTTAATATACTTTTTACAGATTTAAAAAAATATATATTTCAAATCACGAAAGGTCTTTGCAGTCTAGTTTTATAATTTTTAACTAAACGGATATTAAACGAATATTTCCTTAGAAAATATTAGTTCGGTATTACTGCTAATATTATGATACTAGATAATATTAAGTGCTCTTTAAAAAAGAACCATCTTTCTGGCATAATGACATTCTTGTTTTCGTTCCGATCCAGATTATCCTCATAGAAAATGCGCTAGGGTTTTTCCAATTAAAACTTATGATTTTCCCAATTAAAGCCATTAATTCTTTCGTTATGATAGTTACAAAACAAGCTTCTTATTTTGGTGAAGTACCAATATATTTGCAATGGAGATGTACTTAAAATCAATAGTGTAAGATTTGGATCCAAATAATAATCTCGCACAATGGAAGAAAACATAATTTCACGTATAGTAGTGAAGAGATCCCAGGAAGGGTTTCTGGTTCTATTGAGTTTTGTATAAAAAATATGTGCCTGGTCCAAGTTCCACCATAAACGATCATGTCTCACTATCCAACACGTAATCTTTATCCTAGAGTTGCCTTTATAAATGGTGACCTCTGAAGTATAAGCCTATACCAGGCTATTTCGGATGTGTTCGTATTTCACTCAATTCGTTCTTTTAATTTTAGAGATGTGTGTTTTATATGAATAAACGCCAGCATATCTTTCTGTCTCACTCTGTACAAAATGATTATTTGTTATGTTTTCATGCATGTCAAAACGCTGTCTTGTGAGGAACACGTATTTTCAACAGCCGGGAAAATAAAGAATAAATGCTGAATCGATAGTTCGATAACCTGAACAAATGGTGGATCAGATTTATTCCCATGACATTTGATCGGAAGATCGTAAATGAATCCCGAAAAAAAAAAAGAGACTGTAAGATGAGGTTATAGTGCAGAAGGGTTGCACAATACTTCATCGCAGTTTTGCTGATTCGACTTTGCTAAAGTATAATGAAAAAATATCGAACGAATATAATGAACTAATTGGATGAAAATTGAGAATGTTCGGTCATATTTGTTACCGTTGTAAAAAAAACCCGCCATAAATGAAAGAAACGGTTATGCTTTACCAGTGTTCATACACATATTAAAATAAAATAATACAGATAAGCCAACTAGTTAAGACTTTATGCATAACTTTTGTCTTTATTATTTCGCATTACCTACATTTGTCTTTTTATTTAATGTGGTTGAATTGTTAGGAAATATTTCGAAAATAAGAAAGAAATATAGTAAATCATATTGTAGACACGTTTTACCGGAAGTGAGGGTCAGCTGATCGGATCTGTGTGGGAGTCACTTGATCATCTTAGCTGGAATCAGTGAAATTGGTTTTGGACGTAGAGAACAACAGACGGCTTAACAGGTCGTCCCTTCCACTTCACTGGGGGTGCGCTGGCGTGTGTGAAAATAAGACTTATCGAAGCAAAGACATGCACTACCCATTTGTCTGCGATTGACATCTGGTAGGTGAATAAAAAACTATATAAAACCAATCATCGTCTTGAAGTGAATGAATATTCGTCTAAAACAGGTTACCAGCCTCCCCTCCAAGAACAAGATGAATTCCAGGTGGACAAGATCAACGACACATGAAGAAGGTATGTCCAAAATACATGTACCACA
>NC_136507.1:86935044-86985044 GCF_053919585.1 Euprymna scolopes
ATTCTTTAATAACATCGGATTGAAGCCTAGTGATGCGAAAAGTGATAAGACCATGATAACGTTCGAGACACTCGAACACATTTATAGCAAATGTACAAAGCACTTGAACTTATATGTGATGATTCGATTACGCGAAACATAATAGATGAATTTGAAGTAGTACTTTTATAACTTACATATACGACCAGCCTTAAATAAGTTTCCATACTTTCTCCGTATGGCCACTTTTAGTGATAGTACACACATGAAATCTAGCCTCTTTCAAAGTAATCTCCTCTGTCTGCATTTCAGTAACCTCAGGAAGGTCACATTAAAGTTCACTTGTCTTAGCGTGTCAATGGCCCCCGTCACAACATCTTTCACTTCCTCAATTGTCTCATAACGACAGACTGTAAGGTTTTCCTTAAACTTAGGTAATAAACAAAAGTAATAGGTAGCAAGATCTGGACTCTACGGACGGTGAGTTAATGTCCATTTTACTCATGACAAGGTATTCTTTCTGATCTTCTCTGAGCACCCTTGGAACAAACTTTGCGCAAATCTTCTGCATCTTCTGGTTCTCACGAATAATAATGTTACAGTTCCCACACTGGCATCAAACTCTGCACTTATTATCTACAGAAACATGACACCCCTTATCCATAAAATTCCTTATTTGGACAATCTACTCTGGTGTTCTGACTTCCTTACTCTTTGCATCTCTCTCATCATCCCTACAGACACCCTGCCTTCCTTGAATCCCGGATGCGACTCAGAAACTGATTCTCGATTCATGCAATATGATCCAAAGACAGTCTGAATCATTCCATACGTTTCTGAGACAGTTTTTTCAGGTTTAACACATAATTTTATTGCATATAGATATTCTAAAATGGAACCAGGTGAAGATTACATTTTTAAAGTTCATCAGTTGTAATAAGACAATAGTATGGTGTATTCGAAATATTTCGGTAGCTATTCATTTCAACTTGAAATCATAAAAAGTGGTCAGTCATCTTATAGCACGTACAGCAATAACATACTGAACTTTAAAGAGTCTATATCGATTAATAATGTATATACAAAACAAAACCTGGAGGATTATTGGCGGCACGTCGTATATATTTCGAGCTTATTTTCACAGTGTATCTAGTTCTGTATTTACAGAGTGCGGGCCAATTTGTAACAGAGCGCAGAGTGCGTATAGGAACAGCATCAGCTGTATGCAAATGACCTAACTGTGTCAATTATGATGTCACGGCCAAAAAAAAAAGTGAAAGATAAAGAGTACAAAGAGAGAAATAGATGTATTACACAGGTGGCCCAGGAGCGACAACTAAAGACGTGTCCTAAACATGGTCGGATATAGGCAGAGTACAGAATGTACGACACGGCAGCGTCTTAAGTAAATTCGGGTACTGGAAGGCGTTTGAACAAAAAACACGAAGCTATTCTGGAAGTACCAGTAAATAAATAACTTGTTCTAACTAAATAAAAGTGAATTGTATTCTTTACTTGTTTTGTTTTTGTGCGACTGTCTGCATACCATGTGTCAGTGCCGTATGTTGACGTAACAATTACGTTAAAGTGTATGCATATAACAAGCGGGCAGGCCGTCGATGACCGGTGTAATGTAAGTTTCAGTATAGTTTAATTCATGCAGATTACATATTTATTATTATAGATCCAATTATCGATCGATTATAATATCGTATCTAATATACAGTAATGACATCAACACTGAAAACAAATATTACTTAGGTGGCATCAGCTAGAATCGGTACTAAAATGTACAACTGCGCAGTCTCGTTTCTTGCGTCTAAGCCATGCCTTCGCATATAAATAGTTAAAATATAACGTCGTTTCACTTACAAATATAGGTGTATGCATGTAAACACGTTTAGTCGACTTTTCCTGCCAAGGTCAACTGTTTTGTTTTCAGGTTTGACCCCTTAGCATCAAATACTGCCGGCTAAAACAGAAATTGAAAGTGCTCTACGAATTAAAATATTCTATATATCAAATTTCTACTCTGTAGTCCAAATATTAAGAAACCGGTTTAGTAGAGACTCACATCTATAAAACCAGTTATATATATATATATATATATATATATATATATATATATATATATATATATATATATATATAAGGGGGAGAAAGAGAGGGGGAGAGAAAGTGTAATAAACATGCTTTAAATGAAAAATCACTCAGTAAAATATGTTTAAAAATGTTGTGCTCTGAGTATTACTGTTATGATTAGCTCAATAGGTGTAATTACCAAGAACTAAATAAATAGTTTTCATAATAAAATTATATTTATATGTCCGATCGTTTCTGAAACAACACTCTTTAATTCATTCGATATTTTCAAATAAAATCATCGAGAAATAAATAAACTATTTCTGGATATCATCTCCTCATCTTCATACTTTAATAATCTGGTGACAATCTGGTGTCTTTTCCCCTCCTCTTCCATGTATACTAATGAGAAATGTTTTATTTATTTCCCGATGGTTTTATTTATAAATATCGAATGAAATATAGAGTACCGCTTCCGAAACAATCGTACATATAAATATGATTTTGCTATGTTCCTCCTACGAAAACTTGATTTTAAATTTCACACCCTTTCCGCTCTCTCTCTCTCTCACGCACACACACAGAGACACATACAGACACACGCACACACACACATATATATATACATATATATATATATGTATATATATATACATATATATATATATGTATATATATATATATATATATATATATATATATATATTGCACACATGACTCTCCTCTCAGGTAATGGACAGATCGTTATAATCCTTAAACCCAAAGGTTAGGGATAAAGATGGATTAGTTGGGGTATGTAGTTGAATTCCTTTTCATATATAATGCACGAAAAAGCCTCGTACGCCCTTTAGTGAAAATCCGGAAAACTTCGTTTTTCTCTAACATTTAAACCGCACGTATTCTACAGTAATTACTGAATATTTCTATTATTTGATTTAGTTTGGATAGTTTAAAGATGTTAAGCGGACCCTGATATGGGCAACGCTTCACGTTTGACCATTTGAAGATATCACACTTGCATTCTTATCCATTTTATCTATTATGTCTTCAAGCCAAGAATTATCATCGAGAACTGATATTTCGCACAAAAACATTTTCTTATTTCGTTTACAAAGTTAGAATATAACATGGGTGGGGATTATGAGCGGGGAGAGGATAAGTAAGGTCTTTGAAGATAATAAACATCTTTTTTATTTCCCTTTTTTATATTCCCTTTTTAAGTTTATCAATCCAATCTTTTTGTTTTTACGGCATAAGGTACTTGAGAGTTTAGTATTTTTGTCTCGCGGTCAGTAAATTAAAAACATCCCTTATGGCTATTGAGTACTGACCGGTGTCTTTCAATCCGTACACACAAACACACACACACACACATACGCACACATACACACACACACACAAACTAGAAGAAAACATAAGCTTATACCTATACACAGGAGTGGATATACATTGTTCGCTGTATTTTACTCGCACATACGATCTGAAAACACACAATAATTATAAGGACAAATAAGAATAAAATTAAAATTAAAATCAATTAAATAAATAAATAAAATCAAATAAGAACGAAATAAAATTTTAAAAAATTAAATAAAAAAATAAAAAATAATAAAAATAAACATAAACCCCCGGAAGTTATCAACCTCATAATGCATCCATATATATAAATACACGTATAAACGCCCACACTTTGATACACCTGTGTATATATACACACATATACACATACATATATACATAATGCTCACATACAGTTATAACATTTTTATATTTATACTCACATACGCAGTTATATCAATACACAGGCCCTCAAACACATACATCCATGCACACTCCTGGATATCATATATGATGGTTGTTATTATACAAAAACTAATAATAGTAATCCCACTAATAATCCTAATAATAATAATTTCTATAATATTGATTATATTAATAACACCAACAATATCAATAATAATATTAATAACAATAATAAGACTGTCGATTGGGAACTTTAAAAAGCTGTTGACCCTAACTGGATACACGTCTCAATAAAATATGATGATTGCAACGTCTTGTCAGACGAGTGCCACTCCCTCAGACATTTAAAATCCATGAGCGCAAATGCTTGAGGGAGTATCTATACAAATATGATGTTACAGAGTTTTAGCTTTGTACGACAGCTAAGTGTCTCTCTCGGTTCAAAATGTTGACATCCAGCAACAAGCAAGAGCAAGATAGCCAGCAACAAATTAAACTGCAGACCAGCTTAATGCGGGTAATGGTCTTCCGCTTTATCTTTTTTTTAAATCAGAGATTTGCTTCTCCTAGAAAGGTTGCCTTCACCACGGCTTACGGGACCCCTCTCCACCCAAATACACACACACACACACACACACAAATATACACGGCGCTAGTTGGCCGTTGACCCAGAAAGAGTTGATTCGCCCTTTGGAAGGTCTTGTTTTTAATCCTTCAGGGAGACTAGCCGCCCTCCTCACCAAACAAGTCTGGTGGGGGAACCAGTTTAGTCGCCGGTGACCCGACCATGAGGCAGGTAGTACTGGGTTACATGGTACCAGTAGCACATGACATGACCTGATACAATAAATAATAAAATAATAAAAATAAACATAAACCCGCAATAAAATATATATACATACATACACACGTACATACATATATGTATATATATATATATATATATATATATATATATATATATATACATACATATATATATATATATTATATATATAACGCGCAGAATATTTTCAATATTTTTACAAGGCGATTATTCTTTCGTCGTATTATCTTATATAGTTTAAGTCTTTTCTTTAGAACTAATATCACGAATGCCTATGAGTAATGCTATATCGGGGTCCTTTAATAAGTTTTTAGACTTGTTTGTAAAGGAATTTAAAATTGTCGTAGACTCTTTAAAATTCAGTATGTTATTTGTATACACTTCATTTAATGGCTGGCCATATGAAATGATTACAGTTTCAAAAGAATGATGGGAGGCGTGGGAAAAGTAAAGTTGACTGGTCAAATAAAGAATTTGATGGATCAGTACCGTCGGGATTCTATAGAGACCATGTACACAGTTTGATGTCAGGTTATGGACTGTACACATAACTATTCGCGAGTAATTGAAGATGCGGAAGAATTGCACGAATGCACTGGTCAAAATACTCTCCGTGTCCTAGCGTATATTACTCAGATTGGCATCAAAACAGTTATCTCGCCCTCCATGTACTTTAGACCTTGCCCCGTGTGCCGTTTGATTGTTTCCTAAGCTGGATAAAAAAAAACTATAAAAAACTTAGAGGTTGTCGTTATGAAACCATTGATGCAATGAGAGATGATGCGGCGAGGGGCATTGGCACGATAAATCAATAGGACTTCCATCGGACCTTCCAGAAGTTTTAAGAATAGTGAAAGTGCATTGCAGTCGAAGGAGATTACTTCGAAGTAGACTAGAGTTTTAGGTGAGTACTATCATAAAAAGTATTCATACGAAAAATGTCAGAAAACATTGAAGACACGACCGTACAATTTGATCTATAAAAGAAAGAAATAAACCTAATGTTATACATTTTAACCCACATTATGGGATTCCCTGCAATAAAAGAGCAAATTACGTAGGAAATAATACGTTTGGATTGAATAATGTTGCTGCTCAGGTATGAGAAAATGGTATATTATAATAATTTTAAAAGACTTACAACCGTGCTATCATTAGTGTCAACGTATTCGTTTTCCTGGCGTCGAGAAATTAGTTTCGAAATTTAAGGAAAAATACGGTGTCTTTAACCTGATGCAAACAATAACACCAGACTAAATTAAAAAGGTTTTCTTAGACAAGATTTATAGTAAGCCAACAAAATTTGCAATATTAATAGTGTTCCATGTTTAACATTGAGCAAAATCTAAACAGGAAAGATTTTACTCGTTTCAGTTTCAGATATTGTATCACCCGTATAAGTCTTACTTAACCCTAACCCTAACCCTAATCCTTACCATAAGCCTTACCTAACCCTTATCCCGAAGAATATATTCTATCTAGTGCAGCTGAATATTGAACAGTTCATCAAATTCCATTATAATTAAATAAAAACACTCATGTCGAAAATATTATTTATCTGCATAGCAACGGAATAATTATTTATTTATTTTTTTTAAATATGCAGTCATAATTAATGAATACCTTGTAAAATGAAAAAGAGACTGAGATTCGTAGCAAATTTTCAATGTTAATTAATCACTCCGAATTCTGTTTTGAATTATTTTCTGATAACTTAATTGTATTCCATTTCTATTATGTACTGTTCATTCTTATTATGAGAGAGCAATATAAAAATGTGGCAACATTCTTGCAATAAACAGTCGTTTCATTCGCTATTCCTTTCGTGTTAATAGTTCAATAAGAATGCTATGCAAATTCAAATTACAGGCTTTTAAGCATGGTACATGACGTTTTATACCGTACGATATTTTAAAATGGTATATAAAGTAAATGTATTCTACCGAAAACGTATTTGAAAATACATTATTTGAGAACACAATTAAAAAGGTTTTTCTTCTCAACCTACTATATAAAAAGTTCGGTTAACAATATGCATCCTTGCATAACACCGTGGCCAATTTTATACCGTTACTAAGTTTCACGTATTGTATCACCTATATGAATCTTAAAAAAGAGAAAAAATAAGCGTAACTACTTTTAGTGACATTCTCGTTAAAACATTAAGTTAGAAATAGCGTTTGCAATTGTTCATTTACTAAAGTATTATATAGGTTTGAGTACAGTACTAAAGATTCTGGTGACGTATTATGGTAATAGATCTAATTCTATCTAAAATTGATTACAAATACAATCTCATAAAATATCAAGCTAAATAAACATGGGTATATTATTTACAAAGGATTAAGTATACCAAAATTACCAACACGAAATATAAAAACAGGATTCCCTCTAAGCAAGTTTAACCTGCTTTCTACAAAGGAGAACGTTTTATGGGAGAACAAGTTCAGAAACTTCCCAGAATGTTCCCAGTTGCATGCATATCCCGACAAAGGGAGATGACTACGCTAGGTGTTTGCAGTTTTTGCAGATAAGTATCGACGTCTTCTTACATAGACCGCCTAATATTTCCAAATGATACCCGTCTGATTATGACTAGGCTCAGCCTTACATTTATTTAACGACAACCGAGTTGTAAAAAAGCTTATGCCGCATATGTAGTAATGCAATACTATTGTTGAATTGTGTTTTTGTGCTTCAACTTTATTTGTCATATCATTAGTAGCTGACGGACAGACAATAACCATTGAGATGATCCGATCATATAAAAGCATTCAGAGACGAGGTATCAAATAGCAATAGGACAAGTAAAAAACATCTTCACGTCTTTAAAAGCGACAAGTTTTGGCGCATGGCCGTCTGGTATTGGTGAGACTTGTAAATAATCATCTTGGAATATTAAATTAACGAAAGCAATACGACGCTAAATGACACTGCCTATAATGTAATTAAACCTGGGATTCTGGGAGGGTCACTTCGTTAGAGGACACTCTTTTGGGAATCGAAACGCGATACACGATGTCAACACGTAAATACGTTCCCAACTACTAATTAATTGGTATGAATTGGGTTTGGAAAAATACAATTCAAACACACAAGTATGTACATATAGATGCATGTATGTATGTATATATATATACATATATATATATGTGTGTGTGTGTGTGTGTGTGTGTTTATCTATTGATTTATTGATTACTTGTGTTACTTGATTTAGCTTTATATATATTAATGCATATATATTTATACATATATATATATATTTATATATATATACATTTATATATATATTTATATATATATATTTATATATATATTTATATATATATTTGTTGTATATATATATATATATTCATATATATATACTTATATCTATATTTATATATATATATTTATATATATAAATATATATATTTATATATATTTATATATATAGTTATATATATATTTATATTTATTTATACACATATATTCGTATATATTTATATATATACATATATTTATATATATACACATATATATACATATATTTATATATATTTATATGTATATACATATATATATATATATATTTATATATAGATACACATATTTATATATATTTATATATATACATCTATATATTTATATATACACATATATGTATGTATATGCATATATTTATATATAAATTTATATATATATGCATATATTTATATACATACATTTATATATATATATTAATGTATATACATATATATATTTATAGATATATATTTTTATATATATATTTGTATATACATATATATATTTATAGATATATATTTATATATATATATATTTATTTATATATTAATTTTATTTATACAAACATTAATGGCTACATATGTGCATACATGTTTCTGTAATCACTCACGTTGGGGGATTACGTCTTCAGGCCAATAATTATCGTCGAAAGTGATATTCCAACCAAATACATTTTCCTATTTCGTTTATCAAGTCCGAATGCAACCTGGGTGGGAGACATAAAAACGGTTGGAGGACAAGTGAGGTCTTTGAAGATAGTAACATCTTTTTCGTGTCCCTTTCCCCCCAATCCAACCTACCTTTTGGTTTTTATGGCATAAGGTACTTGAGTATTTAGTTTTTTTGTCTTGGAGTCTGTAAATTAAGAACATTAGCCATTGTCACTACGTACTGACCGGTGCCGTTCAATCTACATCCATCCACACACATACATGTGTATGTGTGTGTTGTGTGTGTGTTGCATGTATGTGTGTGGATGGATGTACCCGCATTAAGCTGCTCTGCAGTTTTACTTGCTGCTGGCTATCTTGCTCTTGCTTGTAGCTGGATGTCAACATTTTGAACCGAGAGAGAGAGAGAGATTTAGCTGTCGTACAAAGCTAAAACTCTGTAACATCATCTTTGTATAGATACTCCCTCAGACATTTGTCTATTAAAAAAAAAGTCGTGTGGCGATAAAATAGCTGTGACGTGTATACGCCTGAAATGCTGTATGCATGTAACAATTAATCTGCCATCATTATATGTATCTATGTATGCATATGTGTATGTATATTTATATGTGCATGTATATTTATATATGCATGTGTGTGTATATTTATATATGTGCATGCGTGTTTATATGCATTTATATCTATGTGTATATGTATGTATGTGTCTGTCTGTATATATGTTTGTTAGTGTATGTATATACATTTATATATGATTGTATGCATGTATGTGTGTATATACATATATGTGTATGTGTATGTATGCATGTGTGTATGTATATGTATGTGTATATGTGCATGTATGTGTGTATGTGTATGAATGCATATATGTGTATGTGTATGTATATGTAGGTAAGCGTATGTATATATATATATATGTGCATATGTGTACGTATATGTATGTGTATGTGTAAGTATATGTATGTATTTGTATATGTGTGTATATGCATGTATATGTGATTGAATGCATATGGGTATGTATATGTATGGTAGTGTATTATGCATTGTGTATGTATATGGGTATATATGAGCCATACCTATAGACATGTATGTATGTATGCATGTATATATTTATATGTATGCATACTAATGACCGTCCTGTGTATGTTTGAAAGTGGGTGTAAGAATATGTATGTGTGCGTAATGTGTATTGTGTATGTATGCATGTATTTATGTGTGTGATATGTGTATATATGTATGTGTGCGTGTATATATATATGTATGTATACCAATGGGCGTCTTTAGTGTCATGTCTGCTTGAGCATGTGAATTCACCGGCAGAACTATATGTCATTTTCGGGCTCATGAATTTTCAGTGTCTGAGGGAGTGGCACCCGTCTGACAAGATGTTGCAATCAATCATATATATATATATATATATATATATATATATTTATATATATATATGTATATATATTTATATTTATATATATATATATATATATTTGAATATATTATATTTATGCGTGTGTATATATATATATATATATATATATATATATATATATGAGAAAAAGAAACTTAAAAGTGTAAGTTGAACTTTACAATCAAAATTTATTATTCGACTGAATACTCCAAAAAACAATCATGACTTTTTTACAGCCTTAATAAACTATGATTATGCAACACTTACAAAATTATAATCATCAAACCTACACTTTTTTTTAGTAATTATATCGAAATTATTGATAGAAAATGTTTCGTGTAGTCTAGAGAATTTCCGGTCACAATAATACGAGCTTTCCCGCCCCCCCCCCCGCTTGAAATCACCTTTTCTTTTTAACCCGATGATGAAGGTTCTCATTATGGATGTCTCTCTTCTTACTATAAGGTCTCATTTTCTAGGAGCAGAGTTCTGTTTGGACTACTGCTCTGTTAGAAAAAACACAATTTTCATTATTTCAGCTGTTTTGTAAAGTTTCCAATCGGATTTTTGAAAACATTCAAATCGGAGTGCATGCATCGCCATGCTGGACTTAATCAGAATACATTCTGTCGAAAGAACTATTTTGCATTTTGGATCAACTCTAGGGGAGTTTCATTAACGCTGATATATTATGCGCGGTTTGTTTTTATATTAGTTTTTTACATATCCAATATATTTGGGGGGGGGGCAATTTATATAACTACAATAAATTCCGGTTTCACGCAAGGCCTTAATTCGCAAATTCTAGCAATGCTACAAATATAATTTGCTGATTTCTTCACGTCCTCTTATTAGAAGAATAATAAGTATAGCATTCTTTGAAACTCCGCGGAATAAGGACTCTGTAAATTGTTTTTGGAGTCGAATAATAAAATTTGATTGTAAAGTTCAACTTACAGTATTAATTTGCTTTCTCTTATAATAATCTCTACTCTCAATTGCGTATTGAGCTTTTTAATTCGGTTGAGAGTAGATTTTTTCTATATAAATTCTGTTATTTATATTAGTTTGAAGTTTACCATTGCGTATATCAGTTAAACACTACATTCCTTTGTTTTCATTAATATACATATACAAATCGAACATGGCGACTGAAGCCACACCCTGGCTTGATTAACAAGGATTGCATCCATTCGGCTACCGTTAACCGCCAAATGCTGGCGGATTTTACATATTTATTTCATTAAATGCTTTTAACGTCAGTCCTAATCATAATATGCCGATCTGTGCACAAGACCATAATTGACGGACTTTTTAATTCCAATGACAGTGCTAAACGATAAGAAACATGTTTCCTAAAGGGCCTTACATAATTATTTACTATAATATTTATTAAATAACTACGGCACCAGTGTTTACTTCTTTCGGGAATCTTCAGTGCAGGGTGTCACGATTCACACCAGTCGATAGGTTCGAACCCGGCGACAAAAGTCATCTCTTTCCATATATATATATATATATATATATATATATATATATATATATATATATATATATATATATATATATATATATATATATATATATAGCGCATATATCTCCCTCTTATATATCTATATATGTATAGTATATATCTCCATCTCATATATCTATATATGTATAGCATATATCTCCACCTCAATGAATCTACTATTATTTAAAAGTTACTTTTTGTGTGTGAGAGACTAACATTTCTTCCTTATAGGTTCTGAAACGGCTGAGCATATTTTTATTCAAATTTCACACAAAAGTAATTTATATGTCTGGGAGTGTAGAGATATTTCGTACATAAATTCATCCGATAAGTATCGAAAATCGAAGAAGTATAGTGTCTCACTCTTACGGGCTAAAAGAAGTAGATTTAAAGGGGAATATTTAACGTTGCCCCTCTGCAAAGGGAAATAAAATGTCAGCAAATCATTACTTCTGAAAATGACATATTTATTGTCATATGGAAATGTAGTTCAGATGGAATTATCGCCTGTTCAAACTTAACCATTCTAATTTAAATTTAAGTTATTGTTTATATTAATGAGTTAATTTTCGATAAAAGAAGAGGTACTATAAATATCGCCGTAAATCATTTCTTCCAACTAAACATTAATCAGAAGTGACTTATACAGCGAATTCCTCGTCAAACCAAAATATCATCTGACATGATATTGTAAACAAGCACATACAGAATTTGATGAAAGAAATCATCATTATTACATTTAAATTATGTTCTTCTCCAATTAGTGTATTGCGCAAATTATATATTATAATCAATAAAGGATTGGTTATGAAATAATATATACGGAAACTGTATAAATTCAAATATCATGTTTGGGCGTATTATACGACCGGAAAACGCGGGGCGGTCAGCACACACACACACACACACACACACACACACACACACACACACACACACATATATATATATATATATATATTGGAAAAAAAGAATTTATAAAGTATTATTCGACAGAATACTCCAATAGCAATTTCCAAAGTCCTTATATAACAGAGTTTCAAAGAATGCCACCCTTGTTATTGTCTGATCAGTTCACAGTAAGAAAATCGCAAATTATAATTGTAGCAAATCTAGAATTTCCTGGTTGATGAAACAACAATGTATGAAATTTCGTCATAAAATATAAGAAAGCAGGAAACAATTAGAAAAAAACAAAAAAACAAATAAACTGGAATAACATCCCAGCATGGGTAATGACTCCCTCATAGATAATCCGGAAGGCGAAAGAGAACTCTTTTTAAGAAACAAAATATCCAGAATTTTAGTTCCATTGGCGTAAATTTCAAAATGTGAAAAATACTGTTAACGTTTATAAAAAAAAATTGGTCTTTTAGGTTGTACAATGTTTGCAGAAATACAGAAAATTAATATTCAGTCAAGGAAAAAAAGCAAATAGATTGATAACTAACAGATGTCAGCTTCCATCGTTCGATAAGTAAAAAAATATTGCTAATTTCAAAAAGGTGATAATACAAATTTAGGTCAGTAAAAATGGAGTTGTCCGAAATTATAGTTGTCAGTCTTGACAGCGGAAGTGAATTAGACAACACATATGTATCAATGTGTAATGGGCATACTTACAAGGTCCACTGATGCTTACTGTAAAAAGAGAAGAGGTGGCAAAAACTGATATGATTAGCTCAAGCAAGGGATTAGCTGATTAAAGTTATAGACATGCTAGGAAACGCCAACTCCAATAATAATAATAATAATAATAATAATAATAATAATAATAATGATGATGATGATGATGATGATGATGATGATGATGATGATGATGATAAAAAATTTTAAATAAAAAAATATATAATAATAATAAATATAATAAAAAATTGTAATACAAATACTACTAGTGAACATTTTAGCAATGGATGAAACCATAATTTGATTATGCCTGACAAACGAGGTACAATTCTACGGACCATATATAACCAACTTGTATTTTCTTTTTAAATAAGTAGAACAAAAGGTTTTTTATATGAATATCAATATACAAAAAAGCAATTTATCAGAGTATCTCTCTCTCTCTCTCTCTCTCTCTCTCTATATATATATATATATATATATATATATATATATATATATATATATATTACAAGGTGGTCACCACATATCAAGGCCCGGAATCCACTCGGGGATAAGGGTTATTTGGTGTACAGTACGTTATTGTCGAGATTTGATAAAGTACCTTACTTAACAGGGTGGTTCATCAGGAATTTGTTTATGTTGGACTTGAAGGCATCCAGGTTGTAGTCAGGTGGGAAACAGAGAAACGGAACAGAGTTCTACAGCCGTGCACTTCTAATAAAGAAGTTTTGTTCACGGAATCTACGTTTTTGGTTTTGGCACAGATAAAGCGTGGGAAAAACTTTTGACAGTGGCTTCAAATAGACGAGTGTTTTTCATGAAAGATTGATGAGGGGTACGAGAGATTGGAGATCAGACGAACACTTGCCATCGAGGTAACGATAAAACAAAGACAGGCTCGCAACGTCTCTCCTGTGGGAGAGAGGTTGCAGGGAAGTGAAAAAGGCATCCCCCACTAAACCACGAAGCCCATTTTGTATTCTGTCAAAGCAGGATAGACTGTTTTTAGCAGCATCTGTCCAGATGTGGCAACAGTACTCCGTCCTTGGACGTACTTGGCTTTTATATAGATAGAGAATTGCATCAGCAGTGAGATATCTTCTGGAGCGGTAGAAGGATCTTACCATTTTTCCAGCGACCTTGCCAACACACTTGATGTACGTGTTCCATTTCAGGTCAGGAGTAAAGGTCAATCCGAGAAGCTTATCAAAACATGGGGTAAACAAAGTAAACAAAAAACGTTTTTTTTTTCGAAACTTACATAATGTGCCATTCCGTTTCATTGGGTCCTTAAACTTGAATCAGTCACCTAGGATCCGTTACTGTCCACACACTGTCGAAGGCAAAAGTGGTCTGCATATCGGCAGTTCGTTTCAATGCAGATCAATTAGACCTGAAGTTGGCAACCAATAACAAAATCGTGTTTCTAACTATTACGGGATCATTGTAACCAAGATATAAGTGCAAAAAGAACGCTCGTTGTGTTGCAATTATAGATTCGTTTGTTTTGATAGACGTCTCCACAAAGAAAGCGCGATGCTCACCAGTACAATCCATGTCAGTAACTGTAAAAAGTAAGCTTGTGTAGTCGAGGACATCACATCGGGGGTTTACATTTTGGAGACATGTAATAGAGGGTGGGCGGCATATTACGGATAACGAAGGATGATGACATATCTATAACTGCGTGCATCATGACAACTGTGATAATAATTCTTGGGGACTTCATCGTTATTAGTAGAAGCTTATATATAGGTGAAGAGAGTTCTTATCACATATAGAAGAATGAACACATTATTGAAAGAGGGGAACTGTTTACGTTATTGAGGAGGGAAAAGTGAAATACAATTCTTTCTCTCATGGGGTCCTGGATATGACCTTAAACTATATCCGATGGTTAGACCCCAGCTTGCGGGCTTTGGGGAGTGCGGAGCCACCCTTTCATTTCCATTGCTCCCAGGTCCACTCTGATCCGGAGTGGTAGTACCTGTTAGGGTCCCAACGTTGGGTTAAATAGAAACGGACTTTAAAAAAAATATATACTCTATTAAAAAAATTGTTCTTCAAAATCATTGAATTTGGCATTAAATAACCCAAAAGGGGTGATATGCCGTAAAAAAAAAACAACAAACCAACCAAAATCTTTCTCTCATGGAGAAGGAAAATACATTATTGATGATGGTGGGAACAGTAAACACATTGGAAGGGAGTTTCGTATAAATGCTTTTAGAAGATGATGGAACGTGATATATAAATAACTGACACACTTATTACCTTTCATGGTTGAACGACAACAAACGAAGACTTACAAATATATTTTGGCGTTTTATTCCATCCAGATGAGATGATAATGGATTCAATGCCTTTTAGATTCTACATTGTCTTATCTCCCGCTTTTCGTTTCCACAAGGATTTCAGCTAACTCACCTAATACTCAACTCGACCCGGAGTGATCTGTCTCTCCTGCTCTCTTTGACTCTCTTCGACTTTCAACTCTGACTAAACTGACTCTCTTACCATATTGTAAATTTATTTCTTTGTGTCATCGAAACGTGCTTCAGCCAGGTGAATATCCTCACGTTGATTTTACATACCCATATGTATTCAACACGCCTTTGGCCACACAATGAAAAATCCTAAGCTGTGTGTTTTCCATTGTTCTAACTCATACCTCTTGTTTATACTCTACAATATAAAGGACAAACATCTGTTTAAATGTGTGTATGTTTAATGTTTGCCTAACACTTGCGACAGATGCGAGGAATTTACATGAAATCTGTATCGTTTTGAAGCTGGACCCTTCGGACGACAAATATCGAAACATTGGCTAAAAACATAAAATCTATTCACTTCAACTGAACATTTTTCTACAGAGAGGGGCATCAGGAAATCGTTTCTTCATGACAATTTAGCGAAACACGCATGGGAATAACACCTTGCTTGAATTAGTTTAAATATCAAAATAGACATCCTAACTTCGATCATGTTATCATAGACCAATCGTAAATGTGTCAGCGTCGTTATTATAAGATTGAACATTCTAACCTAGATATCAGATAAATTTTTATCGTTTTTTAAAGTTTAATATTGAAACAGAGTTTATTATTGTTATTTTTACGTTCGTTTTTTTATCAGGTTCGCTGTTGTTTGTTGTTTGTTTTTTTCCGATTGTTTCAAGAAGTGTTATTATTAAAGCATAAAAGATACATCAGTTTTCAACATACCTTCGGTAAATTTCAGATTTAATATTGAATGCCTCATAAGATCTACACAAAAGAATAACATCTACAAATTTGCACATATTAAAGTTAAGTATTGTCCTAAATAAGACAAGAAAAAGCTGTTAAAAAACAAAAAAACAAAAAGCTACTGATATTTAGCTCACAACACCTAAAAGCACAAAAGTCAAATTTTATATTAATACAAGCGCATGAAACTAAATATAAAATAAATTCAATTAAATAAACTAATAATAATAGAATAATATAATATATACTATAAGAAATAAAAAGAAAATATCATAAACATGCTTTATAATAATAAGCAAACAAATACAAATTGATATTAATAATAATAATAATAATAATAATAATAATAATAATAATAATAATAATAATAATAATAATAATAATAATAATAATAACTACCTGGACCCATGAAAATTCCACGGTAGTTGCAAGCATAAACAAACAATAGAATGTTCTTCAATTCTATAATAATCGCAATGCTAGTTTTGATCAGTGCAAATTAAAAAATGTATATATTTTTCTAGTCAAATATGATTACTGCTTGTGATATAATTTTACAAGTAATAGAACTACAGTAAGCCATAATTTTTTCTAGAGATTATAATTTTATTTAAAGGACTTGTAAACCAGTTAGTAATAACTATGTCACAATATTCCCTTGTTCATCTGATGATTGTGTAAGTAATAAGATCTAATAGAAACATGTTACATGCCAACTTTTGTCATTTTTCATAGTGGTAAGAAATGAAATGAATCAGAAGGGAGTATGATTGGCGGGAGTTGGTTTAGAAAAAAATAAAAGTGTAGGATATTGGCAGATGATATGACAACACTTGCATATATATATATATATATATATATATATATATATATATATATATATATATATACATATGTGTATATGTATGTATATGTATGTATATATATGTATATATATGTATGTATATGTATTTGTATGTATATGTATGTATATGTATGTATATATATGTATATATATGTATATGTATTTGTATGTATATGTATGTATATGTATGTATATATATATATGTATGTATATATATGTATATATATGTATGTATATATATATATGTATATATATATGTATATATATGTATATATATGTATGTATATATATGTGTACGTATATATATGTATATATGTATGTATGCATATATATTTATGTATATATACATGTATGTATATATATGTATGTATATATGTATATATATGTATATATATGTACATATATGGTTGTATATATATATATATATGTACAGATATAGACATGTGTGATGGTATATACAGCGGCCGCCCCGTAAGTAATGTTTCCTATTTATATTCCGCCTAAATTGATCAGCAGTGATGTTAAATGGCATTGTTTTGACTATGCATTCACGATCGGACAATTTTATCTCTTTATTGTGGATACTGTGGGATATACTAATAAAACAATCCCTATCATAGAAATGAATCAGAAGGGAGAATGATTGGTGGGAGTTGGTTTAGAAAAAATAAAAGTGAAGGATATTGGCAAATTATATGACAACATATGCATATATATATATATATATATATATATATATATATATGTATATAAATATATATATATATAATGTAAGATAAGTTTTATTATTTCATTATGAAATTGAATATTTGAATTTGTTAGATAAAATGAAGTGATATTTAGATTGCCTGGCGTGTTTACTTCTGCTGATGGCGTCATTCCTCTCTGTTTACAAAGATACATATAATATATTTATGATGTACTACATTAACATAAGATGACATATTCCAAAAATCACATGGACGTACTGCTGATTCCCAAATTCAGGTAAATGGGGAAGTACACGCTACGGGTTCATTGTAACATTCCAAAAACCACGTAAATATATCAGGTAATCCTGAGTTCATATTTTCGATCTTAATGTTCTCATAGCAGT
The DNA here is from genome assembly GCF_053919585.1 of Euprymna scolopes. Taxonomy (NCBI): domain Eukaryota; kingdom Metazoa; phylum Mollusca; class Cephalopoda; order Sepiida; family Sepiolidae; genus Euprymna; species Euprymna scolopes. The sequence goes on from NC_136507.1 coordinate 86,953,366, forward strand.
AATTGTAAAATCTCTTCTTAAGAAGGGTGGATTAAATTTATTGGAATGCTGAGACTTATACTGGACTTATGAGTTCATGTTAAAGTAATGGTTGCCTAATCTATAACTGTGTTAATGTTTTTTATGTATTAATTTCGAAAAGCTGCTGAAACACTTTGATTTAAATATTACTTTACTTAAATTATATTTTTAACAGGTATATGAAATCAGTCCCGGAAATGGCTGCACCGTTTATGCATTCAAAATTACTTTATTTCATGTATAGTTTTAACAATAGGGTGGGTATATAAAATCAGTTCCGGGAATGTCAGCACCCATTTACGTTTTAGACATTACTTTATTTAATGTATATTTTTAACAGTGGGGTAGAAGGTAAGAAGTCAGTTCCGCAAATGGCTGAAACGGTTTACAATTTAAAGATTACTTAATTTCATGTATATTTTTAACTGTGTGGCCAGGGATATGAAATAAGTTCCGAAAATGAATAAACCAGTTTAGAATTTAGAAATTATTTTATTCCATGTATATTTTTAGCAGTGAGTTGGGGATATAAAGTCAGTCCCGAAAATGGCTAGAACAGTTTACGATTTAAACAATTCCTTATTTCATGTACATCTTTAAGAGTGGGGTTGCAGATGTGAAGTAAGTCCCGAGATTGGAGGAGATAAGTTCAAATATATACTAGAATATCCAGCGTCGCCCAGGATTGAATAAGATAAGTGGAAAACATATAGTAGCCGAATACCCAGTACCGCCCTGGATCGAATGGTATAGGTGGAAGATATATACTAGCAGAACACGTAGCGTCACCCGGGATTGGATACGATCGGTGGAAGATATATAATATGAGAATCCCCAGAATTAATTGATGTGTTCGTAATGAAGGAATCAGCCTAGGCAATATATAAAAGTTGATATTTTAGTAAGGGGGCGATAATTGTGGGTTAAAACTATAAAAATGATAGTCGAAATTAGTAACATATCGAAGAATTATGAAAAATGATAAATGCCAGTTAATTGATTGGTGTGTTTTAAATTAAATAATCAGCCCAGACAATATATTAAAGTTCTTATTTTAGAAAGAGGTATGGCGAGAATGTGGGGAAAATTATGAAAAATGATCGTCGACATTAGTTATATATACAAGAATTGTGAAAAATTGTGAAAAGTGAGTTAATGAATTTGTGTGTTTGTAATTAATAATAATCTCAGATATTACATCAAAGTAATTATTTTAGTAAAAAGGATATGGCCATAATGTGGGTTAAAATAATGAAAAATTATTGAAATTTGTAACATATCCAAGGATTATAAAAATGATAAAATGTGATTTAATTGATTGGTGTGTTTCTAATGAAATAATCAACCCATAAAATATATCAAATTTCTTATTTTAGTAAAAGGGATGGAGATAATGTGGGGAAAATTATGGAAAATGGTTGTCGAAATTTCTAACATACCCAAGAATTACGAAAAATTATGAAATGCGAGTTAATTGATTAGTGTGTGTGAATAATGAAATAATCAGCCCAGGCAATATATCAAAGGCATTATTTTAGTAAGGGGGGACGATAATATGGGTTAAAATTGTGAAAAATAATTATCGAAATTAGTAACATATTAAATAATTATGAAAAATGATGAAATGCGAGTTAAGTGATTGGTGTTTTTGAAATGAAATAATCAGCCAAGACCAATTACTATTATCAATTATTTCAGCAGCGGGCATAATCTGGCACAACATTATGAAAAATGGTTGTCGAAGTTAGTAACATATCCAGGAATTTGGAAAATAATGAAATGCGATTTAATGGATAAGTGTGTTTGTAATGAAATAATAAGCCCCGATAATATATCAAAGTTATTATGTTAGTCAGGGGGGGGACGATAATGTGTATCGAAATTATGAAAAATGATGGGCGAAATAAGTAACATATGTGCGTTATTTTTTGTATGTTAGTAATAGAAATAATCAGCTCAAACAATATAGCAAAGCTATTATTTTAGTAAGGCGGCAATACAGTTAAAATAAATGAATAATATGATGGAGTGTTTATTAATGCTGAACTCCCACAGAATGCCTAGCAGCAATATATTACATATAAAAGATGCCCTGTAGAATTTCCACAGGCCCGTCTAGTCTATATATTAATACGATATCGTGTGTGTTCTTAAATCTCAACCAACGAAATTTGCCGGAAAGCGTGACACACAAAATTACACACACGCTATCGTATATATATATATATATATATATATATATATATATATATATATATATATATATATATATATATATATTTGAATAAAATGAATACAAAAAAAAAATGCAGTGTAAATTCCCGGGTGAAAAAATATATATTAACTTATACCTATCGCAGACTTAGCACCTACAGAATCCGACTTCTAAAATTTTTATAATGACAAAAAAGAATTCATTAATATGAGAATCAAGGAAAAAAAGCCTTTGACTAAAATTGTTAAATAGAAATAGACTTAGCGTTTGCATAAGCCGATTTACACAAAGGTTTTCAATTCAATATATATATATATATATATATATATATATATATATACACACACATATATATATTATTAGTGATGATGATGCTAATAATAATAATAATAATAATAATAATAATAATAATAATAATAATAATAATAATAATAATAATAATAAAGGTATAAATCCATGGGCAGTATCACTGATAATATTTTTAGTAATGCTGCCCACTTCTTCTTCTTCTTCTTCTTCTTCTTCTTCTTCTTCTTATTATTATTATTATTATTATTATTATTATTATTATTATTATTATAATAATAATAATAATAATAATAATAATAATAATAATAATAATAATACTAATAATAATAATAATAATAATAATAATAATAATAATAATAATAATAATAATAAAACCTTTCATAGGATGGACCGAAGACTAACTGAGACATCTTGATTAGAAGACCAGAAAAATCATGGTCGTACACAATGTACTTCACCCAACGGACGATACTGACTATTTCTACATGAAAATAAAGGAAGGCAGAAAAGGAATAGTTTGTATAGAAAACTGTTTGCATGACACACAAATAATTATAGAGATACATAACGTAGAACATGGAAATCATAATCATGGTTGCGAAGGACACTGAAAAAATTGACAAAACAGAAAACAGAGACATAAAAACATAGGACTAGAGAAGAAAAACGGGAAGAAAAACAACTATATGGAAGATTCATATGCATGCCAAAAGATAAGAATAACGAAAACAATTGGATATGGATGCAAAAAGGAAACATAAACCGAGAAACTGAATCCCCAATTGCGCCACAAGATAACTCGATAAGAACCAACCACATCAAAGCAAAGATCAATAAAACTCAGGAAAACAGTAAACGCAGAATCTGTGGACAAAGAAACGAAAGGATAAACTATATCGTAAGTAAATGCAGCAAACTGGACAAAAAGAATACAATATCAGACACGATAAAGTGGGAAGGGCACTACACTGGAAATTATGAAAACAACTGCATCTCGAACGCACAGACAAGTGGTACAAACATAAGCCGGCAACAGTACTTGACAAGGAAAATCACAAAATCCTATGCGACATAGGCATACAAACTGATAAACCCACGCATTCAAAAAGACCAGATGTCGTAATAATTAACAAGAAAGAAAAATCCTGTCCAATCGTAGACTTTGCTGTTTCAGCTGACCACAGGGTGAATATAAAATAAACAGAAGAAGTCAAGCAAATAATCAAGAACAGCAAAGGCGCTGAAAGGTATATGCAAGATGAAGAAAATCAAAATAATACCTATAACAGTAGGAACAATCCTGAACAACTTAAAAAATGGAATAGGAGAAATTGGAATAAGAAGAATGATTGGAAAAATATAACGAACAACAATATTGAAAGCAGCTGAAATATTAAGGAACACTCTTGAATGTGGAGACTAACACACATGCACCACAAGCGCAGACCATACAAACTGCTACAGAGAAAAAAACATTAAGCGCTACATGGAACCAAGAACATTGAAGCTGCATACCTATAAGTTCTCTGCCACCTCCCCATTACCACATCATTGCCCCCTTCCCTTCAAAAAGGAGTGAGGTCGAATAGCCAAGTAGTCAAGGAGGAAAAAAAGACGGAGGAGTGAGCACTGCCCATAGCTCCACCGTATAAGTCTGAAGAGAACCGTGATTTAAGGTAGGCATATTGCCAATCAAATTCCAGTAGAAAAAAAAATGGCCGCTGCTAACAAAATTTAATGAAAGACAGTTGTTGCGATAATGCAAATTTATTTGCAAATGTTGTCCAAAGAGGTGAATAATACTGGAAAATCTGGCGAGACATGTTGTCACTCAGCTGTCAGGAACACCACAGACTGCATTTAATGAGATCTTTGATAACCTTCGTGAAAGCTCCTTGTGGGCAAATAATGATAATAATAATAATAATAATAATAATAATAATAATAATAATAATAATAATAATAATACATACATACATGCATACATACATACATATAGACGAGAGACAGTAACGTTCCCATTTTAAATACTCAAATATGAAACAAATAATACAACTTTAAACACAGGTGAAAGACAACAAAATAAACAACTATAAATGAAACATTGACATAGGATAATTATTTAACAATAACAGATCTTGAGCTATTCAATAAAGACACAGATTTAAAATGATAAACGAACAGTGTTTTGTATTACAAAGACACGAAGTGCCACGTTAGGATAAGTGTTATTTAGCAAGTCATGTTGCTTATAAAAATACGATGAGATGATTAGAAACTGAATAGCGTGGTCACACTTCGATTATTATTCGCCAGGCAATATTTGACATTTGACTCGAAATCGATAATATTCCCGTCAGATAAAAAGCAAAAAGGAGTTATGTCTTCCAGAGATTGGAAGCTTTTGGATAGAAACTCTGCTCATGGAATACCTATTTATTTTTATGTAAACACAGGAAGCAATTAAGTCAATCCCGAAAAATTCTGTCGTTTTTGAAATATCCAATTCATCTTTCACGGAATTCAAAAGCAAATGCTTCTCGCCTTGATGCAAGATATATTGAAGTAAAATTTAATCTAAGACAAAAACCCAATAACAATAAGAATAATGTTATATATCTATGCTTTCGGATATTAATTTTGTGTGAGTAAATTAAGTATATATATATATATATATATATATATATATATATATATATATATATATATATATATATATACTTAATTTACTCACACAAAATTAATATCCGAAAGCATAGATTTATGCGTAAACTTTAAGTATTTACTTCAAAAGTGCTCAATACGTAGGTAGAGCTAGCTAGTAATTTATAAAATATATATGGCGATTTAGCTACACTGAATATTCCTCATTTCATCCACTCTGGGACTCTTCAGGCTTACGCGCCTTTATATATATATATATATATATATATATATATATATATATATATATATATATATATATATATATAGCATGCCATATATAAATGATAAATAAAAATTAAATCATCGCAAACCTATTATTTTATTATTTCTATTGGGCGCGAATAACAGTATAGTTCGGTTTTCATGAGGCGTACTCTCGGCAATTATGTTCCCGTTATTCTGGGAAAGTAGAGGATTTTATTCTATGGTTGTCTATTTGTTTGAGTGAGGGGCTTATTAGTATCTGTACTATTCTCATACATCACTTACTTGCAAGCTTTTATATTTTTTCTGTTACAATTCCTGTATCAGTAGCACATTCTATTTTTTGTTAGACAGGTTTATCTTATTAAGTTATGTTGTATTTATACCAGTCTCTAAAGAATAAAAAAATAATTTGATTTTGTATTGAGAAAATTATATTTTATTATTAAGAATTACCGGTATCCTAATTTTCGAAACTTTAAATCACTGTAAAATAGCGATTTAATTCTGAAATATTTTATCATATAAAAATTAATACCACCGAAAGCATAATGCACCTATTTACTATACCTCCCCACGGGACAGAGTTAGACACCAGGGTCGTTTTTTAACGTGGAGAAAAGGTACAAAAATAAAAATTGTCTAGGTCGTGAAGGATTTCTCCTCCACCGAAAGAGAACAAGAAATGGAAGTGCAGCATCTGAAGAGAGATACTACACTTTGATCTTGCCCAAAAGGCCAAATGTAAATCAATATATTTCTAATCTATTTTCAACCGTCGGTTTCATATGGAAATATCACTGTAAGAACGAAATTATGTGTATAGCATAAATGATGATTAAATGTATTTTGACGAATAATTAATGAAAAATATCAGGTTTTCACTAAGATATATTTGCTAAACTAATATATTATCGATGGTAAATTACATTGGCAGTGTTTTTTTGTTTACAACAGCTAATACTTGACGGATAATAATGTAAATACTTTTCTGATACCATAATGTCGTCCATCTTGTGAATACGTTAAGTCTTACTTCCTTCTAAGAATACTTAAATGAGTATTTTCTTTTTGTCTTGTAACATTTTACTTAAGAAATGCCTCTTCTTTTGGGAGTAGTAAAGTTTGAGTTACATTTTCGAAGTATACAATCGTAGATTTATCTTCTATTTATTTCACGTGGGTTAGTGTAGTAGATATGTAGTTGGCGTAATATTGTGCTCATTAAAAGCAAGCTTCGTTTTTAGTGTTGTTTATCATGAAACTGCCTTTTCATGCTCAGTGTAAAATATGTTAGCCCATTATTATATAACTCTTGCAGATATATCAATTCTCAGACTGTCGTTTGGGCGATGGGGTTTCGATCCTGGTTTGAGGTAGCTGCTTGTCTAGCTGCACTGATGAGCTGTGAAACAGCGGAACAGTACTGTACGTAGATGACTTTAATGCTCCTTATCTTGGATTGAGCATATTGGAAAGTGATATACAAAGAACCATTAGCGTATTAAGCGATGCTCTTTTTGTAAACAAATTGAGCTTAGGTATTTGGGCAATGTCAAAACATTGTTAATTCACAGCTCGCATAGCAGCAGCCGAATAGCGCAACGCTTAGGAGGTCCGACTGTCATTTGGACAATTGGGCCTCGATCCCAGATTGAGGTAGTTCTTGTCTAGCACCACCTATGAGCTGTGAAACAGCGAAACAGTACTGTATGTGGATGACATGCATATCAATTAAATATTTACATACACTTTATTAATATATGCTTTTCTAAACAAGGGCAAATGATCAGCTTTAGTCAATATCTTTGGATTTGTAAATGTTTAATCAATTGCTCAAGTAATCGTTTCTGTTCGTACGTTAAAAATATTAATTAAATTCCAAATCAGGCCATGATTCCGTATCATCTATAAAAGTAATCTCAACCAGACAACTCGGGCAATGTTTAATGTTTACCACTCTTTTAATATCGAAAATAACGACTACTTTTTAAGATATTATACAATGTTATTGGCTACTCAAGCATATTTTAAATAGACTTGTGCCTCCTCTTTGAAAATTTACGATTAGAATTATCGATATAATTGTTAGAAACAGATTGCAGAAAATATAATGTATATTGAGACTGCATTAGTATTAATTTAAAAAAAAAACAATGTAGACCCAGTATTATTGTTTAGTGCAACTTGATATGTTTACTAACAGCAGGGTGGCAGACATAGATATTATTGCTTAATGTTAAAAAAAAAAACACTACTGGAAATCGTTTTGTTTAGTTTCCAGGGATAAGAGTCATCTATTACTTTTTCCTGTCGCATAAGAGGTGTTAATGCATCTTTCTGTCAGGGGTCTTTCAATATGGTTGTTTCAGTAGAAGAAAATGAAATTAAAACACATCTATCTCTCTGTACCATTCTAACATATTCTCTCTGGATATACACGCATATGGAACCCGAGTCGATGCAAGAGAAATTACTGTGAAAGAAATCTGAGTTACTTCCCTTTTATGGAGATTCAGACTGTGGATTTCTTTTATACATAACAGTAGATTGTGCTTTTTTCTGTTAGTAATAACTGCGTAGAATTACAATCGAGAATAGAGTAGTAGTCTGCATAATCTTAATGACCCAAATTCAGAAATAGAAAATAGATCCCAAACTTTGTAGCACTTTTCTTTTTTAAGAAATCTGACATTTAATAAAAAAAAGAGATTTTATCAGATTCGGCATGAAAGTAACAGTTTATCAGATTCGGCATGAAAGTAACAATCCTGGGTGGCGCTGGGTATTCTGCTAGCATATATTTGAACTTATCTCCTCCAATCCCGGGACTTACTTCACGTCCGCCACTTCACTTTTAAAAATGTACATGAAATAAAGAATTGTCTAAATCGTAAACTGTTCTAGCCATTCTCGGGACTGACTTTATATCCCCAACTCACTGTTAAAAATATACATGAAATAAAATACTTTTTAAATCCTAAACTGGTTTATCTTTTCCGGAAATTATTTCATATCCCTGGCCATACTGTTAAAATATACATGAAATTAAGTAATGTTTAAATCCTAAACTGTTTCAGTCATTTTCGGGACTGACTTCTTACCCTCTACCCCACTAACACCATCAAAAGCAAAGAATATTGATTTTTCAGATTTAGCATAATATTCAATTACGTCCCAATGCTACTAATGATGTTAGATAATTAAACAAAGCAATCGACATTCGACTCAGATATTGTACATGGAATGTCTAAAACTTAATATAATCTTTCTGCCGAATATTCTGTTTTACGGAATAAATACTTTAACTACACTTACATTTATAAACCACATACGCACACATACACATACTCTCTCCCCTTCTTTATCTCCCTCTTACAAACACACACCCGTATATCTATTATATTTTTGTTAATATAAAGCAGCAGGTCTAAAAGCCAGATTCTATTATGTTATTTCATTATTGATGTTATAATTTATTTATCACGAATGATTATTTATCCAAGTAAATTAATTACCGAGCTATGTATCGATATACAAGATGCCTTAAATAAATCTCCACCCTTTTTTGTTACAGGCATTTCACATTTTGGTAAACTCTTGAAAATTTAATATGTTATTGCAGCATATATTATGAGATAGATGGCCAATTTTTATGATTTCAGGTTCGACTGAAAAGCTACAGCAGGAATTAGAATACCCCCCACAAAGGCCTGATTGTCACAGCTGGTGAATTTTGGAAATGCAATCTAGACATGAGGGTACTGAAGAAGAATGATATGCAATGAAATTCGGTTGTAAACTTGAAAAAATGCCACAAAAACGTATGAATTGATTCAAACTGCATTTGGACCATCTTGCATGAATTGAGCCTCAGTTTTTAAGTGGCATAAATATTCAAGGGCGGTAGGGAGTTTGTTAGTGATGATGAAGAGTGTGGGAGAGGTAAGAAAGTCAGAACACCCGTGTTGATTGACTGAATAGCAATTTCATGGACAAAGACCGTCGTATGTATATAGAGACAAGAAGTGCAAAGTTTAATGTCAGTGTATGAATTGTGGGCACAATTATTCGAGAGGAACTGAAGATGCGGAAGATGTGCACGAAGAAATCAGTTCGCAATTTAATCCTTGTCACCGATTATTTGACCAGGATGGGCATTAAGACAGTTCCTCACCATCTCTATCGTCCAGACGGTGCTCCCTGTGATTTTTGGTTATTCTCTAAGCTCAGGAAAAACCTTAGAAGCTGTCGTTATGAGACAATTGAGATGAAATTAGCTGTAACACAGGATGCTTTTCATGGCGCGTTTTATAGGTTCTTGGAACGGAACAACAAGTGCATTGCAGCCGGAGGAGATTATTTCGAAGGGGATTACAGTTCCATGTTTGACCTATCAGTAACAGAACCAATAAGAATAAAAATCTGAAAACATTTTGACGGCATCTCGTGCTTGGCGTATTTTGATCCATTTTTGACAACCATTAATAATATATAACATTCCATGTATACAAATATGAAAACATGTGAATCACAGCAAAGCACTTAATTATTACGGTGATCACAGGAGAATATTCTTTTCATTATTTTAACTCTCGATTATATATCAGTTACTTTTTTAGATGTGTTTAGATAGTGATGTGGTTCTCAATTGATTAACTATGTTTAACTGTGTCGGATATATACTCAAGAGTCAAAACAATGAAAAGAATATTCTCTTGTCATAGCTCGACTAATTATGTTCTCTCAAAATATTTAAAGCGGAACCATGAAACATGGATTGCCGTTATCAATGCATTTCAATTGAGCTTAAATTTTAAATCATATTAGTGCTAAGTTGTATTGAATACTAGCAGGGCTACCCGGCGTATAAACAATGAAAATATTTAAGTTTATTTTTAAAATATCTGTTATTCTTAGTATAGATCTGTAATGTCTATGTACCATTTAAGATTTCGAGCAAAAGAATATTTTATCTACCCTAGGACGGGTATTACACATATGTGACATAATTGTACCTTCCCACGGATAGGAAATTTACAGTAGGTATATGAAATAATTTTGTCTTCGCAAGGACGGGTAATGTACAACCTATGTTTAAAATAATTTTACTTACCCTACGACGGGAAATGTAGTGATTTCGATGAAAAATGTCTACTGTCTTCATGCCTTGTCTGGAGCGACTTTCATAAAAGCTTTCAAGTGGCTTCATGTGTTGTCTGGGGCAATTTACATTAGGCATTTCAAGTGGCTTAATGCCTTTTCTTTAGCGATTTTCCTAAGACATTGGAAGTGGCTTCCTGCCTTGTTTGGAGCGAGTTTCCTAAAAAAGTTCAAGTGGTTTCATGCCTTTTCTGGAACGATTTCTATATAAAAAAATTATGTTGCTTCATGCTTGTTTGGAATGATTTCAATAAAACATTTCAAGTTACTTCATGCCTTAACTAGAACGATTTTCATAAAGCATTCCAGGTGGATCCATGCCTTTTCTGGAGAAAATTCAATATAAAATGTCAAGTGGCTTCATGCATTGTCTGGAGCGATTACCATAAACAATTCAAAGTGTCGTTATGACTTGTCAGGAGCGAATTTTATATAACCTTTCAAATTGCTTGGATTTCAAGGAATTATAAAATAATAACATTATAATATTACAAAAAATATTGGTGAAAATAGGATATCGCAATTAAAATTATCAAAGATTCCACCCATAAGCAATAGGACAATTGCAGAAGAATGCGCAAGAAACTAAAAGTCTGACAGCCAATAATATGTTAGAAAACGTTTTTGGTATTCTAAACAGTTTAAATATTAGTTGAGTATAAAAAAAAAATATTGAAGTTCGATATCTATTTTTAATCTATCCTAGCTGGAAATGTAGAAACCCCACAGAGGACCCAATCGTATGTAATATATTGATGTTTGTATTCTTTATATGTTCAATGTAAATAAAACGCTCTGATATTATTGTAGCTTTTTTGTTAAAACTGCAAAAGTACTCATCTAAGCTAGCAGGAACGCTCAGCTAAGACTGGTAGTAGGTTACGCTTAAATATGATATTTTAATTTTTGTAGATTTCGTATATATTATTATTATAAAGTAAATGTCCTATCGGTTTTTATATATTATATAGTTGCGATTTAAAAACTAAAGAAAATATATATATATATATATATATATATATATAAATATATATTTATATATATATATATATACTCGGGTTTTTTATATTCAAAAGTAATGGACTAATGAATTCAACGAGGTTGTTAGATAGTGCTCAATAAAAAGAGCTGATAATACTTGTTTATTGTTATATAAACATGCTCACATCCCGCTGCTACAAATAGCCACTTGTTTCAATCAAACAACAGATATCATCAGGCAGCGACTTGACTATTCAAAAGTTCAATGAATAATGGATTTTTATTTTAGGTAGGAACTCTTTAGAAGTTGGAGTTAAAAAACTTAAAACACAGAACTTTAGTTAAATAAAAAAGTAAAATGGGAGAGGCAATTTAAATAAAGTTAAAAGATTACAATGGGGAGAGAGTGATTGAGAACAGAAACAAGGAATAGAGACAGAAATAGAGAAAGAAAATAGAGAGAAAACAAAATAGAGAGAAAAAGAAGAGAAAAAAAATATATATATGATATGGAGAAGAAAAGAAAAAAGATATAAATGGTTATTATAAAGAGAATAAGAACTAGAAGGAAAAGGGAAGAATAATGAGATCTAGTTAAATAGAGAAAGAGAGAAAGTAAGAATTTGACAGTATATAGAAAAAGAAAAAGAAAAAGATCTGCGTGCCAACCAATTTATGAACAATTATACAATTCAGTAATGAAACATATTATTACAAATACAAACAGAAGATACAATCCAAGCGTCAGAAATGAACGTGTCAAAAAAGGCAGTGAATGTATTCAGCTAGCATATTTATCCTCTTACATACGTCCACGAGTAAAATCAACGCAATTCAAACATACGTCTACCATTAATTAGGCCCTTTATGCTAAATGATATAAGTTTAAAGTTTTCGCGTTTTTATTAGATAAATATATGAATAAAAGAAGAAAATAATGATAAAACAATATTAAAATTATTATTAATAACAATAAACATAATAGTAATGATAATTATAATAATAATAATAATAATAATAATAATAATAATAATAATAATAATAAAAACAGAATAAAATTAATATTTATTATTTTTTAATATAATATATTTAGCCATAAGAGGGGATAAAATAAATTAAATAGGTCCAATAATTATAAATAAAAAACTACTAATATTTATGTATATAAAAAGAATACAATACAAATATGTATATACACACACACACATATATATATCCATATATACACACATACACACACATATATATATATACATATATATATATATATATATATATATATATATATACATATACATTCACATAAGTAAAGATGTAACTTTACTATTAAGTTGGAAGTTTAAGCTATTTAAGTATAGATATAAAGTCATATTAAATCACAAAATAATACATTCAAGACCAGATTACTAATAACACAGATACAAGTACACTTATCTATAAATATATAAATATATTCAGGCAAAAGAAGTAATTAAATCAACGAAATACTCAAAAGTAGCGACGCACAGGTAGATAGTACCCAAATTAAAAATAATAAGATCCATATGTAAATACCCACAGAGAACCAACCGACATACAAATAAGCATATATATATATATATATATATATATATATATATATATATATATATATATATATATAATCTTATGTATACACATACATACAAAAAATACACAAATATATGCACACAATCATATACTAATAAACAACAACGCACACACACATATATATACTCACACATAAATATGTATAATTTACATAAATTATATATATAGAAATACATAAGAATACAAATAATTTGGCAAGAGTACAGATAGATGCATACACACATAGAAACATACAAATGGATTGAATAAATATGGGAGGGTATACCAAATAATATAGAAATATATAGATCTAAGTACACACGGTCATAAAATAAATACATAGACACATACATATACACATAGACACACAGGTATATAAGATAGGAGAAGTAAAGAATGAAATCAGGAGAGGAGAAAGTATATTAATAGTATTTTAATAAAGACATAGGTAGCAAGGCGAGTTTAAAGATGAACAGGTTTTCGCTTTTTTTAAAATTTTACAATGTACTATTGGGGAGTAACCTTGCTCTACAAGTTCATTGTAATATTTAGACAAGGAAGTTCTATTTTTGTACTCATTATTTTCAAAAGAGCACTTGTGACCGGTAAATCTTTCTTTAAAATTGTTATTTGTCATTCCTATGTAATATTTTTTTTCATTTTGATTTTCCTTAGTAGAAATAGTTGCTTGGTACACTACAGAAGTAATTTGACAATTTCCTTTAAGAGGGCATTTTGATTTAATTCTGCAGTCACAACTTTCGGTAGCAATGGGTGTGCTATTTTTGTTTAATATTTTGTTATTATGTTTTTTAATTATTTTTTCAAGGTTTTCATTACAGCTATAACTAAGTTTTATTGTATTTTTATTGAAAATTTTATGTAGCATGTTATTAATAGGGAAGTGCTTTTTAATTAAGTTTAAGAATTTCATTCCTAGATTTGTTTTAAGTTTCAGATTAAAAGGGGGATTGTACCACAGGATTTTTCTCTTAATGTTTCTATTTGTATTTGTGTTTGGGTGTGTTGGTTCTATGAAAATTCAATTAATTGCAAACATTATAAAAAACATCTTTTAAGTAATTTAGTTTAGATATAAAATTTAAATAAATAAAAAATTGTCACTGATTTCTATAATTTATTAAAATACTATTAATATACTTTCTCCTCTCCTGATTTCATTCTTTACTTCTCCTATCTTGTATACATGTGTGTCTATGTGTATATGTATGTGTCTATGTATTTATTTTATGACCGTGTGTACTTAGAGCTATATATTTCTATATTATTTGGTATACCCTCCCATATTTATTCAATCCATTTGTATGTTTCTATGTGTGTATGCATCTATCTGTACTCTTGCCAAATTATTTGTATTCTTATGTATTTCTATATATATAATTTATGTAAATTATACATATTTATGTGTGAGTATATATATGTGTGTGTGCGTTGTTGTTTATTAGTATATGATTGTGTGCATATATTTGTGTATTTTTTGTATGTATGTGTATAAATAAGATTATATATATATATATATATATATATATATATATATATATATATATATATATATATATATATGCTTATTTGTATGTCGGTTGGTTCTCTGTGGGTATATACATATGTATCTTATTATTTTTAATTTGGGTACTATCTACCTGTGCGTCGCTACTTTTGAGTATTTCGTGGATTTAATTACTTCTTTTGCCTGAATATATTTATATATTTAAAGGTAAGTGAACTTGTATCTGTGTTATTAGTAATCTGGTCTTGAATGTATTATTTTGTGATTTAATATGACTTTATATCTATACTTAAATAGCTTAAACTTCCAACTTAATAGTATAGTTACACCTTTACTTATGTGCATGTATATGTATATATATATATATATATGTGTGTGTGTATGTGTGTGTATATATGGATATATATATATATATGTGTGTGTGTATATGCATATTTGTATTGTATTCTTTTTATATACATAAATATTAGTAGTTTTTTATTTATAATTATTGGACCTATTTAATTTATTTTATCCCCTCTTATGGCTAAATATGTTATATTAAAAAATAATAAATATTAATTTTATTCTGTTTTTATTATTATTATTATTATTATTATTATTATTATAATTATCATTACTATTATGTTTATTGTTATTAATAATAATTTTAATATTGTTTTATCGTTATTTTCTTCTTTTATTCATATATTTATCTAATAAAAACGCGAAAACTTTAAACTTATATCATTTAGCATAAAGGGCCTAATTAATGGTAGACGTATGTTTGAATTGCGTTGATTTTACTCGTGGACGTATGTAAGAGGATAAATATGCTAGCTGAATACATTCACTGCCTTTTTTGACACGTTCATTTCTGACGCTTGGATTGTATCTTCTGTTTGTATTTGTAATAATATGTTTCATTACTGAATTGTATAATTGTTCATAAATTGGTTGACTAGCAGATTTTTTTTCTTTTTCTTTTTCTTTTTCTATATACTGTCAAATTCTTACTTTCTCTCTTTCTCTATTTAACTAGATCTCATTATTCTTTCCTTTTCCTTCTAGTTCTTATTCTCTTAATAATAACCATTTATATCTTTTTTCTTTTCTTCTCCATATCATATATATATATATATATATTTTTTTTTCTCTCTTCTTTTTCTCTCTATTTTGTTTTCTCTCTATTTTCTTTCTCTATTTCTGTCTCTATTCCTTGTTTCTCTTCTTAATCACTCTCTCTCCATTGTAATCTTTTAACTTTATTTAAATTGCCTCTCCCTTTTTACTTTTTTATTTAACTAAAGTTCTGTGTTTTAAGTTTTTTAACTCCAACTTCTAAAGAGTTCCTACCTAAAATAAAAATCCATTATTCATTGAACTTTTGAATAGTCAAGTCGCTGCCTGATGATATATATTGTTTGATTGAAACAAGTGGCTATTTGTAGCAGCGGGATGTGAACATGTTTATATAACAATAAACAAGTATATATATATATATATATATATATATATATATATATATATATATATATATATATATCCATATGACCTGAGGGTATTAGCTTGGATCAAAACTGAAATAAAAACTTATGAATATATATATATATATATATATATATATATATATAACTTGAATTCCTTCACCCATAATCGAAGCCGAAACAAAAACTTATAAAGAATTCTTGATAAAATTATTCATTAAAAAATTAGATGACTTAAGTGCCATAGGCTATATTCGAAACCGAAACAAAAACTTATGAAGAATTCGTGGTAAAATTATTTATGACAAGAAATGGAATTACATAACAATTAAACGACCCGGATATAACCGTGACACAAAAAATATCACGCACACTATCGTAGTAATATATAGATGGCGCCTGCAAAAATCGTTAAACATGCCAGCAGTAAAGTATAATGCATTATTTTCTGGTATTGGTTAACTATATATAAATTTAATGGCCATACGTCCTCGCGCTGGAATCACAAATCACTGTTATATGTTCAAAACCTATGCAGAGACGCCGAAATTTGATTTGCCGTCGTAAGAAAATCTTATGTAGTACACATACTATATAACCTTGATATGATTAATGCAACATATTTTGTAAATAGGATTGAATTTTCAATAATCGATGGGTAACTATTTTGCATTTTTTGTATGAACATTAAGCCTTAGTACGTGTATATATATATATATATATATTTATATATATATATGTATATGTGTGTGTGCGTGTATGTATATATGTATGTATATATACAGATATATATATGTGCGTTTCTTATATATATATATATATATGTATATATAGAAGAAACACATATATACATACACACACGCTTCATTAAAAACTCATGACTCTGAAAATTTTATGCCTTCCCTCAAATAATGGTATATTATCTTTGTCCGCAGCATATTTGAATATGTGTAACGAGGTTTCAGGTGAGTTTTCAATAGCCATCATTATATAATTAAACGCGGTCGCCATATTGTTTCCTCTGTAACTGAAACATACACGCAACAAAATCAGAATTTAGTTTGCTTTTTAACTATTGTCATTCGCTATGAATAGGAACAAAGCATGTGATCACACTAGCTGATATAATTAAATTACTACTAATATAATACTCAAATGTTTATCCAATTTCAAGAGAAAACTATTAACTGATAAGAAAAAAACCAGAAAATTGTCAACGACTGTCTGGAACGCTTCTATTCCACTCTCTACTCTCTCTTCAAGTTAAATATTTAACATGAAATGCAATCAATATAACATACTGCAACAGTTAGAAAAGTGTCTATCTTGAGTTACGAAGAACTTATTTTATCGTTTTATTGTAAAAAAAAATATATATAATGTCATATTTGGCTCGGTTATAACGATACTTGGAAAGCGTTGCAAGCTTATAGCGTATTATTATCAGCCCGTTGGCCCCCGGCCATATTGAATTAGCTTCGCATTGTCGGATGGAAGGCAATTGATCAGAGAGAACTACACCAACTTAAAATAGATTAATGATACGAATGAGATATAAACAACATAAGACTATCATAGGAAATGACATGATCATATCATTTCTATATATGTATGCATGGTTAGTCTGGGTTCACGACATATTCTCGTTTAAACAACAGCTTTTTAAGCAATGCTGATCGTAGTCAGTTACAAATAAGAGACCATATGACATAACTAATGCGTTGTATTATGGTGGACGGTCAGGTCTGTTCAACTGTTTTCCAATGTGTATAGTAGTAGCGAGCGCACAGTGACGGCTATATTGAAAGTTTTCCGAACCATCATTTTGACTTCGGTAGCAAAATGCTGAATATATATGGAAAATAAGTTACACAGAATAATCCGCGTTTCTTTCACGCTAGGATTCATAAGGCTTTTGCGAGGATTTTGTAGTTTTTATATACGCGAGACAACCACAAAATCCTTCCATATGCCTGATGAATCCTGGTGTGGATTAATCGCGGAATATTCTGTGTAGTTTAATTACCATAGATATTTTATAACGTACTATATATATATATATATATATATATATATATATATATATATATATATATATATATATATATTTAATTATTTAATTAGTTTAATAAAAAAAATATGACAGCCCCATTAAGAAACTTGTTTCTTATCGTTGAGCACTTTCAGTGTAATTAAGTCGGTAAATTTAGCTCATGCATAGATCCTCGTATAAAGATTAGATCTCTGTTCTGGCGTAAAAAAAACATTTAAAATTAAACCTGTTTAAATTGAACGTTATTTCATGCGGTGAATGGTAGCCTCTTCGATACGGGCTTTGCTAATTGAGCCAGAGTTCGAATACGTCGACAAGGGTTAATCGTGATACCCTGCACTGAAGACTCCCGAAAGGATGAAACACTAGATATTTAATTATATTAAAGAAATAACTATGTATATATATACATATATATATATATATATATATATATATATATGTATATATATATATATATATATATATATATATATATATACTGTAAATGTGTGTTACTCTTAGTAAAGTTCAATAGCACTAATGATTTTATTTTTATAATAATTGTTTATTTACTTTTATATAGCTTGATTTTTATATGCATTATTTTATACACACGTGTGTATATATATATATATATATATATGTTTAAATCTTTATATATGTGTGTGTGTATGTGTGTGCGTGTTATATAGTCAGATGCTTGTACTTTTTTCTTGCAATGTATTTGTGAGCTAACCACTCTTCTAATTTGAAATATTTATATTTCACGCATAAAAAAATTGTGACATAGTTTAAATAATTATGGTTATTACGGCATTTTTGTTATAGCGTACGTTAGATTTAAATTAGGCTCAAAATCCCAATCTCCTTCTGTGTCTCATACAGTGTTTCCAATTCATACAATCCGTTCAAAAACTTTGTAAATCACGCACGGTTGGTTGTTCTGTGATGTTGGCATCGTATAAAAGCAGCTTAGATTCGGACGGTAAATAGATTCTTAAAACAATCCAAAATCACGTGAAATATTATGTTTAACGTTAATCCCATGCCAAACGCGTAGGCAATAATACTTTGATCTTTAGCCAGAAACTTAATACGATATAGAAACGGCAAAGCAAATAATAAAGCAAGCAAACGAATGCAAAAAGCTGATATATAACAATAAATAAATACAAGTTTTACTCGAATATGACTATAACGATATAATAAATATTAATACTGTGTTCATTAAGGTCAAATAGGTATTAATGTATAAACAAACGATTAACCACATTGACTAACGAACTGGGCGTTTCAAGTTTAAATCCAGTTTGTTCCACAAGAATCAATTTCGCTTAGGATATTTAGTCCCGTCAAAATTCGAACTGATATGAGATAAAAGTGTAAGTTGTTGTTTCTTTATAGTTTTATGTCAGGTTGGGTCTTCTATATATCACACTAAAAGGTAGACAAGACTCGAGCATGGAGACGTTTCAAAATTCGAAGTTGCAATTTTTCGACCTACGAGTCATTTTCCATTTAGTTTTTAATCTCTAATCGGTAAGTTTTCATAATAAACCAGTAAATCATTTTTACACACGTTTTCAGGTTCAGTCTTTTACATAAAATGGTTGACAGGGATGTTGAATTTCCCCTTACACCATATCTATGGTTACTCCTACTCCTCTTCGATTCACATAATTCATAATGTTTCTTCAAGGTTGTTCACACTTCTCCTCCTCATCATCTCTGAGTGAGTCACTTTTTTGCCGTTGAAGTATTAGCAATGTCCACTGTTATGTACGAATGTACACGGGGGACTATATTAGCCAGATACCTGCGAGACACCGAGGACTTCCGACTCGGTCTAAAAGAAATGTAAATGCTTACGGCAGAGTCTCGGCTGAATAAAATCTCAAACAAACCTAGCGTTTTAGTTCTCCGTGAGAAACACTACATGGCGACGAGGAGGATATCACTTCTCATGTAGGAGAACATTATTTAAACTTTTTTCTCTGAAAACATCGCGTTTAATAGAAATTAAACCGCGACATACACCACATGCTGAAATATGACGTCTTATGGAATGATCGACGAATTCTTGCCGAATAGATGTGATTGGGATAGATATTCAGAAAGATTAGCTTATTATTTCGAGGCGAACGCAATACAAGATCCAGAAAGGAAAAAAAATTCCTTCTTTTTGTTAGTGGTCGATAAACATTTACTCTGCTGAATGATCTCGTCACGCTGCATGGCTTGAGAGAAAAAAAGCTACGAGTAACTCATTGAAAGAGCACTGCAATCCAGCAACAACCGTAATTGTTGAGCGATTCAACTTTTATATGTGCCGCCAAAAACCAGGTCAGCCCATTTCGGATTTTATTGTTCATCAAAAAAAATTATGAAGTTTTGTGAGTTTGGAAATACGCTAGAAGATATGAGTGCTCATTGTTGGATTAGTAGATGACTGAATTCGTCGCCAAGTGCTTTCCTAGTGGAAACTTACATTTCCTTACGCCCAACAGATAGCTCTTGCCAGGAAAGTGCAGATGGGAATGTTAGTGAAATGGCAGTCTATTCCTCCTCCATTTTTACACCACAGCCTACTCCACTACGGAGACAAAAACAAAGACTATGTTTCCTATGTAACGGAAAACATTACCCGGACTCTTGTCATTTCAAAGAGGCAACATGTAATTTCTCTCATAAAACCAGTCATATTTCGTCAGCCTGTTTGACCCGAAAATGCAACGACATAGCTGGAAATCGGAAAACCCACAAGATCACCAGTTAAGAACCAGTAAACGAAGACACAGGCAACGACTGTGCCTCGGCGCATGGGCTGTTTAACCTGACAAATGGTGTCGGTTGGCATAAATGGTCACAAGGTAGAGATGGAGATCAAAACCGGAGATGCTGTTTCACTGATCAGCCGCAACGCATTTGAAAACCTATGGTGCGAAGCTGATAGGCCCATACTTAAGCCCATGTCACAGAAACTAGCGACCTACACGGGAGAAAGTATCACGCAATTTGGTGTTGTTCCTGGAGAGACGCATCCTTCGGCGTGATGTTGTACCAATATATTGCTTCCGGGGCGGTGCAATGCTTCCTGGCTGAAATTATTTTGACGCGGCGATGGCTAATCTCAGCAATACCTTTGCCAGGTTGCACATACGCACATCGCAGTTGCAGCAGCTGCCGCACTTCCCACTCTTCAGAAACTGCCTGACTTTCCAGTGGCAGAATGCTGGGTCATTGTGTGTCAACGCTTCCTCGGACACGACTCTTTCACAGATGACAGCTAGCGAATAATGTAGGAAGGTTCCTGGCGCCCGAGTGGTATACAAACTTTGAAGCGCGTAAGTTTACAATCAATGAGGGTAAGGAAGTGATTGGCACCGTAATGTGTGATATCCGGGCCCACTCTTTGCCACGTGCCGCTCATCCCAATTGCCCCTTTTCCACTGTATCTGAGCCGGTTCCATTGACTGACATGCGTCGCAACTTTCCATTGCTCTCTTGGCATCTGCCTTTCTTACTTCTGGGTCAACCATCTTAGCAAAATATAGTGTTCGTATCCAAATTACACACGACGGCTTCACGCAGCCGTTGCAGCATCTCAGACCCTATCTGGGTATCAGCCAGCAGCCACTGTTGTGATACTCTTGTCAACGCATCTACTCCGGTGCATACAGACCTAATCAACGTTACGGCTACGGTCACATTGTACTCTTTGATCGCATCGACCAGAGTGGCGCGCCGCCTTCGTATCAACATCTCACACGCTGCATGTGCGGTTAACCATGCTCTTCCAGTCAATGTATCGGTTATCCACTGAGTAGTGCATGCAGAGTCCGTGATAATATGTAGTACCCTGGGTTGTCACTTAAGCGCCAGGGTAACTCCCTTCAATGTGGCATCAAGTTCAACCAGGTTTTATTGCCTAGAATCATCCATTGGACAAAGCCAACAGGCGTCTTCGATAATGTCATCATCAATCGCAAGGACAACTCCAAGAGCTAGTGAAGTAGCGTCCACTCAGACCGTGAACACGTTCCTGTTAATACACCAGTTCCCTCGCACAAGGGCGTCACGAGTCACCCTGGCGTCAGTTGCTGTCAGCATATTCAGGAGAATCATGCACTTTATAGTCCCATCCCAATGATACAGATGTGACACGACGCTGTATGGCTGCCACTGCCACACTGAGCCAACCACACATAGCGAACTGGTCCGCCAGCTTTCCACAAACAGAAAAAAAAAACGATCAGACAAGTGATGTGGATGGGATTTCATCACCTCTCCTTCAGCAGAACCCCTCCTTGCTACCGCTCACGCGCAGACCAACTATATTTGCAAAGTCTCGCAGATGCTTCGGTTCCTTGCATGTCAGTCCGAAGTTCTCGAAGTGCTCTTTGACCGACTGGGCAGATCTGAGGCTCTCATTTACAAAGACGTTGTCGATGCAATACGATGTTGCCAGGCGCACAGCCTCATCCTGTTGCCGGATCCTCTGCATGATTGCCGTCATAATGCCTGGTGCCACGTTGAGACCGATCCATAGCCTGGTCAGACAATAGCGAGTTTCTTAACTTTCCACAATCTGAAATGGCCACTGCGCTTTTTTAATGCGTATCTGCAAATAGACCCTGCACATGTCCGGATTTGCCACATTTGACCCTTGCCCCCGCCAGTCACTAAATTCGAGCGCACAAACATCTGTCCCTGCCGTGTATGGGTTGACATGTTCACGGTAGTTTATGACGAGTCGGACCTTCTGTTTGGTATCTTGTAAGACGGCCATCAGGGGAATCAGTCTTCGAGGTGAGCTCATCTTCCCAGCCTTATAGTCAAATGTATCACTATAAGTACTAGAAATACCACAGCAGCTGCCTGTCCACCAGCAAGGCTCGCACTGCTACTGCAGTTCCGTCGGCGATGATTGTGCTGATTACGCTCATCTAGCAAAAGGCCAGCGACCCTCCACCCATGGAACCTTCCTCACTCGTTCCAATGATCTGAATAACCATCTTATAACCTCACCTGTTTATCGTCTGCACAGCGAAACTCTTCCACACCTCCAAGTGACCTGCATTTATATTACATTCACCACGTGAATCTTGCGTAACTTCTCGACATCACATGAGGCCGTTTCTGTCTTTCCTTTATCATGCATAGTTTGTTTTGTTTTTTAATAAAAAACGGAATCACCTCGGTTGTCACCGCTGACCTAAGCTACCACGTTAGACATACGTCAATCATATTCCTTTGAACACTTTTTGCACATAAAGACCTGCGAAGCAACTCATAATTCCCAACATGCCGGCGTAACTTGGGATGTATCATATATCAACACCTTATCCCTTAACTATAGTGTTGCTTGTATGCCAGATAAATTCTAAACTAATAGCCTTTTCTGTGAACCGCTTGCTTTCGGTTGCTCATCACTGCTCCCTGCTTTAGTCTACCGACATTCAGAAATTGAAATGGTCTGTAAATGATCAAATCAATGCAACATTTTCTACTTAGCACTCCTCAATACATCTGGCGTGAAAAGCACAGTGGACTTTTACGTCTCATTGGCGGCGATTGTTATTGGATTAAATCCAAAACTATTTTAAAATCACAACGAGATAAACATGAAATATGTAATATGTATCTATTTTTATCTATATTCTCTCTCTTTATATATATATATATATATATATATATATATATATATATATATATATATATATAGTAATTTATAAAATATATATGGCGATTAAGCTACACTGAATATTCGGCATTTCATCAACTCTAGGATTCGTAAGGCTTATGCGCGATTTCTGTGGTTGTTTATCGTGTTTATATGGTCCTCTTCTGTGGAGAATTTTTGTTAACCAATCAGCTTTTTAGTATCCACCGCGCCCCTTCCTATCAGCCAATGGGCACACATTTTATCGAACAAAGAATATGTTTTAAAACTAGTTTAGTGGTTTAAGGCAGATATTTTCTTTTTATATATATATATATATATCAATATACATATGTGTACATACATATATGCACATATATATACACACATATGTATATATACATACATATATGTGTGATCGTTTATGTATATGCATGTTTATTTAATTTATTTGTTTATTTTCTATTGTTTTCTTAGTTTTAAAACTATTTTGTATCGCTATCCTAGAGTAAATTTTATTTTGTGAACACAGTTATTTGCTATTTGTCTCCTAAAGTTTAATAGATTTTGGTGTTCTTTAAAGTACAGGATAGCAAATTTTTCATGAAGGCATAATTTACATTAGTCGTCTAAATGCCTACACGTGGTAGCTTGTGTTATTATTTTCCATTCGACTACCAGCGAATGTCCGCTTTCTTTGACTTCCCAGTATTTATTCGCTAGTGTTGTTTTTATACGGTGTTTTTTATTGTTAAATGTAATTTTTTGGTCATAATATCGGGTTTTGAAATCTAAGGAAGTTATGCCTACGTAATTTTTCTTGTTATTCGGGTTTTCTTTCGCAAATATTGTTGCCTGATAAAATAGGCTTTTTGTTAGACATTTATTTTGACCTGGGAAAAGTGTGCGGTGTCTACAGGTGCATTTATCTTGTTCGTTATTAGTATTTTTTTATTTATGATATGTTTGTTCTTGTCCGGGGTTGGTTTGTTATTATTATTATTATTATTATTATTATTATTATTATTATTATTATTATTATTATTATTATTATTATTATGATTATTATTAATATTATTATTATTAATATTATAATTATTATTATGATTATTATTAATATTATTATTATTAATATTATAATTATTATTATGATTATTATCAATATTATTATTATTATTATTATTTCTGCTAGTGTTAGTTTTATTTTTGTCATGGTGTCTACTTTTTATTGTTTATTTTGGTGATTTTTCCATTGTTTTTATTTAGTATTTTGTTATGTGCTTTAATTATCGTCTCTAAAGTTTCGCAACAACTGTAGGATTACTTGAGGGTATTTTTATTTAATATTTTGTGTAAGGGGTTTGTTGCGGGAAAGTGTTTTTCAATGAGATCTACAAAATTTCTTGCCAAGTTTTGTTTTTAACATTTGATTGTATGGGCCCGTATACCAGATTATAGTTCTTTTTCTTCTATATTTAATTTTATTATAATTATTGTTTTTTTTTTGCTTATATTTGATACCGATATTTTTGTATCCACTATTTTGTAGGGCTGTTTCGTAGATATTGGTTGACCTGTTAAATGCATTTTCATCGCTTGAGTATTACTGAGTCTACTTACGATCGAGTTAGGAATGTGTTTTATAATTGATGGTGGGTGATTGGACTAAGGGTTTACGTAAATTGGAGAAGCGCTATCTTTTATGTATGGTTCATATGTGTTTTTATCTAAGTTTAACGTGACGTCCAGGAAGTTTGTTATTTTTATGTTAGCTGATACGTCTGCTGTTAGGCCTAATTTTTTCATTTCCTTGTGTATGATTTTCTTAAAGTGTTCTCCCTTGGCTTTGTTGGAGTTTTTTTTATTATAGCTAGTCCGTGGTCTCTATATATGCCAATATACGTAGTATCGAATATACTTGTTAGGGTATATAGAATGAATAATCCCACAAGATCTGATGCCTCTGCAGAATCTCTGGCAGCCATCGCCAAATCAAACGAATTTTTCATTTTAGTTTTTATCCATTGGTTATTGTTACTTATTAGAACTGATTTTCCACATTTTTTAATGATGTTGATTTCTTCCGAGGATATTTCAGTGTATGCCTCGGCAAATTCTAGAGCAATGTTAAAAAGTTCTTCGGATATGGAGGGATAAAAGTCTATGATGTCAAACTGTATGAACGTACATTTATCTTTGGTTTCTATATTTTTCAACCAGGTGATTGCTTCGGTAGTATTTGCCCATTGGTTTAGGTCTAGGTCTTGTTTGATTTGTTTGTTTACTCTAGAAAGTATAGTTTTGCTAACCATAAATGCTAACCATTAATGAAAATACTAATAACGAACAAGATAAATGCAACTGTAGACACCGCACACTTTGCCCAGCTCAAAAAAAAGTCTAACAAAAAGCGTAGTTTATCAAGCAACAATATTTGCGAAAGAAAAACCTGAATAACAAGACATATTACGTAGGCATTACTTCCTTAGATTTCAAAACCCGATACTATGACCACAAAAGTACATTAAAAAAACACCGTATAAAAACAACACTAGCGAATAAATACTGGGAACTCAAAGAAAGCGGACATTCGCCGGTAGTCGAATGGAAAATAATAAGACAAGCTACCACGTGCAGACATTTAGATGACTCATGTAAATTATGCCTCCATGGCAAACTTTCTATCCTGGACCTTAAAGAACCCCAAAATCTATTAAACTTTAGGAGAGAAATAGCAAACCACTGTGTTCACAAAATAAAACTTACTCTAAGATAGCGATACAAAATAGTTTTAAAACTAACAAAAAAAAATAGAAAACAAACAAATAAATAAATTAAATAAACATGAATATACATAAACGACCACACACATATATATATATATACATATATATGTATATATGTATGTATGTATGTATGTGTGTGTATTATATGTCAGGTCATGTCATATGCTACTGGTACCATGTAACCCAGTACTACCTGCCTCATGGTCGGGTCACCGGCGACTAAACTGGTTCCCCCACCAGACTTGTTTGGTGAGGAGGGCGGCTAGTCTCCCTGAAGGATTAAAAACAAGACCTTCCTAAGGGCGAATGAACTCTTTTCTGGGTCAACCGCCAACTAGCACCGTGTATATTTGTGTGTGTTTATGTGTATTGGGGAAGAGAGGGCTCCCTAAGCCGTGGTGAAGGCAACCTTTCTAGAAGAAGCGAATCGCTAATTTAAAAAACCATTAAGCGGAAGACCAGTACTCGCATTTAGCTGGTCTGCAGTTTAACTTGTTGCTGGCTATCTTGCTCTTTCTTGTTGCTTGATCTCAACATTTTGAACCGAAAGAGAGACTTAGCTGTCGTACAAAGCTAAAACTCTGTAACATCATATTTGTATAGATACTCCCTCAGACATTTGGAATCATGGATTTTAAATGTGTGATGGAGTGGCACTCGTCTGACAAGACGTCTCAATCATCATGTGTGTGTATGTGTGTACACGTGTGTATATTTATATATAAAAAAGAGCAGAAATGAGGAAAATCGTCCGCCTTAAACCACTAACTTAGATCCTTTGTTCGATAAAATGCATACCCATTGGCTGATAGGAAGGGGCGCGGTGGATACTAGAAAGCTGATTGGCTAACTAAAACCCTTAACATATATAAAAGCAAGAAACAACCACAGAATTCGCGCATAAGCCTGACGAATCCTATAATGGATGAAACGCCGAATATTCAGTGTAGCTTAATCGCCATATATATTTTATAAATTACTAACTAGCTCTACCTACGTATTGTGCATTTTGAAGTAAATAATTAAAGTTTACGCATTAATCTGTACTTTTGTATATTAATTTTATGTGAGTAAATTAAGTAGTTATATACATATATATATATATATATATATATACATATATATAATATATATATATATATATATATAACTACTTAATTTACTCACAGAAAAGTATAGATTAATGCGTAAACTTTAATTATTTACTTCAAAATGCACTTTTCACGTATATCAATTTCAAATCGCTCTTGACACGTGTCGTAAGACGCCAACACTAGGCAATCATAAAACAATAGCATTGTTATAACATAGCTGTCATATCTCAACCCTTACTAAATAATATATTAATAATGTTAGGTAAATAAGTGTACATTTTATACAATGGATTCTTTTAAATACAAGTAGAACACTATTTTCTATATAAAAATTAGAAACAATTATGTAAAACTAGCTGGATCCGTGTCCCGACGTTGCAAATTCAGAATGTAAACGCACGATTGAACTATAACAACATATCAGCAAAAAAAGAAATTCTCGTAACAAATATTTTCCAGCAAAAAAAAGTAATATAAAACATATTTTATAATTTTATGATATGTTATTGCAGTTTCTACTTCTGTAAACATTAAGAGAAAAGTTCGTGCAGGATTAAGATAGAGTAAAACTGTTTTGTTTTTTGACGTTTATTGTGCTGACTTAGTTATAAACCTGTAATATACGTTATAGTCGATTTTAACATCTGAAGTTAAATCTGGTTGTGCAATCCGTTACCTAAATGTTAACCAAAGTGTAAAACATGTGGTTGTCATTGTCCATGTTAATGTGTAGGTGATACTAGTACTGTACAACGTAGAACGATAAAATTGTCGCCATAGAAAAGCCGACATGATTCCATTTCCGTTTGTGGAAACCGGTTTTCTTTTTTGTTGTAAACTATCTTGTAGTTGACTAGTTGTGTGCAAATCCCAAGAGCGATAGGAGATTTCTACTATGCTTTAAAGTGACAGAATACTCAAAGAGCGAGATCGGAAATGCCTCGCTGAAGAACTCGTGCTGTCTACCAATCCGAGTTATGAATACAGGTCCTTTGATAGCGCCCTTAAAATGTATCGATGAATAGCCAGGAATACCATGGACGTTCCCAGGTTGATGAAAACAAAGTTTCCGTCCACGATTATTGTCTTTAGCGTGGTTTCAAGTGAGGGTCACATTAGGCCACCTCAGATCTTCGAAGTCTTGAATATCAACATTAAAGTGTACCTGGATGTGCCTATGGTGATCCCACAAGTCTAAAGAGATCTGGCTTTACTTCTGTAAGAGTATCTTGTGTAGGAGACGGGGAGTCTCGTCGTGGGCGACGAAGCGTTTCACTGAAGAACCACGGCAACACACAGCAAACCAACAAACAATGACAGCCACGGCACGAAGGTAACTAACAAAGCTCAGCTGACTGCACGAATAGAAACGGAACCCAACGGTCACAGTACTGATCGCCACGATCGTCAGAACCCGACTGCCTCGCACCTCCAATGGACCGATTTTTATTACTCATGATGGCCTAGCTAATTTGCATCCCCGCGAGATCTCGCGCGATCCTGCAAGATTCCGTCTCTAATAAAAGCAGGCAGGCGCCATCTTGAAACTCTTTCTTCCGCTGCCCCGACCACAGGATCAGCCACCACCCCACACGCCAGGCACACACGGACCCTCTTGCGCCGAGGGCTACGGTTAGTCTCACACTCCCCCCTGGTCTCCAGACCACATACGTGACACGGCGGACGTGGCCGTTTGATTCGAGCACTCCTGCGGAGGGGTATTACCGGGACTTCCTCATCGGAGCTCTCAGAAGTGGCATCGGAAGCATCAGCATCAGCATTAGAGCTCGCAGTTGAGTCATTAGGTCCATGGGGCACAGGTTGGATCCATCGCTCATCGTCGGATGACTCGCTCCTTCCACTGCTCGCAGTTGAGTCACCAGGTTCGTGGGGCACGGGTTGGATCCATCGCTCATCGTCGGATGACTCGCTACTTCCACTGCTTGCCGATTGGTCAGCGCTTAGAGCGGGCCGGACATCCCTTACGTGGCGCGGAGTATCATCGACTAGTATGGCCTGTTCACTGATGACGCCGGTGACCCGCCCCCTCCAAAAGCTGCTGGTGCACCGGCCGCCGGGTGGCTTCACCCAGACGGTGTCTCCCACTTGGTACGCCCCCTGGGGTTCTCGTTGGTCGGGTAGACACACTTCAACGTCCTTGACGCGCACGTGATAGTGATGAATCGCATCAGCGGGCGCACTGCCGCCAGTCACGGTGTCCTTAGGCGTTGTGTTGTATCTGTAAACCGCCTCCGCGATCGTACACTTCTTCCTGGCCGCGATCCTCTTCACGGTTCGGTGGCATCGCTCCGCTATGCCGTTGCCGCTCGGCACATACGCGCATCGGTGTCGAAGGCGGATCCCCCAGTCGTCCATAAAATGCCTAAATTCCCTGCTGCAGAACGCCGTGTCGTTATCCGTGAGGATCTCCTCAGGCGGCCCCCTTTCGTAGAATATGGATTCCAATTCGTGGATGACACTGGTGGAATCCTGCCTTGCCAATTGGCGCCAAATCGCGAACCTCGTTGGCCCGCAGTCTATCAGCGTAGGGAAGTGTTGGCTGCCGTAGTGGGTTATATCCATACCCAACCGACTCCAAGTCGCGTCCACTCCCAGCTGTCCTTTCCGCCATCTGGCTGGGGCGGGGTCGATGGACTGGCACGTTTGGCACTCCCTGACCACTGCTCTTACTGCGCTTTTTGGTATTGATGGTCTAGCCAACTTCACAAAGTAGTAGGTCCGTTGTACTCCGGGGTTCCCACTGTCGTGATGTATCTTCCTGATTTCGTCCTCCTCGACGGAGGCAGCACACAGAGGCAATGGCTTAGCTTCTTTCTTCATAGCCTCATACCATCTCCGTGGTACCCGAGTGAGCTTGTCGGCGAGGTTGTAGTTCGAGGTGACGAGCACTACGTCTACGGACAGGTTGTACTCCGTCACCAGTTTTTTCACAGTCTCGAGCCTCCGTCTTATCAGCATTTCGCTGGCTGCCGTGGTGCGTTCCCTGGCCTTGCTCGTGAGTGTGTCCGACACCCAGTGGTGCACGCAAAGTGAGTCAGTGTGCACACGCAGTTTCTTCACTTCCCATTGAAGTGCCAGGTTAATGCCCTTTATTACAGCGTCGAGTTCTGCCAGGTTGATATGGGCAGCATCATTCGCCGGTCGCAGCCAGCAGGCATCCTCAACTACGGCCCCATCTTTCTCCAAAACTACACCGATCGCTAGAGAACTTGCGTCCACCCACACGCTCAGTTCGTCTCCCTGCACGCACCAGTCCCCTGTGGCGGGGTCATTCTTTTTCACACTAGCGACGGTCTCCTTTAACATTCGAACCAATAGTTCGTCGGTTATCTCATCGTCCCAGCCTTTGGTGACCGCATTTGCCCTCCTTTTTATGACGCCTGTCGCTGCACGAACCCATCCGCATACTGGAAGGTGCCCCACAAGTTTCCCGCACAGGGAGAACACGGCACGTCTTGTATAAACGTCTGGTACGTCGGGAACTGCGGTTCCACGTCTCCACTTCAGGATCCCTCGCTCCTCTTGAACGCTCAAGCCCAATACGCGGGCACCATCCTCAAGCCGCTCAGAGTCCTTGCAGTTTAGACCAAACTCGGCAAGTTTGGCTCTTACGCGCGAAGAGGACACGATATCTTCGTTCACGTATATATCGTCAATATACGCCGATGTTCCCTTTCTGATCCATTCTTCTTGTGACAACACGGCATTGACGATAGCCTTCATTATCTGGGGTGCTACGTTTAGCCCAAATCCGAGTCGCGTAAGACAGTATCTCTTCCCGGAAAACATCACTGTCTGGAAAGGCCACATCGCCTCGCCGATCCGGACCTGCAAGTATGCTTTTCTCAAGTCCAGTAGGGACACAGTGGACCCCTGCCGGCGCCACTCTCGCAGCTTGCTG
>NC_136507.1:86990044-86992544 GCF_053919585.1 Euprymna scolopes
TAAAAAAAACGAAACAGAAAGCAGGATTTTTTTAAGTCAATTAAAAGAAAAAAAATCCGCATGCTGGACGTGAACTTTCATAACTTAAGTGTATCGATCGGCCCAAGACGGTACAGTTTTTATGACGTTGACAATTAGCTTTTTAACAAAGAATCAACTGTTCGCGAATGCACGAGTTACAAGCTTCGAGACCAAGGTTTTTATTTGCTTCCCCCCGCTTTAAACGTAATAAAATTAATACATGAAATAATTCATGATTTTTTTCTAATTTTACGATATTATGTGTTCGAGAGATCGATGTTTCTAAACATACCTTGCCCGTTCCTTGTCAATGTGGATGACAACAGCTTAAGCAGATATACAAACACGCACACAATAATACACACAGACAGTTGGCATTTATGCAATAGAATAAAGGTACGCGAATTTACATACAAGTTAAAAGTGTATTTCGATGTACAGTTATCGCAGAATACAATAGAAGTGTTCCCGATTCGACGTACAAAAGAAGGTCTTATGACCTTATCTTGGTTATCCTTCAAATATATCCGACTTTTATTAAATTCATATCTTTTTTTTTTACTTAGGAGTCACGACTTATCATGACCCGAAGGGCAGTCGATTATAAGGGTAAATGAATGTAAAATGGTACTTTAGTAATCGTTAATTTGGGTAGAATTTGATTATTGATGGGGACATCTCAACAATGCCTAGTTTACATTGGATTTGGAGGCTACTATGTTGGGCAGGTCTAGGAAAGAAACTTGGTTCATTGAATCTACATTTAGATTCAGGCTCAGACAGGGAGTGAGGAAAATTGTATATAGTTGTTTTAGCTAGTTAAATGGTTTTGTGAAAGTTTGGCAAGGGCGACCATGGATTGGATCTCAGTCGAGCACTTACCAGGAAAGAAACGATAAAGTAGGGACAGTATTGCAACGTCCCTGCTTTGAAAAAGAGGTCGTAGTAAAGAGAAAAAGGCATCACCGAAAGTTTTCAGGGCCTGTTTTGAACTCTAAACGCTGGATAAGACGGATCGAGAAGCCCCTGTTAATATGTGGCAACGTCTCCCGATTATAGGACGTACCTGGCTCTTATAAAGATACCTTCTGGACCGGTGATTAAATCATTTTTCCAGCGCATGCACAATCATCGGTCATCGATGCAAAAGTGAATTTCGAATGGAGTTGAATAAATTCTGGAGCAAAAAAGGTTGTTCATTCTATTGCTACCGCTGCTGTTTTTTAGCTCTTAATCTTTCTTAGGTTAAAAATAATTAGCTTTATTTTTACACCGACACTTGTACACACAAACACACACGGATACACATACGAACACACACACACACGCACACACACACACGCACACACACACACATATATATATATATATATATATATATATATATATACAGTCGCTCGATAACTGTAGTTCGGAATTTAATAAAGTTTATGCCTTTTATAAATGTTTAAATTTCCTTTAATATCGTTGTTGTTAATGGTGACCACGCGGTTATGTTTCTTACAAATAGAGGCAGGGATAGTCTCTCGGGGTGGAGTTCGAATCCTAATACCAACGGCAATTGTAACTGCCTGCATTGACGAAACACTCGTGTCCGCAAGTAATAAAAATAATGTTATATATATATATATATATATATATATATATATATATATATATATATATATATATATATATATGATTCAAAATAAAACTACGAGAAGCGTGCAATAAGTAATGTCAATGACCTACCTCCAGGTATCTGAACGAGCTGAAATTTTTCAGGTGCAATGATTTATATCTCTACGGCTGATGTGGCAAATTACAGCTCAGAACTAATTGTGGTTTCTGTTTTACAGGTGTTTGAACTGAGTCAGGTGTGAAATGGAGTCTGTTTAATGTCGAGCAGAGATCCGGTATTAGTATTTGAACGGACGCTCACCACAGGAGAGTTTTGATGAAAGGAACCAAACTTATGGTGATAATGCCCTTGTAAAACTATGGCATTTTGAATTCAAACATGGCGGGACGTCTGTGGAAACAGCTCCCATTCCTGGTCGCCCCCCCTTCTGCCATTGATGAGGCATCTGTCCATCAAGTTGAGGTTGCCATTTTGGAAGATCGGCGCATTACTATTCGCTAAATATCCCAAGATGTCAATATTAGTACAGGGTGTGTTGAAACAATCATTTATGACCATTTGCTTATGCATAAGGTGTCTGCCAGATGGATCTCCAGGTTGCTCACACCATTCCAGAAGCGAGAACGCATCGAGTGATCGAGAATGAATTTGGAGATGTGCCAAGTAGATAAGTCAAAGTTTTTCAAAAGACTGATTACACAGGATGAAACCTGGGCCCATCACTATGATCCAGAGACCAACGTCCAGTAAATGCAGTGGAAGCACTTGGACTGACCAACTCCAAAGAAGGCAAGGGTGCAGCCCTCCGATGCTCACAGTCTTCTGGGGCCAGGACGGAGTAGTGATGACAGATTTCCT
>NC_136507.1:86997544-87112544 GCF_053919585.1 Euprymna scolopes
ATGTACTAAGACTAAAGCCGCTTTCAGAGCTGCCAGCAAATACTGTAAAAAAGTAATAAAGAACACTAGAGAGGTGTACGCTCAGTCCGTAAAGTCCAAAGTAGCTGAGCAGCGGCTTGGTTCTCACCAGTCTTGGCAATAAAAAAACGGAATCCTGAACAGAAGTGTGTGCTCTATCCCAACTATCAGCAAGGGACCTGAGGTCATCTCGTCAGCATCAGACAAAGTCAAACTTTTTGCCAAGAACTTTGCCGCTAACTCTACTCTTTGCGACCAAGGCCGCCAACCTCAATATTTCCTCCTGTATCAGAGAGCACGTTATGTGATATAGAAATATCTGTACGTAATGTTGCCAAGCTAATCAAAACATTGATTCCAGTAAAACCACCCGTCCTGACGGTATTCCAATTATAGTACTCAAAAAACATCAACCAGAACTAGCGCCTACAC
The DNA here is from genome assembly GCF_053919585.1 of Euprymna scolopes. Lineage (NCBI taxonomy): Eukaryota > Metazoa > Mollusca > Cephalopoda > Sepiida > Sepiolidae > Euprymna > Euprymna scolopes. Next base: position 86,997,995 of record NC_136507.1, read on the forward strand.
TTACAAAACTATTTAAACGTTGTCAACGAGAATTGCTTTTCATTTCATCAGTATGCCCTGTATTTAAGAATTCCGGTGATCGCTCACCCCCCTCTCAGTACAGGCCAATAAGTCTCCTGTGCGTCATGAGTAAGTTGTTGAAATCTGTTAAATAGAGAAGTAATCAGCAACCTCAGCAAAAATAACCTTCTTAGTGACACACAATATGGTTTCCGTTCTGTTAGATCGACACCAGATGAGCTTACAGTTTAACTCATAGGATTAGCGAATTTCTCGACGGAGGCAACCTTTCTAGGGAAATTGCTCTTGACATATTAAAGGTATTTGATAGGGTATGGCTTAAGGTTTACTTCACAAGATCTCCAGCTATGGTAGAGCTGGAAATGTCTTCTCAACCATTACATAATTTCTCTCTGATAATTTAATAAGAGTAGTAGTTGATGGGCAAAAATCAGAAGCTCACAGTATTAATGCTGGAGTTCCCCAGTGGTCCATCCTGGGCCCAACTCTTTTCCTGATCTACATTAATGATCTTTCAAATCACATCCTTACATCATTCGTAGACATGTATGCTGATGACACTACCATTTATGGTAGCACATTTAAGACCGTAAACGATTAAGTTCTCTCCGATTCTCTCTCCTCTGATCTCGTGCATGTGGTACAATGGGGAGAGGAGTAGATGGTTACTTTTAATGCATCTAAAACCAAGCTTCTATCTTTACATCATTAACGTTCTGATTCCCATATGGTATCAACTGAAGTGAATGGCTCCCGTCTTGGGGAGGCCTCATGTTTTGACAAGCTTCTGAGTTTGACCTTTACTTCTGATCTTAAATGGAAGACGTACATCAAATCTGTTGCCAAGGTCGCTGGAAAATTATGGGATCCTTCTATTGATCCAGTAGATATCAAACGGCTGATGCAATTCTCTATCTATATAAGAGCCAGGTACGTCCAATGATGGAGGACTGTTGCCACATCTGGGCAGGAGCTGCTAAAAAGGACTTATCATGTCTTGATAGAGTTCAAAATAGATTTCGTAGCCTCGTAGATGTCCTTTTCTCTTCGCTGCAACCTCTATCTCACAGAAGAGATGTTGCGAGTTTCTCTGCTTTATCGTTATTTCATGGCAAGTGCTCGACTGAGCTTCAATCTATGGCACACCCTCGCCAAACTGTCACAGGAACACTCGTATAGCTGAAAACACTATCAATAATTCCGCCACTCTTTATCTGTGTCTAAACCTAAACATAGATTCCATGAACAAAGATTTTTATCTTTCAACTTTATGCCTGTGGAATTGTCTTCCGTTTTCCTGCTTTCCAGCAGCCTAGAATAGGGATGTTTTCAAGTCTAACATAAACGAGTTCTTGATGAGCCGTTCCACTTAAGTTAACAAATTTTCCGAATTTCCATTACTACCGATAGCTATACTGTCCAATTGACTACTGTACACTCTTAACTCTTATCCTCGAGTGGTCTCTGGCATTAATAAGTGATTATGCTTATGTACAAAAAATACCGGTCGTAGTTCGTACACTAGGAGTAGTATCAAGTCGTTTTGAAGGACAATTGAAAAAAAAACTACAAATCCCCGATCTTTTAAGTGGTCTTTAGACATCTGCAATTGTAGGTACCACCCACATCCTTAGAAAAACCATTAAGCCTGCTCTTCGGGTAATGTACCCCCTCCCCACATCACCATTGGCGAGACTAAGCTGAAGACATTTCACTAGTTTACCTTTCTGGATGTACCATCACATCAGATGCCAAGCTCAACAGAGATATCGACTACAGACTGGCCGAGGCAAACAGCGCCTTTGGCAGACTGTAAAACCGAGTCTAGAAAAAAAGCAAAACATCAGTGCGTACAAGGTCGTAGTACTTTCCATCCTCCTGAACGGCTCTGAATCGTGGACAACTTATCGTTAGCAACTACGATTTGTCAATCGTTTCCATCAACGATGTTTTCGCACCATCCTCAACGTTCACTGGAGTGACTATATCACAACTGTTGAGGTCATCGAGTAGGCGGAAATAAGTAGCATCAATGCCATGGTGCTGAAGTCGGAGCTACAATGGGATGGGCACATTTACAGAATAGAGGATCATCACGTGCCCAAGATAGCCTTACATGACAAACTTTCCGTACATATAATATACGGGAGAAACGCTACAGAAGGAAGCAGCCGTGCCTGGTGTATTTTTTAACTGCAGCCGCTGCGACTAAATCTACTGGTCCCGCACCGGGCCCGTCACTTACCAGCGCGCCTGCAGTCGATATGGAGTGCTTCATAGGATCCTCGTTCGCGAAGTCAAGCAAAGATAGAAAATAAATCCTTGTCCTTACTAATTCCCTCTCTTGCAATTCAAAAAAAAAATGGACGCCCTCTTAATAAGCGTTTCTATTAGTCATACTCCGCTTTTACTGCTCGCAAATAACCTATGAATATCACTTCTGGGCTGAAGATTTTCGTTCCTCCTCATTGTTTTCCTTGTCTTCCTGAACCATATTTTCCATCTCCGTCCGTATCTATTTTCTAATACACGCCTCATATTGACATATGACTACTAAACAAGTGTTCACTGCGGATAGACTCCTTTTTAAAAATTGTTTAGAACTGTTTTAGTCTTCCAACAATTATTGCTATTATATTGTTTTTTTTTTCATATTCGATATTGTTTTTAGTTCTCTGGTAATCCGCGATTATCTATTTCGTTTTCCTTATTATTGTTATTATTATTATTATTATTTATTTTTTTATTTTTATTATTGGCTCACAAGGAGCTTTCACACAGATAATCAAAAATCGCTCTTCTGAATATATTTTGCGTGAGTTTCTAACAGAAAATATATCTTAATTATAAATAACTGGATAGTAGTTTCATGGTAAATTAAAAATATTAAAATAGTCAAATATATGTTCGTCAACGAGTCAGCTTACAAAAGATACAAGTAACCAAACCTATGCAAATCTTTATTGCCGTTATTGATTAGTAACTTTGTTTAACGTTGTAACCCTAGGCTCTTATTCGATGAAAATTTTCACGAAATTTTCTATCGACATATACATAGAAAAATGTTTACAACAAGATGGAGAGACATAGGTGTATACTTAATTATGTATACAGTTATCCGTAGACACATGTTTTATCGTTGGCCCCTTGTAACGTGACCGCTTGAGGGAGTAATGTTGCTCCTTATTGGGGAGATTGAGATCGCCCCAAACCCTGAGTTAGGCCAGGTAAATATGCTGAGATTGTCTGTTGAACGCTAATTCAATCCCGGACAGCATCAGGTTACCTATCAAGAGAGATGAGTATTGTACTTTAAGAAAAACAGATATGAATGTTATTGTTTAAAAAAAACAAGGATAGGAAACGTCAGATTAATGTGGAGATGAAACCAGACCTATGCTGGCCTGAAGAACACCTGTTAAGACAATGGCTTTCTGAATGACAGGATTTGACCCCTGGGGTCGTGTAAAAGGATTTCATGTTTGGTCCCAGATTTTCGAAACTGGGGACGGATCGTGGAATGCACACACACACAAATGTATCTGGGGGTTCCCCAGATATGTGGCTGGCTTTGTTTAGTTCAGCAGATTGCCAGAACCATCCCGGTGACCTTAGTATAAGAACGGCCACCCGGGCTGAATTAGACAGATTGAAGCCAAATCGCAAGAAGAGCACACGCTCCCAGAACGCCTCGAATCCCCGCCATCTATCCTGACCGCCATCCAGAGAACGGAGAATAAGATTTTGTGATACTAAAATGTTTTGGTGAACTGACGATGTGCATATGTAAAAACCTGTATCTTTTGTGAAATTAACTTTTTCGTAGTTAAAAAATCTGACTCTTTCTTTCCTTTCCGGCGTGCATGGCAATCTTACTTTTGCTTTTCAGCAGAAATCAAAGCAGAGCTATAGTGTCACAATGACGTAGCCCCTTTTAAGGGAACTGGGGACTTCTACATAAATAACCCATATATCTAGCTTCTAACTTTGTGCCTGACTTTGTGATGAAATTATAAACGTTTCATGTAGGTGTGTTTGGGGTTGGGAACGTTAGATAATGTCGGTGGGGTTTGAATGACAGGTGTTATGAAACTTTTACCGGTATCAGAATAATTCAAGAAAGGTCAAACTCACACCCGGATATCTGAAGCTGAAAAATAAAACATTGAGTGAAACGCATATTTCTCTCTCTCTCTCTTTCTCTCTCTCTCACACTATCTCGTTCTCTCGCTCCCTTACTCTATTTCACTCCCCTTCTCTCTTTTTCAATGAAGATTGAGAGAATTAAATATAATTTCATTGTTCTAAAAACAGTTGTGCCTTTGCGCGCTATACGCGATGGGTCGACTAAATGTGCTCCTGATTGTTTAATCTTAAATAAATTATATATATTTTTATAAAAATGCTTTTGTCGCTATTTTTCTACAAGTATTCGATTTTAGCATACCATTAATGCCGACGATGAGAAGATGCCTGCAATGACAAGATGCGACCCATGCCAGACAGTTATAGCCGACGACGTATCGACCTGTTTCCGTTGAGGTTTCCAACATATGACTATCGTTTAAATATCGTTGGATATCGTCTATTCCCCGGGAAGCTAGTTGTGTGTCCAAGACGTTCCTCAGCCAAGTAATCTCCCGGGGAGGCGATAGTACCACACTGAGACACTGAGTATTTAATGTGAAGATCTCCCGTTCGAGACGATCACGAGACACAGTTTCCGCTGAGGTTAGAGTTTCTTTGCTGACCTAAGCAGGAGACCTGTAACACCTCCTCAGTGTCACAATATGTTAGTGATTATACAGGCACAGATTCGGAACGCGTGTTCGTACATTTGAATTTTCAACGTCACTCTCAAATGTATGCATCTCATGTTTCAAGAAATGCCGTTACAAAATTATGCAGTCCTTAACATTTTTTTATAGAAATCAAACAACTAACAAAGCTAGATTTTTTTTAACTGAAGGTATCATATAACCTAATCGATCCCAATGTGTTAAAGAAATAGTGCACATAATAACAAACGTGTTTGCTAATAAAACAACGAAAAAACACTTTTTCAAACTTCATGTGAACGACAGATGTATTGAGTCACGCAATTTTAACAAAATTAGAATAATACTCCTTTATACTATCTGGTCGTTACAAATGTTGTTAGTCCCAAACTATTTAACAGTAGTTAAACAGTTAGAGACTAACAACATTATGGTGGACGGAGCATGCAAACTCCTTTTCTCGCTTATTCGTGTCACTTAAGTAGTAAACAATATGGATATTAAGACTATCCGTCAATAGTCAACGTATAATTTTTCTGGCATGTTGGATTCCCTTGTTACGTTGATTTTTGTGCTGTCTAAAATTGGATACTGCCCGGACGAACCATAATAAGATACCAAAGCCCTAGTGACATTTGAAAATTATAGTTAAACCCTAACAAGGCATACTGCAACTTAGATATAGAGGGCTACCATTTATCATCGTTACTAACGGGTTTCTGTCGCGAAGTAAGTACTCACATTACATTTAAATATGTGCCTGTTACTACAGTTAGGAAAGCAGGGACCAGAGAGAAGTTTCCAAAGTGTAGCAGTTTGTTTGAAGAGACTATTACAGTAAAACGTTTTCGGTGCCAAGGACCTTCCTGTGAGAGTGAGAGGTGGAATTTTGCAGTTATTCTAGTTATTCGGGAGTGCGTACGTCGATCTGATACAAAAGCATTAGTTTCTTAGAGTACGTGTTAGGAAAATACTTACAAAATAGGAACTATGATAGAAAATTGAAGTGGTAGAACAGAGGTTAGCCGATAGTGAAAGACTTATAAAATTTGATACGCCTTTTCTTTCCTATTTTATCGTTAGATACTAGTACTAGATATAGCAGCAAAGATATCGCAATAGTATAGATGAACTGTGGCTTTGAAAATATATAGAAAATTCTCTGGTGTAATTAATTTTCAGAAATGGAATACAACTCACATATTCCTCAGTCCGCGTTGTTTTTTCAGCGGCAAAACCTGTAAGCCTTCCACTTATGTTCATCAATTAATACTAATGTAGATCTTATCTAAAAAAGATTTAATCAAAGATAACTGCCAGAATCCAATCATGTAATGAACACAATTACGGAATCAACTACTGTGGAGAAATGCGTGACTTACCTGGATAGACCACGTGCGGGTCGGTCACCGAAAATAAATAAAAAGAAAGAAAAGAAACGGTCAAGACTCTTATTTATAGAGTAGTGATCACGTGAGTTAGAAGAATATGCAAATAGAGGTGAACGATTTTGCGATATAAAAAGCCTGTGTTGTTAAGAGGAGGGGCAGACTGTTGGCAGAAGTCAGTGCTGTCAGACGTGCTTTAGAGTTTTGTTATTATATGCTGTGTTCGATTGTTGGGAGAGAGAAAAGAGAAGAGGAGGAACCAAGAAGACATTCTGCAGATACTTGACTTTGTGTTGGTTTTAAGCTATTTCGGCGCTTGGTGTGCGGTTACTAACAATGGACAGATTCGACATTCGCTTAATACCCGAGTTCGACGGATCTACCACTGGACCGGCTGTCGTTGAATGGATTGAAAAGGCAGAGAAAATCTGTAAACTGTGCAAAATTAAAGAACCAGCCACAGTTATCCCTTTGAGGCTAACCGGAGGGGCCTATGCAGTCTACCAACAACTCGGGGATGAACCAGACTGGGATGAAATCAAGCAGAGCCTGTATACAGCGTTTGGTACAGATCCATTTGTTGCGTGGCAACAGTTCACGAGCCGGACACTTCAACCCAAGGAAACAGTCGACGTGTACCTAGCCGACCTGCGAAAATTATCTGTACCGTTTGGTGGGGTCAACGATAAAATATTAAGCTGTGCTTTTTTGGTAGGCCTACCCGAGGAGGTCAGTAAACTGTTGCGGGCATCATCAAGAATCGATGAATTGTCAACTGATGAGTTATTGGCCCGAGCTCGAAACATCTGTAAGGAACAGGAACCAATTGCAGCAGCAGCTCGTTTTCGACATGGAGGCAATGTGGACTCTCTTCCAGATAGTAATAAGCATGCCACCCCAGTGTGCTATAAATGTGGGGAGGCCAATCATTTTGCTAAAGAGTGCCGGAGTGATAGGAGAGGTGTATATCCACAATCAAAGAGACCAGTGCAATGCTATCGCTGCAATAAGTTTGGGCACATATCTCGCAACTGTTCGGGAAACGAAGTTGGGGGCAAGGTACTATCGCTACCCTTGCCCCCTGCCAACCAATAAACACAGGATTGTCTGTCATTAGCGTTAAACTTGATGATGTGCAGTGTTCAGCACTTATAGACACGGGGTGTTGCCGGTCTATAGTTAGTGCCCATTGCTGTCCGGTGTGGCGGAGGAACCCAGTTGGCGTTATGACCATTAATGGCTTATCACGGGTATGTTGTGGTGAAGGGACAGTCACAATCTGCACTGAGAAGGGTGACACAGCTAAAGTTGACGTTCTGGTGATGCAGGAGAAACCCCTTGGCTACGACATGTTGCTTGGAATTGATGCAATACAAGCACTAGGAGGCGTTACAATCACAGCAGCTAGAGGTATCAGGCTTGGAGAAGGGAAAGACGTCTGTGCAGCCATGTCGATTGAAGAAAAGGACTTCTGTGCTACATTTGATGACAACGAAAGGGTGTGGACTGCAAAGTGGAAATGGGCCATGGGCCAGGAACCAGATCGGCTGTGCAACACGATTCCAGAGTATGCAGTTTCTACCAAGAATAGGGTCGCATATGAAGAAGAACTTCAGATGTGGATTGACAACGGTTGGTTAATACCATACCCACAGGAACGTCTGGGACCACCCAAGGGATTAATTCCGCTCATGGCTGTTGAACAACATACCAAAGAAAAAATTCGTCCCGTAATGGATTACCGAGAGTTGAATCGGCATGTTGATGCGTTTACCGGAAACGCAGATGTGTGCGCTGCTAAACTGAGAGAGTGGCGTCAAAAAGGGAGCAATGTAGCACTTCTGGATCTAAAGAGGGCCTACCTGCAGATACGTGTCCATGAGTCATTATGGCCGTTTCAGACAGTACTACTCAAGGGAAAACTATATTGTTTGACACGTTTGGGTTTTGGCCTAAACGTAGCACCCTTGATTATGACAACCATTATTAAAACTGTTTTGATGCAGGATGAGACCACAGCAAAAGCTGCTTCAGCCTACATAGATGACATCTATGTTAATGAGGACATAATGTCTGCGGATGCAGTTCGAATAAAACTGAAAGCGTTTGGGTTAATAAGCAAAGACCCTAAGCGCCTAAAGGATGGAGTGCCCGTGCTAGGCCTCGAGGTCTGGGAGGAGGGCAATACGTTGCGATGGAAACGAGGGAGCCCACTTCCAAAGTTACCCAATGTATTAACAAGACGTACTGTGTTTTCTATCTGTGGTAAATTGGTAGGACATCTACCTGTCTGTGGATGGCTCCGATCGGCAACAGGAGTGGTGAAAAGACGAGTGACTACAGTAACAAAAGGATGGGACGATGTTGCGGATGATGATTCTCTCCAACAAATGATGGCTGAAATGTTGTCCAGAGTGCATAGGAATGACCCTGCCCGGGGTGAGTGGCAAGTGTCTGGAAACGAACTAAATGCATGGGTTGACGCAAGTTCGTTGGCTACAGGTGTCGTGTTGGAGCAACTAGGTGTTGTTGTGAAAGATGCATGCTGGCTTCGTCCGAAAAATGATGCCCAACATATAAATTTGGCAGAACTTGATGCCACGTTAAAAGGTCTTAATCTCGCATTGCAATGGCAGACTAATGTTGTGCATCTCCACACTGACTCATTGTGTGTTTACCATTGGTTAACCGACACCTTGACTGGAAAGGCTCGAGTTAAGACTAGAGCTGCAAGTGAAATGCTAGTACGAAGGAGACTAGCAATAATTAAGCGTCTAGTTGACGAATACAGCTTGCAGGTAGACATTACGTTAGTCTCGTCGATGCAGAATTTGGCTGATAGCTTGACTCGAGTACCAAAGAGGTAGATCGATGCAATGAGGCAGGGATCCGATCTTCAACAACAAACATGCGCGACTGTAACGGATCAATTAACACCTGACCAGATCCGTATGATACACCAGCAGATTGGACATCCTGGAATTCAGAGGACTGCATATTTTGTCCGAAGAGTATGCCCTGCAACTACAAAAGCATCAGTGAAAGCAGCCATACGTTCGTGTGAAGAGTGTCAGAGAATTGATCCGGCACCATCCCAATGGCAAAAAGGGAAGCTCGAGGTGGAGGGCAACTGGCAGCGAGTAGGGATGGACATAACACATTATGGGGGCAAACATTTTTTGACCATGACGGATTGTGGCCCGACGCGTTTCACAATATGGCGCCTGTTGACACGACAGGATGCAGCCAGCATTATACAACAGTTGAGAGCCGTCTTTTTTGAACGTGGTGCCCCGATTGAAATTCTGACTGATAATGCCGCCACATTTCGATGTCAAGAATTTCAGAAATTCGTGCACGAATGGGGGATTAAAATGCATTATCGGTGTGCATATTATCCCGAGGGTAATGGTATAGCAGAACGGTGTCACCGCACCATCAAAAGAATTGCAGCCAGGACGCAGTGCTCTATTCCAGAAGCTGTGTACTGGTATAATATAACACCCAAGGACAATGCAACACCAGCAACTGCACCAGCCAATGGGATTTACCAATATGAACAGCGTGTGAAAGGAGTTGATGCCATACCATCAGTGGTGAGTTTTTGTCAATTGTCGAATGGCGGTTGTTGTTTAGGAGCATACCGAGGAGATGACGCCTCCGATTCTTCGGAGAAGTACCCGACAAAGACGGATACTGCCCCCCTGCCCTGATTGTGAGACACCGCCTATGGAACCACGAGACGGGATAATGGAACAGACTGGTAGTAATCATGGTGGTAATGAAGAAAACAGCAATGAGGAAGTGCTTCTTCGAAGGAGTACCCGCCAACGACGATTGCCCGCATGTCCTGTTTGTGATCATGAGATCAGGGGGGAGTGTGGAGAAATGCGTGACTTACCTGGATCGGTCACCGAAAATAAATAAAAAGAAAGAAAAGAAACGGTCAAGACTCTTATTTATAGAGTAGTGATCACGTGAGTTAGAAGAATATGCAAATAGAGGTGAACGATTTTGCGATATAAAAAGCCTGTGTTGTTAAGAGGAGGGGCAGACTGTTGGCAGAAGTCAGTGCTGTCAGACGTGCTTTAGAGTTTTGTTATTATATGCTGTGTTCGATTGTTGGGAGAGAGAAAAGAGAAGAGGAGGAACCAAGAAGACATTCTGCAGATACTTGACTTTGTGTTGGTCTCCCAACATAAAATGCTAATTAACCTTGAATAGCTATCGTTAGGAATTTTTTTTGTTAATTTTGCAAATTGCGTTTTAGAATCTGAAGCTTACTAGATGTATGCAATATACTGTGCCCTTTTCCATGGTATATCTTAACAAGAAATTCTTTTGTTTCCGTTTTCATTCAGAAATAGACTATAGCCTGAATACATGTCTGTCATTTGTTCTTTTATTTTTTATCATGCACCTCGAATGTCTTTTGAAGCAGCGTCTGCTCTGAGAAATAATATGGTATATTCTTCGATGGAAACGGCTTACTATCTAGAGTCCGAGGCTTCGATTGACGTTGTATTGTGGACTTCGTGCTATTTTTTCATTTCTTTTCTTATTTGGATTCGTCGCTTTTCTTTTTGTTTTTTATGAATATCTTTAATAAAAGGCCAGCACGATCTGTCGAGATATACAGACGAGCGAAAATAATACGTCTACTACAACTACTTTTAACACTAATAATAATAATAATGATAATAATAATAATACTTTTGGATGTGATATGAGTTTTAGTAAACTCAACAGAAGTGGGAAGAAAAACAACACGGACGCCTTACTCTAGACCCTCCCCTCTTCGGATGATAAGGATCATTAAAGAACATTCCTTTCAAAGTCGTAGGAATGAGGTGAATAATCCATTACTATAACCGATTTCTTTGCATATAAATCTCTGTTTTATTTATTTTATGTTACGTTAACAAGCGCCGTGTGTTCATTTTTCCTTCGCTGTGGCAAGCATTGGCAAATATTAACGATACAACAGAACTAAGTATATGGTATTAGTTTTAGCAAACTCAACACCATTTAAAAAATAACCCCGAGTGCCTGTACTCTTATAGACCCCTATCACGTGACTGGGCCCATTAAACACGGGTCACGAGGTGAATATTTTATTACCGAAATTGATTTCTTTGCATCTGTCTGTTTTATTTGTTGAATGCCACGTTAGCAAGCCTTGTTGATTCATTTCTGGCTTGAGCTGTAATAAACAGTGACAACTATCAACGATATCTAAACTATTTCTGTACGCGGGGTATTAGTTCTGGTGAGCATTTATCTAATTTAAGTTTTCTATTTTTTGCGGCGGGGCATTTCAGTAAATACAAAGTTTAATTAAGTGTCACACAGACTACATATCATACTTACTTGCCATGTAAATATTTGAGAAACCCCTATTGTCGAATCGTTTCTTAAGACCGGAGTAGAGTTATCAATTATATTACGTAGATATTAATATTCTCTTTAATTTGCCTGCGTGTATTGGTTGTTGGTTGTTTTTGTTTTACGGCATATCAACCCCTTTCGGGTTATTTAATGCCGAATCCAAAGATTTTGAAGAATTTTTTTTTTTAATAGAAGATATTTGATGTTTTCACGCCGGTTTCTATTTAACCCATAGTTGGGACCCTAACAGGTACTACCACTCCGGGTCAGAGTGGACCTGGGAGCAATGGTAATTAAAGGGTGACTCCACACTCCCCAGAGCCCACAAGCTGGGGTCTCACCACTGGATATAGTTCAAGGTCATATCCAGGACCGCCAGGGGGGCAGTCGGCGTATTCTAATGCCCTACCGACAGGGCCCCTGCGTGTATTGTGTCGATGTATTTTACGTATGTGTAATGGTGCATCTTACTCACATCTGGGTGGAAGGTAAATACTATCCCTATTACAGAACCACAAGTAAAATAATTCTGAGATTGGTGTTTCCACAAACATCACACCATGAAAGAATACGATACGCGGAACCCAGAAATAAGATCTGGGTGTCATGAACGGAAGTTGCTACCTCAGTGGTCAACATGAGCGGCTTGGTCGGCATCCTATGAATGTTGGTTTCCTTTGTAATTTTCAGAAATATGAGTATCCCAAACACATAACACTCCCTCACAAACACATAGTACTCCCTCTTATTTAAGGTACAAAGATGATACATCTTAAACACAGCTGAGCCAAATTAAGCAACACTGGCCAAGAATCAGAAGATAAAAATCAACAGCGGAGGGGATTAGACTGACAATTGAATGATATTATTAAAGTTGCGCAAAAATCAAGGATATCGGAAACGGTTAAAAGAGCTATGCGATATGTCAAGTGACTCCCATACAAGAAAAATAGAAATTACGGACCAAAGGAAACTTTTTCTCAAGAGAGGTTGACTCTTCAAATCTAGAACTAATGAAAATGAAACACAAATGATCCATCCAAGAAATGCCTCTCACTAGTACCTCACCCATAAAAACTCCAGATCCAGAAGGCCTACAAAACATAGATACAAGAAACATGGGCATTAAGATATATCAAAGAAGGGAACGTTACTAAAATGAAACATCTGAAGTAGAAAATAACATATAGTTAATTACTAAGGAAGAACAAAGCTTCTATCTTTAATAAATCAAGAGTAGAAGAAATGAAAAGCAGAAACAGGGAAGGTTACACGCTCCTCCCATCCATCGCAACAAATAAAATTATAAAATTAACCAATGTAATTTTCGCAAGTGCCAAAACAGTACGTATGAATGTTGCAGCAGAAAAAAAAACATGGAAAGAAAATATACTGACAAAACGCGGAAGGTAAGTGTGGCTGGAAACCCAGATCAACAAACTTAAAAAAGAATACAAGCGATAAAAACGATTCGAATTGCTAAAAAATGATGCAGGAAGACGTTTAACAAGCAGCAAGTAGAACTGAAGCAAAAAATAGAAGAAAAAAAGTGCATTTATCAGAATGGATGAGCAAATGTAGAAACACATTGGTGCAAAAAGACAAAGAAAAAAAGGAACTACCCCAGCAAGTAGAGACCTACAATGTAGTAAATAATTACAACATAACTGAGGAAACAAATTCATGATCACATGGAATCAGAAAACTGAAACGGTATCATTGTAAGATACACCCTATGCCCATGCGTTCCGGCCACTTCATTTTGTGTGTGTATTAACTGGCACCATAACAAATAAGTCAGTAGGGTCAAGGAGGATGGAGAGACCGAGGAGAAAAAACACTACTCAGATTTCCGCTGGATGAATGCAAAGAGGACTAAGACTTTAGGGAGGATTTTAACTCCTAAATTCAAGTGAGGAAAATGGCCGCTGCCAATAAATAATGAATATTAAGCGGATGTTGCAATAACGCAAATGTTTTTGCAAATATTGAAAGAGGTAGAAGTAGTGGAAATCTAAGGAGAATTAATGGACGATTTGAAATTGTTTGGCAAAGCAGAAAATGAAATTTGATCACTGGTTCAAACTGTATAGCAGTGGGGTGAAACATAAATATGGAGTTTAAAATTTCCAAATGTGCAGTAGTAAGTTTTAAACGAGGAAAGAGCCATGAAAGGGATCATTTTTCCAAATGGTTAAAAGATTAGGAGATGCTGATGCAGAATGCTACAAGTACCAGTGGGTGCTTGGACTTGATACACTGCTTTGCAATTAAATAAAATGGAAGACGAAAGAGGTGTATATGAGGAGATTCACATTACTCTTGAAATCTTGACTAAATGGTAGGAACTAGTTCTCAGTAACCAATTCGTGTGCGGTTACTGTAATTCCATACAGTGCAACTTTTGTAAGGATGACACAAGAGGAAATTTAAAAAGTTGGATAAATAAACACGGGAACCGTTAGACAAGTGTGGAGCACTTCACCCAAATTCTAATGTGGTCAGGCTGTATTTCACAAAGAGGAAGACAGCTGATTGCGATTGAAAATGTGTCAGGTAAGAGCTTAAAAATTTTCAACACTACTTGGCTTGCAGCCATGAAGTGTTACTCGCAGCAGTGGCGAAAGAGGAAGAGCTAGATAAAGATTCGTTGGAAGCTAACAGAAGTACAAGGATAGAATTCAAGAAGAAAAGTTGATGAGTTGGTAAGAACGAAACTTTGCGGTCAGTTTGAACAGGATACTAAGGCGCCAAAATGTCAGAACATGTGAGATTTTCTGTCTAAAGATAGCTTGAAACGTGAAACTGAAAATCGCATTTTTACTGCGTAGACACAAGCAGTAAATACAAATGAATAATACAAAACGTCTATCGTAGGGACTGCTCTTGTAAGTGAAGGTTGTCTTGTATATCTCTTGGAACAGGGTCACACGCTGCTAGTGCGTGGTCTATACTTGCTCAAAATCAGTACAAAATTCACCATAACAACATTTGTACAAATCTGCACTCGCGTTTTTGCTTGATAAGCATACAAATTAAGAAAGTACGGAACTATCAGAAACTGATAGTGGAGATTATTAGGGTGGGGAATAAAAAGAAAACTTCCATTTTGTCAATAAATGTGCCCTAGGCCCAAACACTGATTATCTCATAAAAATGCTGCCCCCCTTGTTTTTCAGATACGACAACACCCTACTCCAAAAGTCAGTTCAGCTTTGCTTACCAAACACCATACGCTAAGTGTTTTCAATCTAATATTATGTACTCTTTTACTATTCTTACTAGATTGGTGTATGAGCCATTTCTTGAGAAAAAAAGCCAATGTAAAACATCACAATACAGTGAAGCCAATGGAATAATAATAATAATAATAATAATAATAATAATAATAATAATAATAATAATAATAATACATTTCTATTCTCAGTTGTTATTATTAAACAACTGAGAATAGAAAAGCACTAAGAAGATGTCCATTAGAATTTTAACAAGAATACCGAAACCGTGAAGAAACTAAATTTCAAGTAAATTCCAGAGAAGCTCTACCTAAATGTATAGTAATAATTGAAGCATAGATATTTGTTGTGTTAAGTTAAAATCATTTATCACCAACTATTGAGGATTTAAAAATGCCTCTGGGTGTGTGTATATATTTACTTACCAAATAACTCTGTCAATTTTCGGTTTAAAGACTCGAGATTGGACATAAGGTGTATTGAGTTTTGGGAGCATCTTTTTCATTTGTTTTCGGTAAGAAATTTGGCTGTTCAGGGTTCAAACTTCATCAGGTTGAACTTTGAAACCTCTACCGAACTCCTCCGTCAATTTTGGGTCTAAAAACTTGAAATTTGAGATGCATGTTGCCTAGACATAAGTAAAAAATATTTTATTATATGTGTATATGCATATAAAGTTATTAACAGTACATAGGGCATGAGCAAAGACGGGCTGCACTGCTATATATATATATATATATATATATATATATATATATATATATATATATATATATATGGAAAATACTTAACCGAAAATGGGCGCTCCTGAGAAAAGGAAAAAGTCTGGCTGTGTATCGGTAAACCTGGAGCAATTCCATACGCTTGCTTTGTTGAATTCTTATTCTCGGGTAACTCTTGGTATAGTTAAAATAATTACAGTAAGTTCAGATATCATATAATGACCAATTACAACTAGTCCTCAACAGCAAAGTGGAAAAATTGTCCTACAACATTATTGAGTACATATGAAAATGAGGTTATTCCGTGCATTCCCTTTGACAATTATATAATGGGAGAAACATCAACAAATTTTGATAAAAATAAAGACATCTAATATACTAAACATTTATCTAAAAAATCATATAATAGGCAAAGGCATGACAGAACAAGAAAAAAGCCCAGAGAGATTGTTCAACTGCCAATTAGTTCTGACAAAATATTAACTGCATAATGCTTACTATAAAGCAGAATAGATACTTTCAAAATGTTTTTATTCTGGCTTGGCAAGGAATCTATTCAGGGTCGTCATCACTGTCAGAATAACCACTTTTTTCTTGTTTTCTCATATCAACGTCTGCCTAGCACACACTTTTGGCCTACTCATACGTGCATTCATACTTTTTCTTCCTGTCCGCCCTTCTCTCATTGAGACACTGCCTTGCTTGTCTTTGCTGCTCACATTTCTTTCATCTTCTTTAAATCGCTGAAGACATTCAGCTGAGGTCAGGCTCTATCTATACTGGCTATTGATGACTCTTTATCTGTTGGCAATGTTTACTTATTCAGCTTCAGCCAGCATGAGTAAATGATTTTTCTTGTGTTTTTTCGAAAATCATTCTACTGTCTGTTTCTCTGACAGGCAAGCGATACCTTACAATAATACTCAACATTTTATGGATTTAACTGAATGCTATCGATGTGGAAGATATGTGGTTCCAACAGGACGGCGCCAAATGTTACACGACCAGTGCGGCACATGGCTTTACTGAATACGAACTTCTCAGGTCGCATCATCACTACAAACAGCTAAATCAATTGACCACCACAATAATACGACTGAACACATTCAGATTATTTGCATTGGTGTTATCTGCAAAATAAAGTCTATGTAAACAAATCAACAAAAATTCAAGTGCTGAAAGATGAAATAGCAAAAAAATATTGGTGAGATCGGAAACTAGAGGTGTGCCAATGAAATTTTGGCGGGCATGTAAGCGATAAATTTTTTTAACATAATTGTTATTAATTATATAGAACTATAAAATAGAGAACATAATAATTTTACCCCCCCCCATCAATCAATCCATATACTACTAACTTTTGTCCAAGTTATTAGAACACCCGTTATATAAAGTTTTCGTATTTAAAGTTTTTGGCTTAATAATGCAACATATTTTGCATCTCATAGAATCTGTGAATACCTGGGTTTGTTTTGCTTTATTTCTTGTACATGCGTTTTTGTCAGCTAGCAACTTTTCCTTGTGTGAGTATCCCAAATAAAATATTTACAACAAACATGAGACTCTACAGCAATTAAAGGCGGCCATCGAAGATGCAATTTTGGAATTAAATATTAATGGAGTGATTCTGCAACCGTTATGCATAACAGAATCTACTGAATATATTAATTTTTGCAAATACGTCCACACACATCTCTATTGTATTCAGTTTAATTTCTTAAAATTTTGTTAAGGTACTATGAGCAATAGAGGATAAATACAGGTTAAGATAGAAAACAAAAAACAGTGATTGATTAGTGACTCATCCAAGAAAGTTCTTGCAGGTTTTACTATAAAGTTAGTGTGAACATATCTTGGTCCAACAAAACATTATTGATTGTAATAATAACCATCAATATCAACAGACTTTTGCCAACACGAAAAAAAAGATTTTTTTTTTCTGCCAGTAACAGAAAAATCTTGCGTTCTGACTACAATAGAAGTCGCTGTTGGCGTTTGGTGCATCGCTTAGCTTTTTAAAGTATAGTTCATGCAGACGTTTTCGAGATGCTTGAATAAAGTAGTAGTCTGAAGGCGAGAATTCTTGAGAGTATGGCGAGTAAGGAAGAGTTTCGTAGCCCAATTTGTTCAACTTCTGTAGGGTCGGTGTAGCAACGTGCAGTCGGCATTGTTGTGGTGGAGAATTGGGTATTTTCAGTTGGCTAATACTGGATGTTGCTGTCGATGTTTTTGAGGCATCCGTTTGTTGACAGTACTCCCCCACCGTAATGGTTATGCCGGCATTAAAAATCTTTAATGCATGAGACCTGTCGCAGATCTCAAACAGCTAGCATGAGCTTCATTTGATGCAACTCTAGCTTCGGAAAGCGCCTGTTATATATTCGGGGGTGTCATAAAGGAGATTTTGTCAAGGAGATTCGTGTACGTGATCGTCTAGTTTCTAACCTTATTGTTCATGGCTTCGTGGGTGTGTGTTTGTGTACATGTATTTCTTAACATACCTTTATTCATGTGTCGTCGGTTGTTCCTCTGGTTTTCATTGTCTCTTGGAGGGGAGCTGGCCTGTTGGATGAAGAATTCACTCCAAGACGATGAAATGGTTTTATAGTTTTTATTCACCTTCCAAAGGTCGACACAGAATGGAGGTGAACCTTGCTTGTTTGATGATACACGTCAGCGTCCTCCCCAGCCCAGGGGGGGGGCAGCTGAAAAGCCGTCTGTCTTATTCAACACCCGAAACCCAACTGCCAAGAAAGAATCAGCTAACCTCATCACATGATACCACGTCATCTGGTCAGCTGACCCTTCTTTTGCAACCGTGTCCACTGTCCACGTTATTCACCTCTCTCTCTCTCTCTCTCTCTCTCCCTCTCCCTCTCTCTTTCTCTATTCTCTAATAGAGACACACAGAGAGAAAATATAAAGAGTAAGAAAGCCAGAGAGGGGGGAGAGATGCTCTTTAACACGTCGGCATCTAATCATTGAGCTGAGCGTCGCCGTTTATCGTAATACACCAAGTATTTATTGCAAGTCACAACCCGGTCGAGAAATGGGATGTTTTTACTGCGAAAAGTAGGGGACATAACGTTTCCTTTGTTGTCGTTCGATTCGTGAGTCACCCACTTATCAATA
Organism: Euprymna scolopes; assembly: GCF_053919585.1. Taxonomy (NCBI): domain Eukaryota; kingdom Metazoa; phylum Mollusca; class Cephalopoda; order Sepiida; family Sepiolidae; genus Euprymna; species Euprymna scolopes. The sequence continues at coordinate 87,016,660 of NC_136507.1, forward strand.
TTTTTTTGTTGTGTTTTAATCTCTCAAGTTGTAAATCGTCGTATAAGTTACGTCTAATTCAGAAGCATGTTATCGAACAGGTGCATGGATTGGCTTCGGCTGAGTTTCTTAATGGGCCGATGTCAATATCAGATGGCCGACCACTACGCGTCCCTCTGCAAAACCCTTGTTGCCGGCACAAAATGTCTTAACCCACTATCGTGTTGTAAAACCACTATTGTGTTGTGTTGTTCAATAGTCATTCCTGGGTCAAACGCTTCGTTGATATTGCGAACTGTTTTATCATCTTTTTGGCCTAGCTTGAATTGAAATAAAAAAAATTGTACGAATTTCCTTTTTTCAATCTTATATTAAACATTCTTAAAAAGAGATACATTTTTTATAAAATATTGTAATTTAAACGATTAGGTATAGTTAAAAGCACTCTTATAAATAATATGTAAAGTAAAGGTAGTATAATGAAAAATTATTTGAAAATACATTATGTAAAATCAGAATTTACATTTTCCTAAGAAATTTCGCGCCAAGATAATATTTTATTTCTACTAATTACTTTTAATTAAATTATTATTATTTCTCATTGCAACTTAATTAATTTAACCCATCCCTAACACAGTCCACTATATATGTGTATATATTCAGTAATAGTTACTTTATTATGTGGAAAAGTACAGAGATGTGTTTTTCTAATCTGCGTTTAGATATTATATGTAAAAGAGGTATTGTTAAATAGTTTATGTAAAATGCATTTATATGTTTTCGAGCGTATTACAAGTAACGATGAAAACAATTTAGCTCCATTTTATTTCAGACGCATTATTAGAATTTTTTTCACTTATTAAAGCAAGTTATCGTGTCAATAGTCCATTTTTAAGAGCAAGTATGTAATATTATGTCTCGTAAAAGAGAACCAGACAATGAATAAAAAGGACTATAAAATCTATGGAATTAGCGAACAAAAATCTGTGCGTTTCAAAGTATTTTCAAATTGATCATCGACCAATCGAAAATATATATCAAGTAGAAATTAAACAAAGTAAAAAAAAATATCACACTGAATTCAAGAATAAAACAAAGCAATATCTCTCACGTATCATCCTTTACGGCGAGAAGTAATAAGAAACGCAAATTCGTCAAAAGCGGTCGTCCGAGATATCAATTGCAAGAAAATGTAAATCATTAAAGAAATTTTCTTATATATAAATTGAATACGGAAGCAGGAAATACACGAGGAAAAAGATTGACAATAACAACTGATTTTGTAAAGTGTTTTTTTTTAAGGACAGATCAAAAATCAATCTCAGTAAGATAAATGATTGAAGACATTTATTAAACCGTCAATGAGTCGGCGGAGAGTTGATTATATTGTGGTAAGGTTGTTCCACAATGTCTTCCACTGTAAATGGACCAAGAATGATGGTATTGGCATGTGCTACTAATATAAACTCGTTGGTACATTTACAGTGGAAGACCGCATTAAAATGAATTTCAAACATTAATGCCATTTTCTAGAGCAATATTTCTTGCATCCAAGTTCCCTAAATCCTGGTTGAATTATAAAAAGATTTTTTGAATATATATATATATATATATATGTATATATATATATATATATATATATATATATATATATATATATATATATATATATATATATATATATACGTGTCCTGGACCTGATTTAGATGTAATTAGAATCCCATTGAGAACCTGTGTGAGAACCAAAAGAGATATATATTCTAATGGATAACAATTTAACAGCAACTGCAACCTCTTGAAAGCGGTTTAAGCTAAGTAAAATCACAGTCGCACAAAAATGCAATCATACATCAGATGGCTACAATAAATAACTAAGGGGTATTGAAAAGAAACGAGCATTTGTGAAATAAATTATAGGCGGTTTCATAATTTTATTATCGTTAGTAATTTATGTATAAAATAAAAATTTGTTTTTTTCATATTTTTCTGGTAGAAATTGACGATTTTACTCTTAACTCTTTTAATATTATGTTTATATATTTGCTTAACCATCTATAATAATGTAAAAGTATCAACATAAATAGTTGTTAATGAACCTGTGACAATCGGATTTTCCTGTTTTGTAAACTTTGTTAAGGATGAAGTACTGCTGCCACATCTGGACACCAGCTGCTAAAAACAGCCTATCCTGCCTTAACAGAGTACAAAATAGACTTCGTAGCTTAGTGGGGGAGGCTTTCTCTTCCCTGGAACCTCTCTCCCACAGAAAAGACGTTGCGAACCTATTTTTGTTCTATCGTTATTTCCATGGCAAGTGATCGTCTAAGCTCCAATCTCTGATTCCCTCTCGCCAATCTTTCACGAAAAACCCCCGTCTAGCTTAAACCAGTGCCAATAATTTTCTCCACTCTTTATCTGTGCCTAAATCAAAACGTAGATTCCATAAACAAAGCTTCTTTCTTAGAACTGCACGCATGTGGAACTCTCTGCCGCTTGCTTGTTTCTCTCCTGACTTCAACTTGGATGTATTCAAGTCTAACATAAACAAATTCCTGATGAACCGCATCCTTAAGTAATCACTCTTTATCAAATCTCCAATACAAACTATTACTACGATACTATCACATTGGTTACTGTACACACAAGAACCCTTATCCCCGAGTAGCTTCTGGACCTTGATAAGTGGTGACCTCCATGAAAAAAAAACAAAAAAACTTAGTTTTTGCGACAAAAATAAACAATAGTATTCTTTATCATTATATATCAGGTAGAATCCAAAACATGATAATAGTATTTCATCATGAAATATGCAACACTATATGCTAATTAATAAAGTCTATATGGTCGTTGAACACAGTTTAGCAATATAAGAAAATATATAATTTTATATGCAATAGTTTAAAAATTTATGAATGGGTTTCGCTTGTGACCTTACGGTTTATATGCACGTCTAATATTCACTCATAATATCATACTGCCTCCTGTACGTTGGGCTAGTTTGATTACAAACGTACTATTGTCTAGTCTCACCAACTCTTTCACCCATAGATATCTGCTTCCGTTTAACTTATTCATCTTTCATTTTTCAACACTTCATGACATACACTGCACTTTTTAATCTATAGGAAAAACATATTTGCATCTTTTTCTCATCACAGATTGCAATAGTGATACGTGGCTTTTGTACAAGGAACAAGGCTGATCGCCATTAGTCGCGTGCTCTCGTCTAATGAATAAATGCGTAAATGTAGGATTATCATGAAATTCTTAAAGATAAACTAAACTGACCGAAAAGTGGGCTGAAATGACTTAAATAAATAAACAGTAAATGACTTAGAATGGCTTTAATGAACATAAGGATGAATTGAATGACCTTAAGTATACCACTATCAGCCGGTCACTGGGGTGTGACCGACAGACGTGTTATAGTAAATGTCTTAAAGCGGTCTCATGAAGACATGAAGATGGGCCAGTCATTAGGGTCTGTGTAGTAAGAAGAAAATCATACCTGAGATGTTGGTTTTGGGTGTGGCTCCTTTCCTTTCTCAAGATGATCTCTTCACCCTGGTGGCATTCTGGTAGGAATCTTCATTTCTTTGTCCTCAGGGCCGCCTTTTGACTTAAGACATTTATGAAGGCATTCATGGCAGACACAAGAAAAATGACACGCGACACAATTGTAATATACAAAGGTATAACTAACTATTTTATTTTACATTAGAGATACAATATATATTACAAAAAAAACAATTTACAATTAATTTTTACAATAGGCTTTTCAAAGCTAACTAACCTACCCTAACTAGTGTTGAGGGAGGGGGTGGCCCCCCTCATTTACGGAGAGACAGTCTATGCGTCCTCACATCATGGTGGTCGTGCAGGAAAAAAAGACAGAAAGATAGCAAGGGGATTATGGGAAGGGGTTTCTTTGTATCTCTACGCTCATGGACAATTTACCACCCGTCCATGCTGCAGAGTGTGTTAGAAACAGTGGCACAAGGAAATAGTGCCACATCCCTCCCTATGCTATCCGAAATTTATGAGCATTCATAAATTTCAGAAGTCCCTAATTTTCCGTGAATGGTGCGTCAACCGGCCGTCAGCAATCAATGTCCCCATGCTCTACGTTCCATCAGGAACTCAGTGAAGCAAGTTATTTTTTCCACCAGGCTCCTGGTAGACTGGTATACTGCTTCAAATACCAGAGAGGGTAATCATCCTCGCCCTCCATCGAGGCAATGACCTCATGATTTCAGTTACTGGATTTACACTTTCTTAAGCAACCAGTATAATATTTTTTAACAAAGCCGGATTTTACGTGAGTTCATCACGCCGACCTATACGTATTTCACTAAGCCGGATTGTACGTGAGTTTATCACGCCGACCTATACGTATTTCACTAAGCCGGATTCTACGTGAGTTTATCACGCCGACCTATACGTATTTCACTAAGCCGGATTGTACGTGAGTTTATCACGCCGACCTATACGTATTTCACTAAGCCGGATTCTACGTGAGTTTATCACGCCGACCTATACGTTTTTTAATTTAGTCTGCATAACATTATTTTCGTAACTGGATTTACGCTCCCTTCAGCAACCAGTATAATGTATTTTAACCAAGTCGGAGTTACGTGACCTCATCACGCCGACCTATATGTATTCCAAGTTATTACTTCAGTTACTGGACTTACGCTCTCTTCAGCAACCAGTATAATGTATTTTAGATAAGTCGGGGTTACGTGACCTCATCACGCCGACCTATATGGATTTAGTAAAACCTTGGTCTTCAGAGGTTCTAATCCAATTAATTCTGTTAGAGCAAGGAGTCTGCCGCCGAGCGACCAATAAAAACTATCCACCACGGAATATTTATTAATTATATAAAGAATTAATTAAGAAGGGCACTCAGCCTTCATGAGTTAGAATACTCAATTAGGGGGAAAAAAATTCCAAAAATAAACAATTCAGAAACCTGGTATACATTAAATCAATGAAATAGGGTGTTAACAATTTTTTTTTTTTTTAAAAAGAAAACACTTTTAAAAAATCATTTCAGAGCACCTCGGTCACAATTAGAATTTGTTTACACAATGCAAACGCATTTCAGTTATTACATTCATAATTAACTTTTTCCCAAATTTCAGGGTACATTTAAAAAGTATGTGTATTTTTTTTCAAAACTTGATTTACAAAAGATCATTAAAATTTAATTCCAAAATTTAAAAATTATTTCAAGTATTTTGGTTCATCGGTAAAATCAATTTATGTTAGTTAACTTCTTTCCAAAGTAATTCATTTATTATTATAAAAACCAATCTTCTCAAAAGGTCATAAACTTCGAATAGACCCATTTTTCGTAATACAATTCAAAAATTATTCCAAACATTTGGTTCATTATTAAAATTAATCTTCCGAAAAGATCATAGAAAATTCATTTTGAATCAATTCACCCTTCACAATGAGATTCAGAAACATCCCAAATTTTTTCATTTCGTAATTATTATTTTTAAAATTCAGTGTACATTTAAAGTTATTTAATTGATTCTTAAAAATCATTTCTTCTTATAGGTCATTATCAAGGTCATTTCGAATTCAGAAACATTTCACGTTAATTAACTTTATTTTCCAAAGTAATTATTTTATCATTTAAAAGCAATTCTTTTCCTAAACTCACTCACAAGGATTATTTCGAACTAATAAACTCCCGCCACACCTGGGAGTCACATTAGTTAACGACCAGTTCTGTATAGTTAACAGCTCGAAAAAATTAAAGTTTCAATTAAAGAGAGATCTTTCTAGACTGAGGAAATCTTTTTTTTTTTCTTAATAATTAATTCAATTTTACGTATATACTCCTCAGTCAATATTTCAGGGACCCCTATCATACGGTCCAATTTCAAATAAACCTTCAATTAAAGAATTTGCTCGAATAATTCTTCCTTAAAATCATCTAGAGTTCAGGAAAATCTCTTTCGTTAGTCAAACAATATTTCCTTAGAAATTATTAAAAATTCAGAGAATATTCGAAATGTAATAGCGTAATTTTTTCTTTAAGAAAAACTATGAACATTTCAGAGAACTCTTAAAAAATGAACGTAATCATGTAACAGTTGGCTTTTCCAAACACTCGAAGACTTCAAAAACGTACTTTAAGTGCTGTTTGAATAATCGTCTCAGTTTTTATTTTCAATAAAAAAACAATTGAAGACATCATTTAATGTAATTTAACGAAGCATAAATAATTTTGTTCTTTAAACTTGGTAGAAAAATTAAAAAAAACTCCAAGTTAATTCGTTATTATATGCCCTCCTGCAATCAGCCATGGGGGTTTAGCTATACAATCATTAAAACGCAAGAGTAGAGAAAGAGAATGAGGGGAAAAAGAAGGGGATAGAGACAGAGCGATGCCATTACACACCCCACCACCCTCATGATATCATTACGTAATAACAAAAAAACTCTTCGATTTTAAAAGTCACTCTCTCGTCCCCAAAAAAGCTTGCAGAGGGTGAAAGAATGGTAGACAACACGAGAGGTGGTGAAAGAGAGGAAGAGAAACAGAGGCAGGTCGCATTGTTCCACCACCCATCCCTTAACAACCTCACAAACACCATGACGAGGTCATCTTAGCTTATCTTTCCCATGTGCGGCCATTGTTTTAAAAAATGAGTGACAGGTAGACATTAAACACTTCTACGAGTTCAAAAAAAATAACTAAATAGAAAAACAATCTTATTTTGAACAATTTTGTAAAATACATTCTAACACAAAACTTTCATATTATCTAACCCCCATTTTTTTTTTTTTTTACCAGTAACATTTTTTTTCTTTTTAAACAGACAAAACATCAATAAAAGAAACATTATCAATTAAAAAAAAAAATGTCCCCTTATGTTTCAGCTTTACTGTTACCTAACCTGAAAAATAAACACATCAACTGTTCATGGAATAAAATGTAATGTAAAAGTTCTATTTTTTTCAAATCTGAATCTAACACTTGCAAAGTCAAAAGAATGTTTTTAAAAAGTCCTATATTTTTATAAACCTGAAATAAAGATCAGATAAAAAATGTTAGGTATCCTTTATTTTCTTTCCTTTTTTTTTTTTAATTTATTTTTCGAGCTTCGTGTTTGAAGGATTTTTTTCTTTTTTTTTTTCATGTAATAACAAGATGCATAGATATACACACATATCGATATATATCCGGAGAGAGACAGAAAGAGAGAAAGCGTGAGAGAGAAAGAGACATTGCATATTCTAGAGACACTTTTTTCTCGTCTCTGTTTTTTTTTTTTTGTGTGTGTGGGACACATTTCTTACTTTTTTTTCGAAGGGTTACTTTCAATACTCTTTTTTTTTAAATCGATCCTTTGTAAACTGTTTTTTTTTTTGTAGGTGCAAGACAATTTTTTGTTCAGGTTCTGAATTTTCTTTTTTGAGTGCGTTTTTTTTTTTTTTTTTTTTTGTGCGCGTGTGTACTGGTCTGCCATTTTTTTTTTAAATTTTGCCAGAAATAATAGTTTTTTTTTCCGTTTTTTTAAGACCGTGGACCATTTTTTTTTATTCGATTCGTCTAGTGGTCGTTATTTTTGGTTGTGCCGTGGGTTTAAGGGTCGAAATTATTTCCATGCTGGGAAACAATATGTTCTGGTCATAGTGCATCATTTATACTGCGACACAGATGCGACGAGATCCGTCTGGTAATTAACCAGGGTCAATCCTGCGTCTTAAGGCAACCATTTATACCACTATCAGCCGGTCACTGGGGTGTGACCGACAGACGTGTTATAGTAAATGTCTTAAAGCGGTCTCATGAAGACATGAAGATGGGCCAGTCATTAGGGTCTGTGTAGTAAGAAGAAAATCATACCTGAGATGTTGGTTTTGGGTGTGGCTCCTTTCCTTTCTCAAGATGATCTCTTCACCCTGGTGGCATTCTGGTAGGAATCTTCATTTCTTTGTCCTCAGGGCCGCCTTTTGACTTAAGACATTTATGAAGGCATTCATGGCAGACACAAGAAAAATGACACGCGACACAATTGTAATATACAAAGGTATAACTAACTATTTTATTTTACATTAGAGATACAATATATATTACAAAAAAAACAATTTACAATTAATTTTTACAATAGGCTTTTCAAAGCTAACTAACCTACCCTAACTAGTGTTGAGGGAGGGGGTGGCCCCCCTCATTTACGGAGAGACAGTCTATGCGTCCTCACATCATGGTGGTCGTGCAGGAAAAAAAGACAGAAAGATAGCAAGGGGATTATGGGAAGGGGTTTCTTTGTATCTCTACGCTCATGGACAATTTACCACCCGTCCATGCTGCAGAGTGTGTTAGAAACAGTGGCACAAGGAAATAGTGCCACATAAGAATGACGTGAATGCTTAAAAAATAACTGGGATCCTTATAAAAACAACTAGGATGATCTGGAGAATGACTTGAATGGCTTTGAGACTAACTGGTTGTAAAGTGGGTGATCATTTTACATTAAATTAATACAGAAATGTAATCCCCTTGTTTATATCACAAAGTTACAAACATAAGTACAGCATGTAGTACGACCAGATACTACATTTTTTCTTGGCCAAAAGGCCAAGAAAAGCTTAAAAAGCTAAGAACAGCATATATTAACAACAGACCTATGATCTAAACCAAAAAGGCCAAGCACGAAAGTGTTACGAACAGACCGACAGACCGACCGACTGACTGACAGACAAACCGACCAACAGACCGACCGACCAACGGAGTGACTTATAGAGTCGTTTCCACGCGACTAAAAACGTTGACATGCGCGTGTCTTGGTTATTTAGTACGTGATCAGGCAAAAGTGCTGATACTGTTTTAAGCGTGACTGTCATTTTCTTTTGTTTATTTTTTAGTCTTCAGTATAACAGACTTTATTATAAGAATGATGGTATTGGCATGTGTTTCTGATATTATTTTCTTTATTTAATGTATTCTTTCGTGTCTTACTTTCTTTCTAATTTCACTATTGGAAAATGCTATTCTGTTTTTTTTTATATTTGTCTTTGTTTTCTTTTATTCCATAATATACGCCTCGTTTGTTTAACTTTCTCGTTTTTCTGGAGATTTCTCATTTCATTTTACTTTAACGTATGCCATATTTAAAAAAAAACTTATGCTGTTTCCTTTGTATGCAGCTTATGATGCGTAAGGATATGCTGGAAAGATCACATATAAGCAAAGAGAACGACTAACCACAATTACGTCAAAGGTTATTTCAAGTACGAAATGCTGCGTTAATTTGTTCTGTTATTAAGAAATGTCTTGTTATAGCAAAGTAGAGGGAGGATCGTTTACGACACGGAGGTTAGTTGTTATCGATACGCACTGAAGATCTTGATGTTCCAAGTTCGAATCCAGTTCGATTAAAAAGACTCACTTTTACTTAGGATATTGCCAATCTTCACATGGTCCCTCGCGTAAGTACCCGATTTTTTTCCTGATTAGATCAATTTTGAATCAGAAAAACCAATAAAAAAGGAAGAACACACGTGACAACAATAACAAAACAAACAAAAACAACGCCAAAATAGCGAAATAAATAAGAATAAAAAAAAGTAAAGACAATTTACCGAAGTGAAAATACCACTAATTAGGAAAGGTGCAATACTATGAATACAAAAACATAACTATGTAATCGAATCTCAGACCCAATAACACTAAAACGAATGCAAAATAAAAACCATACAGGGTTTTGTAAATGATTACAAATCAGTGTGAAAGAAGAAAACATATAAAGATAAAAGTAAAACGAAACTTATTCGGACGGAACATATATATAAAAAAACACACGTGACACAGACTCATTAATACCGCCTATTACATGACGCCAGCTTTCATTTATTATCGTATGCGCACAAACGCTCCATAAAAGCGAAACCTTGCATCACACTTTCTTGAGTAGAAAGATTAAAAGAAATAAAATACACGAAACGACGCATGAATGTTATTCACAAATTATTTCCCGTCACGACATAATTCACGGCGACACATGCAAAGAGGAAAGAGTTGTCGGTTAGGCACGTATCCTATACCAATTTGCGCAACTAGGATATAATGAGGAGGCTGGCATCATGTTGATTGGACACGACGTGCAGGAAAAAAAGAGCACCGATATTTATTTTATGTGAGTTAAAAGAACTTTTTCTCTTGAGATAGAATGCACACTGCGATAATTTAGGGATAGCTAAGATTACATGAATATGCATCTAATGAAAAAGATTTTACAGGCACTGATGACATATATGACATGATTTTTAAACGCTTTACTAATGTTTAGTTTTAGTCTTTAATTTCTTTTTTGTTTTTGTCTTTATAAACCAACTAGCAGAGATACCCCATCTTACCTGGGATTTAATGAACATAAACTACATTTTTATATTCACTTATTTTTTTTTATTGTCGTCAAACCCGGTGAAATTGTCTAATTGTTCAATCAAAAACGATCTGTTGTATGCTTTAGCTGGAACCCCAACGCGGTGCACTAGAAGGAAGGTTACACATGCATCGCCGTAGTCCACGATGCATTACTGTAACCAAGTTATGGGGTTGATATGCCGTTATAGAGAAAGAGCCAAAAGAGCGAAAAATAGGACGATCAAATGACTATTTGGTTTGAACAGACAAAGGAAAAAGTATGTCAAGAGATACTTATTGTTGTAACGGTCAGAGTTTGGAGTGAGCTGGTTGTTTATTTTGAAACACAGAATTCGAGATGAAATGACAGGCGGTTGTTTATTTTAGAAAACAAGGTTTGAAAGCTGATGACAGGCAAGTTTTCTTGTTGTAAACAAATACTACACCGTGATGTTTAAAGGGCATTGATGGATATGTATATATTCCTCGAACACAGAGAAAAGAACAGAAGGAGAAGAGAGGAGGGGGAGAAGAGAAGGAGAAGAGAGAATTCGATTTTGGCGAATTCAGATGGTGTTAAAGTCGGGCAGAGAGGGCTTTTGACTTAAAACACGTATCTCCAATGGCCGAAAAAATTATCTGAACTCGAATCACAAGGTACCGTTTTAAAATAGCTACAACCAACTTCCTTCAAACTCTGAAATATTATTAGACCATTATTATTGTAAATAAACCCAGATTAATTGTTTATTCGTGTGTGGAATCGTTTTTATTTCCTTTTTCACCACACTAAAATCCACGGCTCTCTTATCGGCGATGTTCGCCGGTAAGCGGGTACACAGCGTCAGGTCCGGAGTATAAATTTAGACGACAAACTGATAATTCTGTCACTACCAATACCAGCAACATTAAAACGGCTAAGAATTATCACCGGCAGTGGTCATTGGAAGGACGAAAATAGTGAGCTGCAAACCGCCAGTCCGGTCGTTTTCAGGCTGCCGTAATTGGATTGGAAGAGTTCTGAGGTCGACGATCGTCTCAACCGACCGGCTGAAGGGGGTGAGATTTGGTGGCCGTTGACCAAGGATTATCGAAATCAGGAAGAAGGTGTGTTAGCTAACCAGGCAGACGGATTCAAAACCAAACAAAAAAACAGGAGGTTTACTGTTTACAACAGGTGGGACCTCCCAACAAGCGAGTCAACAAAAGCAGCGCAGAACCAACAACATCTCAGCGATCAGGTAGGAAACCACCTTATTTTCGTTCTTATCACTTTCTTTTGCTTGTCGGTATTCGTTTTTGGACTTCTTGTGGGCTTTTTCAAAGAGCGCTTATATTTTTTTTTGTTTTATGTATTGTTATTTAATAGGTAATCCGCTAGGACTACTACCATGACCAAGGAAAGCGGTAGGTCTGTAGAGGAGTTAGGACGTAGGATTGAAGAAGGGGGACGACTAACCCCAAAACTTAACGTAACGGGATCCAGAGTCCCACTGTTCACAGGTTTGGCTGTGGAGTTGGGACCCTGGCTCAAAGCAATAGAGAAGAAAGGGCGCATCTATAACCTGTCGGATGCCGATATGATTTCACTGGCATACGACTATACCGAGGATGCTGCTTCAGAATGGATTGGAGAGTATTTGGATAAATACAAATCCCAAACCAACTGGAAGATGTTTGAAAATGACATCCAGCGGCACTTCGGCAGTCACTCGAGCCGAACGGAGGCAGCTCGAGCGCTGGTAGGTGTGAGGCAGAGGCGTGGCGAATCCATCGCTCACCTAGAGGGGACGCATGAGCGTTCTCACTAAGGTAGCTTACCCAGATCAAGATCGGAGAAATCATCCGTCTACCCAGGCCCAGCTGGCAGAGTTCTTCACGGACGCTTTGAGCAATTCCCTGTTGCGTGAGGACGTGGCAAGGGCACAGCCTAACACGTTGGAGGAGGCCTTTGCACAGGCTCGAAGAGCTGAAGCCCTTCTCCTGAGATTAGGAAAATTAGAGGAGAACCAGACAGCCTGGTTGAAGGTCTGCTACGGATGCGGTCGACGAGGACACATCCGAGCAAAGTGCCCTGAGCTTCACCAGAGTGGGGAAGAAGAAGCCTCGAATCCAGAACACTGAGACTTAAGGGGAGGGGGGAGACACATACCCCATCCCAACTTTAAGAGGGGTCTAGTGTGCTTTGTTTGCCAGAAATAAGGGCACAGGGCACATGAATGTAGGAATAGGGATAGAAAGAATCCACCCGGACCCAAATTAAAACTCACGTCCCCTAAGAAGATTCCAACAAGGAAATCTTTAAACTAGTTAGGGTTGCTCCAATAGCGAAAAGGCGGGTGCCCCCTAGGAGAGATAAGAATATCCGGAAAAGCATAGATGGGGCTTTAAAATTAAAATGCTAAAATTGCGGAAAAGAGGGGCACTATAGTTACCAGTGCAGAGACGGGGTGAACTGTTTCAACTGTGGCCGCCCGGGACATCGATAGAGGGTCTGCATGCTGAGGCCTAAGTGTTTTAAGTTCGGCAGTGAAGAACACTTAATTCAAAGTTGCAAGGCGAAAGAGTTCGTACGGTGTGACGAGTGTAAGGGATTAGGGCAGCACAGAAAAAACGTAACAAAAGAGTCAATGATGGAAGGGTCAAGAAAACATATAACGTTGGCGACCCAGTATACTACAGAGCACAGGTTAGAAAAGGAAAATTAGATCCTAGATGGAAACCGTACTATAGGATAGTAAAACAAACGGGACCAGTGACATATAAAATATGGGATCAACTGACGAATAGAACGAAGAGGGTTCACGCGTCAGACATCTGTGAAGCCAATATTAGGGAGTGGAAAATGCCTAATATACAGACAGATAGACCTGTAAGGAAAGCCACCCTGATAGATCCGGAAGGAGATTGGGAAGATACAGATAGGTGGGCTGATGAAGTAGCGGATGAACAGGAGTTAGAGTTAGAATTTGAGGTAGAGAATACCGACTCGCTACCAGAGATAACAACTACGCCTTCAGATTCGGAAGGTTGGGAATCTGAAGATGATATTCCACTATCGGTACTGAGAGATAGAGAGGCTGGTAATGAGAATAGGGCTGAAGAATAAGAGAGCAATGCGATTCCGTCGACACAGCCCCCAGAGGTAATACGCGATGATAGGGGACCTAGACTTTTGCGAAGCAGTGTAAGACGACCTATCAATGTTATCTCTAAAACGGGGAAAGTTACAAATAGCGATGAAGAGGATAAGGAAGACGAAGAGGAGGAAACTGATTCTTTCGTTAAGTTATTTATGGAACTGGAATTGAGTGACTAAAAATAAAATGGAACAAATAATAAAGGAACGTTACTATGTGTATGTGTAGGATGCGGCGTCTAATAATGATGATGGCGGTGATGGTTGGATTGACAGTAGCGTTACGCCACACACACAGTACGGTATTTAAGAAGACCAGCGAGGTAACGATTACTCATTCTAAGTGGATCCTGAGGTTCGTCATTGATCTGAGAGCGTATCGGAAGGTTCAAATAGAACTAGAAGACGAAGTTAACTTAGCAGCGCACTTAAAGCTGCATATGCAAAAAAATCAATCAAAACTTGGGATAAATTCTAATACAGCGTTATTTGTATCACTAGGAGGACGGTTAGATAAGATGAAACAAAGACTCCGATACATTGGAGGATATTTTAGGGATATTGGATTGCTAGCAGCAGATGGGACACAAAAACGAGTTAGAAAGAGATATATACTTCCTTTCGTAGGTAAAGCACTACACGTATTATTCGGGACTGTATCGGAGAGTGACACAGAAGTATTAGAAAGGCATATAAGCAGTTTAGAGGAAAAACAACAGAAGATAAAGCACGTCATAGAGGAAAGCTTATCAATAGTGAACGTTACTAGATACGAACTGACAGAACATAGACAAAGAATAAACTGGCTATCCCATACAGTCGCCAGCCTAAACGAAAGTTTGACTTTTATGGCTAGAAGAATAAGTATGGTAGAGGCTGTAACTAAGCAAATACTGGAACTGATGACGATGACAAACCAACTCGACTCATCAATTCAGTTATTGACAGTGGCAATGGAACATGTTAGGACACAATTAGATTTACTTTCATTAGCGCACATGTCACCGAGCATCATACCCCCCAAAGACTTAAAAACAATACTTGGGATGCTTCAGGCAGACTTGCCACATACTTTACGCTTACCAGTAGATCCAAAGAAGAGTCTATGGGAATATTATAAAACCTTGAGTTGTGCTACGATGTTACAAAATGATAAGATTTACGTAATGGTTGAGTTACCTTTATTGGATAGAAATAGCGACTTCGAAGTATTTAACGTAATTAATTTACCGATACCGTTTCCTACTAATGTCACTGAGAGGACAGCAGTAGCAAGGTACAAAGTTGAAACCGAAGGAATAGCTTTTAACCCAGCCCGAACCAAATTCATAGTGTTGTCACCTAGCGAAGAACGAGCGTGTAGCATGAAGGCACTAAGAGTTTGTGCAGTAGAAAGTCCCATCTATGCAACTAACGGACACAAGTTATGCGTAGTTCAATTATTCCAAGGTAATGAGGAGGGATCGATAAATATTGTGGAGCAGAGGTGTCGATTGATATACTAACCCCCCAAGCTATACTTCTATCTGATGGTGTTTGGGCAGTTGCCTCAACTAGTGAACGGAAGTTGTCGAAAGTCTGTAAGGGACGGCAACAAGGGGAAATATTTATTCATCCACCTATGACCATTATAGATCTACCTATGAGTTGCGCAGCGTTTGGCCCAACTCTAGAGATCTTGCCGTCCTACAGATTTAAAGAGAAGTTTGAACTCAGAAATGACTTTCTGTCATTAACTAGAATACCGCGTGTAAATTGGTCAAAGGTATGGACACCTATCACTAAGGAATTTCCGAAGATAGAAGCACGCGAAATTCCACCTCTTTTGAAACTGGACGGAAAGATCGATATGAGCGAGTTATGAGATGAGTTACGAGCAGTGAAGGATGGTAATGAACCAGAAAAATGGCGATGGGAAAAAGTAAGTAAATGGTTAAATCCTACAATAATCATCTTGGTCGTGATAATGTTAATAGCTTTTCTAGTGTATGGGAAAAGGAGAGTTAGCTACATCAATAGCCTCCTAAGGGCTGGAAAGGATGCTAATAAAATAGATAAGGACGAGAGTGACCCTCAATTAGAGCGCTTAAAAGGAAAAGCCCATTCGTTGTTTGAAATGAATAGGGATGAGTATGAAGTGAGGGACGCTACCGTAGTTTCTGATAAAAACACCAGACCTGATCAATCTGGTACAGAATCAAGACTACCAGTGAACCCCGCATCTAATACCCTATCAACGTTGGAGATACATATGTGAAGAAGCCAGATAACCAAGAAAGAGCCATGGAATGAAATTCGAGGAAAAATGGACTATTGACTAAGTAGTTGCATGCATTGAAATGTGTGTGTATATATATATATATATATATATATATATATATATATAAATTAATGAGGTTCTATGGACAATCGTATGAACTGAAAGCAGATTTGAAAAACGCTAAACTCTAAAAGAGAACTTTTTGCATGTGCATGAATGATACAGTTTTGTTTTTTTAAGAACGAATCCAATTGATGAACTATTATAAATTGTAAAACCACAAAGAGCCATGGTATTAAGGCCCATAAAGAAGAAGTGGGTTAGAAAAATATTGAGTCCAATATTGTTTCTTTTAAGTGGGGGAGGTATGTAACCAAGTTATGGGGTTGATATGCCGTTATAGAGAAAGAGCCAATAGAACGAAAAAATAGGACGATCAAATGACTCTTTGGTTTGAACAGACAAAGGAAAAAGTATGTCAAGAGATACTTATTGTTGTAACGGTAAGAGTTTGGAGTGAGCTGGCTGTTTATTTTGAAACACAGAATTCGAGATGAAATGACAGGCGGTTGTTTATTTTAGAAAACAAGA
Source organism: Euprymna scolopes (assembly GCF_053919585.1). Lineage (NCBI taxonomy): Eukaryota > Metazoa > Mollusca > Cephalopoda > Sepiida > Sepiolidae > Euprymna > Euprymna scolopes. The sequence continues at coordinate 87,033,022 of NC_136507.1, forward strand.
TTTAAAAGCTGATGACAGGCAAGTTTTCTTGTTGTAAACAAATACTACATCGTGATGTTTAAAGGGCATTGATGGATATGTATATATTCCTCGAACACAGAGAAAAGAACAGAAGGAGAAGAGAGGAGGGGGAGAAGAGAAGGAGAAGAGAGAATTCGATTTTGGCGAATTCAGATGGTGTTAAAGTCGGGCAGAGAGGGCTTTTGACTTAAAACACGTATCTCCAATGGCCGAAAAAATTATCTGAACTCGAGTCACAAGGTACCGTTTTAAAATAGCTACAGCCAACTTCCTTCAAACTCTGAAATATTATTAGACCATTATTATTGTGAATAAACCCAAATTAATTGTTTAATCGTGTGTGGAATCGTTTTTATTTCCTTTTTCACCACACTAAAATCCACGGCTCTCTTATCGACGATGTTCGCCGGTAAGCGGGTACACAGCGTCAGGTCCGGAGTATAAATTTAGACGACCAACTGATAATTCTGTCACTACCAATACCAGCAACATTAAAACGGCTAAGAATTATCACCGGCAGTGGTCACTGGAAGGACGAAAATAGTGAGCTGCAAACCGCCAGAGTCCGGTCGTTTTCAGGCTGCCGTAATTGGATTGGAAGAGTTCTGAGGTCGACGATCGTCTCAACCGTCCGGCTGAAGGGGGTGACATTACACTGGTCAACAAATTTTTATTTTTTTTCTTTGGCAGACCATCTAGGAGTGTTTTCTGGGGTTTGAAGGTCGCTTATTACGAATATACAATTGCGTTTGCCAGATTAGCTCTAGTTTAAAAGATACTGATAACCCCAAATAAGCCTAAACTGCTAAAATTCTCCCTGAAATACTTCAATATAGAAGCAGTAGATAATAATTTTCTGATATTATTTAATCATTATAATGATTATGTATATATTGAAGTATTTCAGGGAGAATTTTTATATAATTATTTATATAGGGAGAATTTTTATATAAGTATATACTGTAATTACTTAATAACATGCTCCATAAATATTGTTGCAGTATAAATTAAACAGTAATTAAGAATTTTCTTTTTAATTCCACAGTTGAAAATGAGTTCCAGAGAGAAAATGAGTTCTTCTAGAATATGTTGCAGATATGAACCGGATGTCTTTTGTTACATCTGTGGACAGTATATGATGGCACAACAAAAGAGGAATATTACAGACTTTGTCAAGAGGGCGTACAAAGCATACTTCGATATGATACTTGGTGACTAAGACAAGTCTTGGGCCCCACATATGGTGTGCAAAACCTGTGTAGAAAGTCTCCGCGGTTGGACCAACGGTAAGCTGAAGTTGAAGTTTGCTGTACCAATGGTGTGGAGAGAGCCCAACAATCATTTTGATGACTGCTACTTCTGTCTCAATGACATGACGGGGTGTAACAAGCACAAGAAAGCAAATTGGCAGTATCCGAGCCTGGATTCTGCTATCCGTCCTGTTGCGCACTCTGGGGATCTACCTGTGCCTGTTTTCACCAGTTTGCCTGAAATCGATGAAACCGAAGAGATTCCAGCTGATCTTTCAATATCAAGTGATGATAGCTGTAGTGACTATGAAGAACCCCCAAATGGCCCTCAGCTTTTCAATCAATCTGAACTTAATGACCCAGTGCGAGACCTTTGTTTGTCGAAGGAGCAGTCTGAAGTTCTTGCATCACGACTCCAAGAGAAAAACATTCTTGATTCTGGCACAAAAGTAACATACTATAGGACAAGGGAAAGCAGTTTGATTCGTGGCTTTTCTAAAGAAGACGACCTGGTCTTTTGTAATGACGTTTCAGCACTTCTTAACTACATGGGGATCTCATCATATGACCCAGCAGACTGGCGTCTCTTCATAGATAACTCGAAAGCAAGTCTAAAAATTGTACTTTTGCACAATGGCAATAAGTTTGCTCCTATACCAATTGACCATTCTACCAAGATGAAAGAAGAGTATGATGCTATCAAATTTGTTCTTGAAAAGCTGAATTACAACACTCATAAATGGCTGATTTGTGTGGACTTGAAAATGGTGAATTTCCTGCTTGGTCAGCAAAGTGGGTACACAAATATCCCTGCTTTCTTTGTTTGTGGGATAGCATAGCAAGTATCCAGCACTGGAGAAGGAAGAATTGGCCAGAACGAGAAAGTCTCGAAGTCGGCACAGCCAATGGAAGAGAGGTATCAAGGCAAATGGGATGAGCACATGATGGCAGACTACTGCTGGAACCTTTTGAGAGACTGCCCCAAAAATTGCTCACAAGCGAAAATCGTATAAACGTCAATTTTAGTTTTGTGAATAAAATATTGTTTTGTGTGTTCATTGTAACTAAGAATCTAGTGTATAATGCTTTGCAATGATTTATGATATATAACTGATTATGTAAATGTTTTTTTTTCACTTGGGGAATTTAAATTCAGCAAATTTTTTGCATTTTTTTGTATATCCTCGAAATCTATGAAAAGTGTTCAGTTATAGGATAAATGAAATGATGTTATATCTAACTTAACTTGCTAGATTGAGATTTTACACTGTCTTTGTGGTTTAAGATTATCATAAAAATCAATATCTGACATTTATGTACTATTTAGCCGTTTTTTGTACGTTTAGCTATGGTCGCGAATGGGTGATTTCAGACAAACGACCCCCCTGTGATATCTCAAAAACTAGAGCCAATTTGAAAAAACTAATGTCAGATTCGGATACAGCGCCCTTGAAAACCCCAGAAACCAATCTTACTTTGCCTGCCAAAAATATTGTGTTGATCAGTGTTATAGTCTACATTGCATTATAAAGAACGTACTGTTGATTTTCTAAAATTATATTTCATATATAATAGCTTGAATTAAAGTTAAAAATGCAAAAGTCATGTATAATGCTTCTACTGTGCTGTAAGGAGAAATATTCATTACGAACGCGCTCTGTCATATCAAAGAACTTACTCTTTATTTTATATGTCTGGCCTTACTGCTTACGTGGTGATAATAGCTTGAATTTAAGTGTAAAATGAAAAAGTCAAATACCATGGGGAAATTGTGCGTTAAACAGTAATATTCATTTCCAACGCGTTCCTGTCACATCAATGAGCATATGATTGATTTTACATGTCTGGCTTCACTGTTTCCGCACTGATGATAGCTTGACTTTACGTTGAAAATGAAAAAAAATCGAGTATCATTGTATTATTTGGCTTTAAAAAGAAACATTAATTTCGAACACGGCCCTGTCATTCCAAAGAACCTACTTTTGATTTAATATGCCGGGATTTTCGGGTTGTGTGATAATAACATTTCTCAAATGCACTCGTGATGTTAATCTATTTAAGGTCAAAATCGCCTGTTCCTATTTTTATCAGATTATTTCAATTATATACAGTCGATATCGAGGATATTTCGACAAAACACATATTTAAGAATACTGGAAGCACCTAATTTACTTCGTTTGAAATTTCATAAAAATCGACTCTATCGTTTTCGAGTATATAGGGTATGAACTTACACACAGAAACACAAAGAGACAAAGTTATTTTTTTATAACACTAACATGGTTGCCCGGCTTTTCTCGGGCGTGTGGAGGTGTGTGTTGAGCAATATAAAGATGTGTTAGTAGGTATCAGGTTCGATGCCACACAGCGAGGAAAGAAAAGAGCAGGAAAAAAGCGTCCATCGCAAAACCGTGAGTTACGGACGTTTAAATTAAGGCTAGACAATCGAAAAGAGCTTAAATAAATTAGTGAAAAAGAAAGAAGAACAATATAAATAAAAATCAATATATATTTAGGAGCGGTATCATGAAAAACAAAATTACAGCAGTAACAAAAAAATAGAAAAAAAGGAAGCACTCGAAAATATGGATAACTAGAGGGAGGGGTGAAGTAATAACCCTGTTTAAATATTATGAAAAAGACGATGTTTAAAAAATGGGAAAAACCAAGACCAAAAATAAACAAAAAAAAAACCGGAAAACATTGCATCGGATCGAACCTGCAATCTTAAGATAACAATGCTGTGTATATATGGGGGTGGTAAACTAAAGAAAAGCGAAGTAATAACCTGTTTAAATTAAAAGAACACAAAACATTGCCCGGATGTTTAAAGGTGTAAAAAGAAAAAAAATAGTTTTGGTAAGGAGGCGGGATTGAAACCGGAAGCCTAGACGCGGAGTTGGAAACAACCACTTAACAGTCTCAGCCAAGATTGAGAGGAATAGATAATCGTGTTAAGTTAAAGCTTATAAAGCGAGTGAAATAGGTTTTATTGTCAGGTAGACGCTAAATGAGGTCATCACGGGAGCGTTACGATAACGTGGCAGTATTTGAGCTTTCGCTTCCCCAAGATGATGGTGGGGAGGGAATCAGCTCCTACTTAAAGCGGATTGTCAAAATCGAATAGCAATTGTCCGATCTAAGGAGAAACTCCACATTCATCAAAAGCTGATTGTTTTCTGGACATTTCGGCGCGAAGCCTACGAACCGTTTGAATTTAGTTTCACTGTATTAATACTAAAAAGTCAAACAAAATGGCGACAGAGCGAAATAGCGTGAATCTTATAAAAGTCGATGTAAATAGATCTAGACGCAACGCGCATTCGCAAATCGTAGATATTATTATTTAGACGGTATATAAAAAGGTCTAAGACATAGTAATCCCGTCGAAAATGCCGGCGAAAAAAGCCTTTACGAGACATACATAAAATGAGCACACACATTTTGCCTTTTATATATATAGATTATTATGAAGAACTTCCGTTTGACAACTTCTTCATTCGTCTTCTGAATCCCGGTAAAAATATAAAATATAAATGTTAACATTTTTTTCACTTTTATTAATACTATCCAGGTATTAATGTTTTTAAAATTATTTTTGTTTCTCTCGCTCTTAGTGATTTAATAATAGCTGTTTTCCTGTTGCGTTCAACACACACATACACACATGTTTATATGGAATTTAACTACTTGGGACAATGATTTTAGATATGAATACATAACAAAGTACTTATTTAGATAGTTCAATAATGCAACACTAGAGCTATATTTTTTTCTTTAAAGATGCCATGTTAATCGGAGGAGACACCCAATCATTTACTAATGTTCAGAAACAATCTACCTATTTCTATTAACGTGGTATCTTTAAAGGAAAGTACAGATACACACACACATGTCAAAATGGAAAAGAATCCAATCTTATATATATATATATATATATATATATATATATATATATATATATATATATATATATGAAAATGGAAAAGAATCCAATCTTAATGTAGTGTTTCTTCTCTTATACATGAAAAAAAAAAGAATTTTTACAGGCGAATATTTTACGCTGCACCGGCCAAGGGAGAAAATGCTAAGCAAAGCAACGGATATTCAATTCTCAGCAAATAATTTCTTCCTAAAAATGCAGAACTATTGTCATCCGGTGATATATCTCTGTGGTAGATTATTCGACTACATATTCAATTTTCCCCGGTTTAAGACCCTGAGTATAATTCACAATTTTTTTCTTATTAACGAGTTTAATTCATAATAAACGAACAGGTGTCATTTTAAATTGTTGCAACTCATTTCTTCGTTTGCATATTTAAAAACTAAACATTAATCAGAAGCACCTATTCTAGGACATTCATCGTCAAACCCAACTAGCAGTTGACACGATGTTGCAAACAAATACAAACAGAATTATATGAGCAACATTATGATAGTTATTTTTTTATGTTTTGTGAATAAGTCCATCGGGAAAATTATTCCGCGTAATATATAATATTCAATAGAGCATTGATATTATTAATAATATATACGTAATAGCATAAATTATAACGCTCCAACGTACTGTTCGACCGGGAAATGCCAAGTTACCAGCTAGTCATATTATATTTGGTACTTTACGGCTCCAATGAAATTAAAATATATAGTAATCACTAATACACTATTTTTTTTGGAGGGGGTACAATTAGAATCGTTTATATCGATATGTCAGATTAATGAACCTATAGTAGGAATATTTCATATAGATATACTAGAATAAACGGGTGTAACACACATTTAAACATAACATAACATAACATATATATATATATATATATATATATATATATATATATATATATATATATAAGTATATATAGTGCAAAATTTTGTTGAAAACTCAAAGACTCGAGTTTTCTTTTTTATAACCTTCAAAATTCAAAGACTTACGTTTTCTTTTTAATAACCTTCGTTTATCTTATATATATGCACACACATACATACATTATTCCCAAGAATAGAATGTCGAGCATTTAGCTCGGCAGTCCGCGCGTATATGTGGTAATATACTGGTCCGTTTTTTACAAATTCCATACATTAAATTAATTTTTATTTAATCAATTACGCGACCAATAATGTGTTCCAGGTAGTCTATCGTGTCTTGCTGATCAGCGTAGACAAACAATTTTAGATATTCCCAAAGGAGTATAATCTAATAGGATTAATTTGCACGAACGATGTTGCCGATTTATAAATCTAATTCATAAAATTATTTCGTTACCAAATGTCTCTCTAAATAAATTGACCGTCTCATTCACAAACGCTGCCCAGGGGTCATTTCTTCGTGATTGATGGCAATACACACCTAAACCCCAATTAACAGATAGTGGCAAACTCAACAATTTAAGGAAATAGAGGTGTCTATTTAAAAGTAGTCGACTTTAAAATAGAAACCTTCCGGAGGTGGACAAGATACACGTGAAGGGGACTGGAAATTACATCGACCGAAACGAATTTGTGTAATATATATATATATATATATATATATATATATATATATATATATATATATATATATATATATATATATATATATATATACCAGCCTTTCAGCCCGGCGTTTCTCGGGTGTTTAGATGTGTCTGTTCAGCAAAAAAAAAAAGAAAAGTGGTAGTATGGACGCAGGCTCGAACCCATACCGCGAAGGAGGAAAAGAACGGGGGAAAATCTGACGTCTATACTGTTATGACCACCGCCAAACTGGAAGTGACATTTTTAAAAGTAAGGCTAAACAATCGAAAGGAGAGGATGACTTTCAAAAATATCAGCGAAAAAAGCGACCTCTCCCCCGTTAGAAATGTTCCCAGTTGAAGGTGAAGATACTAATGATTAAGCCAATTTTTCGGTATTTGTCGTCTGAAAGGTCGGACTTTAAAACGATACTGATCTTGGTAAAATCCGTAGGCTCTGTCAAAAGTGTTAGGCAGACATACAAACATACATATATACATATATTAATTTATATATTGGTAACTAAAAATGTTCGACCCAAACCAATTAAAAAGCTTGCCCTATCTCTGAATACGCTTTATGTCAAATTTCAAATGTTTATACCAGAAATTTTCTGAGTAATTTGGTAGAGACTGCAGAGGCAAATTTTTTTCTAACTTTGATTCCTATTATGACCCCTTTAACATTTATTATTTTGGGCTCAAATCAAGTTATTATGTTAGTCCAAGTATTTAGACCCCAAATTGTCGGAGTAGTTATGTAGAGTTCTCAAAGGTTAAATCGTTGAAATTTGACCCCAACAGACAAATTTCAGGCCGGAAAACGATCCCAAATATTTTCCCAAATCTCAGTACCCTGTGTATCAAATTTCGAGTCTGTAGTATTAACATTGACAGAGTTATTGCGTAGGGAAATGTACACACATACAGACACACAGACACATTCACTTTCATAGAGATACAGATATACTAGCATTTCAGCCCGGCGTTGCCAGGGTGTTTGGATGTGTCTGTTGAGCAAAAAAAAAAGTGGTAGTAGGAAGGCAGGCTCAAACCCGTACCGCGAAGGAGGAAAAGAACGGGGAAAAAACCTGACGTCTATGCTGTTACGACCATCACCAAACCAGAAGAGGCATTTTTTTTTTAAATAAGGCTAGACCATCGAAAAAGGAGGGTGCCTTTAAAAATATCGGCGAAAAAAGCTTCCTCTCCCGTTGGAAAAGTTCCCAGTTGAAGGTGAAGATATTAATGTTTTTAGCCAATTCTTCAATATTTGTCGTCTGAAAGGTCGGATTTAAAAACGATAAGTATCTTGATAAAATGCGTCGGCTCTGTCAAAAGAAAAGCAAATGTCAAAGTGCCCCAGACAAAATGATGTTAAAGGCGAATGATTTTTTTCTTCTACACTGCCTTTTTTTCTCCTCTTCTTCACTGATTTTTCATTACATTTTGTCTCGGCAGTCGTGTCAAACGCATATCCTTCTTTTCTTTTCTTAATACTATTGGAATTTTTCCCCTTTTCCTTGTACACATTTATGAATTATTCCATGGATTTCGGCATTTTGGATTATTTTGGACCACCCTCTAATTATGTGATTTCCTTGAATTTTACTTGTGTGAATGGAAATTCAATTAAGTTTCTTGGATTTATTTTTTGGTATTTTACCGTCATTGGATAATTTACCATTCACCAGACTATCCATTCACGTGAAACCACCTTTTTTTTTCGCCATATTTTCACTGCTTCACGATTTGTTATCAAGTAAGATCTTTGACTTACTTGCAGTTTCATCAAATACATTTGTATGCAAAATCCGATCCCGCATTTTGCTAATTGCTACCCTCTGATGAGAATGAAAGTATTTCTTCGAAACTCCGCGGATTAAGGACTATCCACTTATCAAGTGTTTCATTTTCAGATTACATATGTTTTTAACTGTTTTTTTCAAAGTGTTTCTTAACATATGTTATTAACTATTTGCCCTGGTTTTACTTGGATGCCATGATCTAAAATTGAAACTAAAATATATGACGCACCAACTTTAGTCGGTATCGTTTAAATTACCGCTTGATGGATAAGAAATAGTTTAAAATAAAATGAGTTAACATATAATTGCGCATGCGTGGAATGACATTCTTGTGAACAAAAGCCTGTCAGATGTAATTTTATTTTAAGTTTGAACCCTTAGTGTATTTTTTCTTAAATATAATGTGTTCCGAAATTCAAATATATGTGGTAGAGTGTTCTTCAGACACAAAGACCGACAAAGTAACATATCTATATAAATAAAACAGCAGATGTATGTATGAATGTGTCTGTGTGTTACCGATAAACTCTTGAACAACTTAGCACATAACATTGCAATTAACAGATAATAGTAATCATATATCAAAATTAGTTCAGGACCAGTAAAATCATTGTTTGGATGGATGATTAACGCGCCAGAAATATGTTTGCAAGTTGAGATGCACACTGTTCATTTCAACTCGCCGATATATTTACATTAGTTTTACGCATTCGGAAACTGAATCATGTCTAGACATCGTTTAATTTTAAATCATTCTTATCTGTCTATCGGGTTAGATCAAACAGTAGGGATCGCTGCTGGAACGCTAAATGTTTTCGTTCTGATTCTACCTAAATTCATGATTTAATAACTTTAAATCAGTAATATATATATATATATATATATATATATATATATATATATATATATATTTATATATACATATATATATATGATTAGTTTTTTTGGAAAAAGAATTCCAGCAGAGTGCTCAATTAATAGGAAAATCTAAATTGTAAGAGCGTATTTATATTTTGTGTACAGAAAGTTGTTAGTTGAGAATAGTAATTGGTACCGTCGGTTTCAAGCCAGATAATAAGGCCCGTTTAACGACGAATATTGGCTGAAGAGAGCATGATAAGGATACCTTAAACGGGCCTTATTATCGGGCTGGAAACCGACGGTACTAATGATTTGTCTCAGCTAACAACTTTCTGTACACAAAATATAAATATATATATATATATTAGTATATATATATATATTAGTATATATATATATTAGTTTATATGTATATATATTAGTATATATATTAGTTTATATATATATATCAGTATATATATATATTAGTATATATATATATATTAGTTTATATAGATATCAGTATATATATATATATATATATATATTAGTATATATATATATTAGTTTATATATATATATCAGTATATATATATATATTAGTATATATATATATTAGTATATATATATATATATATATACATACATATATATATATATATATATATATATATATATATATATATATTGCAATTCAGGCTCCTTCAGTCTGGCATTGCAATTCAGGCTCCTTCAGTCTGGGGCAGACTAAGGATACCCACGAAGGGTTCGCTTGCGCATGAAATGTATGTGACAGAAGTTGCGCAATCTCCAACAACACTTTTTCCTGATACGACATTGTTAAATACCAGTGGATAGTGAAGCACAGGACGACTGTAAACAAATGCCGAGATAAACAGAGAGCAGATACGGCGCCTAGAATTCCTAAATGGGCACCCATCTGATGCTAACCAGGCTCAACTTTGCTTAACTACGGTGATCTGAGGAGAACCGGTGTGTCACCGCAATTATCCCGTATATGTATTGCAATAATAAAGACGAAATTCGCATGAATAAAAATATCTTGAAGCGTATTTACAACGCCGAGCGGACTGGTAGCACACACACTCACACACACACACACACATCCACACACACACACACACACACACACACACACACACACACACACCCACACACACACACACATATATATATATATATATATATATATATATATGTATATGTATACCACAATCAGCCGGTCACTGAGGTGTGACCGACAGACGTGTTATAGTAAATGTCTTAAAGCGGTCTCATGAAGACATGAAGATGGGCCAGTCATTAGGGTCTGAGTAACAAGAAGAAAATCATACCTGAGATGTTGGATCTGGGTGTGGCTTCTTTCTTTTCTCAAGATGATCTCTTCACCCTGGTGGCATTCTGGTGGGAATCTTCATCTCTTTGTCCTCAGGGCCGCCTTTCGACTCCAGACATTTATGAAGGCATTCATGGCAGACACAAGAAAAATGACACGCGACACAATTGTAATATACATAAGGTATGACTAACTATTTTATTTTACATTAGAAATACAATATATATTACAAAAAACAATTTACAATTCATTTTTACGATTAAAAATGGATAATAGGCTTTTCGAAGCTAACTAAACTACCCTAACTAGTGTTGAGGGAGGGGGTGCCCCCTCATTTACGGAGAGACAAAATATGCGTCCTCACATCATGGTGGTCGTGCAGGAAAGAGACAGAAAGATAGCAAGGGGATTATGGGAAGGGGTTTCTTTGTATCTCTACGCTCATGGACAATTTACCACCCGTCCATGCTGCAGAGTGTGTTAGAAACAGTGGCACAAGGAAATAGTGCCACATCCCTCCCTATGCTATCCGAAATTTATGAGCATTCATAAATTTCAGAAGTCCATAATTTTCCGTGAATGGTGCGTCAACCGGCCGTCAGCAATCAATGTCTCCATGCTCTACGTTCCATCAGGAACTCAGTGAAGCAAGTTATCTTTTCCACCAGGCTCCTGGTAGACTGGTATACTGCTTCAAATACCAGAGAGGGTAATCATCCTCGCCCTCCATCGAGGCAATGGCATCACGATTTCAGTTACTGGATTTACACTTTCTTAAGCAACCAGTATAATATTTTTTAACAAAGCCGGATTTTACGTGAGTTCATCACGCCGACCTATACGTATTTGACTAAGCCGGATTGTACGTGAGTTTATCACGCCGACCTATACGTATTTCACTAAGCCGGATTCTACGTGAGTTTATCACGCCGACCTATACGTATTTCACTAAGCCGGATTGTACGTGAGTTTATCACGCCGACCTATACGTATTTCACTAAGCCGGATTCTACGTGAGTTTATCACGCCGACCTATACGTATTTGACTAAGCCGGATTCTACGTGAGTCTATCACGCCGACCTATACGTATTTGACTAAGCCGGATTCTACGTGAGTTTATCACGCCGACCTATACGTATTTGACTAAGCCGGATTATACGTGAGTTTATCACGCCGACCTATACGTATTTGACTAAGCCGGATTCTACGTGAGTTTATCACGCCGACCTATACGTATTTGACTAAGCCGGATTCTACGTGAGTTTATCACGCCGACCTATACGTATTTGACTAAGCCGGATTCTACGTGAGTTTATCACGCCGACTTATACGTATTTCACTAAGCCGGATTCTACGTGAGTTTATCACGCCGACCTATACGTATTTCACTAAGCCGGATTCTACGTGAGTTTATCACGCCGACCTATACATATTTCACTAAGCCGGATTCTACGTGAGTTTATCACGCCGACCTATACGTTTTTTAATTTAGTCTGCATAACATTATTTTCGTAACTGGATTTACGCTCCCTTCAGCAACCAGTATAATGTATTTTAACCAAGTCGGAGTTACGTGACCTCATCACGCCGACCTATATGTATTCCAAGTTATTACTTCAGTTACTGGACTTACGCTCTCTTCAGCAACCAGTATAATGTATTTTAGATAAGTCGGGGTTACGTGACCTCATCACGCCGACCTATATGGATTTAGTAAAACCTTGGTCTTCAGAGGTTCTAATCCAATTAATTTTGTTAGAGCAAGGAGTCTGCCGCCGAGCGACCAATAAAAACTATCCACCACGGAATATTTATTAATTATATAAAGAATTAACTAAGAAGGGCACTCAGCCTTCATGAGTTAGAATACTCAATTAGGGGGAAAAAAATTTCCAAAAATAAACAATTCAGAAACCTGGTATACATTAAATCAATGAAATAGGGTGTTAACAATTTTTTTTCTTAAAAAGAAAACATTTTTTAAAAATCATTTCAGAGCACCTCGGTCACAATTAGAATTTGTTTACACAATGCAAACGCATTTCAGTTATTACATTTATAATTAACTTTTTCCCAAATTTCAGGGTACATTTAAAAAGTATATGTATTTTTTCAAAACTTGATTTACAAAAGATCATTAAAATTTAATTCCAAAATTTAAAAATTATTTCAAGTATTTTGGTTCATCGTTAAAATCAATTTATGTTTGTTAACTTCTTTCCAAAGTAATTCATTTATTATTATAAAAACCAATCTTCTCAAAAGGTCATAAACTTCGAATAGACCCATTTTTCGTAATACAATTCAAAAATTATTCCAAACATTTGGTTCATTATTAAAATTAATCTTCCGAAAAGATCATAGAAAATTCATTTTGAATCAATTTACCCTTCACAATGAGATTCATAGACATCCCAAAACTTTTTCATTTCGTAATTATTATTTTTAAAATTCAGTGTACATTTAAAGTTATTTAATTGATTCTTAAAAATCATTTCTTCTTATAGGTCATTATCAAGGTCATTTCGAATTCAGAAACATTTCACGTTAATTAACTTTATTTTCCAAAGTAATTATTTTATCATTTAAAAGCAATTCTTTTCCTAAACTCACTCACAAGGATTATTTCGAATTAATAAACTCCCGCCACACCTGGGAGTCACATTAGTTAACGACCAGTTCTGTATAGTTAACAGCTCGAAAAAATTAAAGTTTCAATTAAAGAGAGATCTTTCTAGACTGAGGAAATCTTTTTTTTTCTTAATAATTAATTCAATTTTACGTATATACTCCTCAGTCAATATTTCAGGGACCCCTATCATACGGTCCAATTTCAAATAAACCTTCAATTAAAGAATTTGCTCGAATAATTCTTCCTTAAAATCATCTAGAGTTCAGGAAAATCTCTTTCGTTAGTCAAACAATATTTCCTTAGAAATTATTAAAAATTCAGAGAATATTCGAAATGTAATAGCGTAATTTTTCTTTAAGAACAACTATGAACATTTCAGAGAACTCTTAAAAAATTAACGTAATCATGTAACAGTTGGCTTTTCCAAACACTCGAAGACTTCAAAAAAGTACTTTAAGTGCTGTTTGAATAATCGTCTCAGTTTTTATTTTTAATAAAAAAACAATTGAAGACATCATTTAATGTAATTTAACGAAGCATAAATAATTTTGTTCTTTAAACTTGGTAGAAAAATTAAAAAAAACTCCAAGTTAATTCGTTATTATATGCCCTCCTGCAATCAGCCATGGGGGTTTAGCTATACAATCATTAAAACACAAGAGTAGAGAAAGAGAATGAGGGGGGAAAGAAGGGGATAGAGACAGAGCGATGCGATTGCACACCCTACCACCCTCATAACACTATTACGTAATCTCACAAAAAAACTCTTCGATTTCAAAAGTCACTCTCTCGTCCCCAAAAAAGCTTGCAGAGGGTGAAAGAATGGTAGACAACACGAGAGGTGGTGAAAGAGAGGAAGAGAAACAGAGGCAGGTCGCATTGTTCCACCACCCATCCCTCAACACCCTCACAAACACCATGACGAGGTCATCTTCGCTTATCTTTCCTATGTGCGGCCATTGTTTTAAAAAATGAGTGACAGGTAGACATTAAACATTTCTACAAGTTTAAAAAAAAAAGAAAATAGAAAAACAATCTTATTTTGAACAATTTTGTAAAATACATTCTAACACAAAACTTTCATATTATCTAACCCCAATTTTTTTTTTTACCAGTAACATTTTTTTCTTTTCTTTTCAAACAGACAAAACATCAATAAAAGAAACATTATCAATTCAAAAAAAATGTCCCCTTATGTTTCAGCGTTTACTGTTACCTAACCTGAAAAATAAACACATCAACTGTTCATGGAATAAAATGTAATGTAAAAGTTCTATTTTTTTCACATCTGAATCTAACACTTGCAAAGTCAAAAGAATTTTTTAAAAAGTCCTATATTTTTATAAACCTGAAATAAAGATCAGATAAAAAATGTTAGGTATTCTTTATTTTCTTTCCTTTTTTTTTTTTATTTTTCGAGCTTCGTGTTTGAAGGATTTTTTTCTTTTTTTTTTCATGTAATAACAAGATGCATAGATATACACACATATCGATATATATCCGGAGACAGACAGAAAGAGAGAAAGTGTGAGAGAGAAAGAGATATTGCATATTCTAGAGACACTTTTTTCTCATCTCTGTTTTGTTTTTTTTGTGTGGGACACATTTCTTACTTTTTTTTCGAAGGGTTACTTTCAATACTCTTTTTTTGTTAAATCGATCTTTTGTAAACTGTTTTTTTTTTTTTTGTAGGTGCAAGACAATTTTTTGTTCAGGTTCTGAATTTTCTTTTTTGAGTGCGTTTTTTTTTTTTTTTTTTTTTGTGCGCGTGTGTACTGGTCTGCCATTTTTTTTTAAATTTTGCCAGAAATAATAGTTTTTTTTCCGTTTTTAAAGACCGTGGACCATTTTTTTTTATTCGATTCGTCTAGTGGTCGTTATTTTTGGTTGTGCCGTGGGTTTAAGGGTCGAAATTATTTCCATGCTGGGAAACAATATGTTCTGGTCATAGTGCATCATTTATACTGCGACACAGATGCGACGAGATCCGTCTGGTAATTAACCAGGGTCAATCCTGCGTCTTAAGGCAACATTTATACCACAATCAGCCGGTCACTGAGGTGTGACCGACAGACGTGTTATAGTAAATGTCTTAAAGCGGTCTCATAAAGACATGAAGATGGGCCAGTCATTAGGGTCTGAGTAACAAGAAGAAAATCATACCTGAGATGTTGGATCTGGGTGTGGCTTCTTTCTTTTCTCAAGATGATCTCTTCACCCTGGTGGCATTCTGGTGGGAATCTTCATCTCTTTGTCCTCAGGGCCGCCTTTCGACTTCAGACATTTATGAAGGCATTCATGGCAGACACAAGAAAAATGACACGCGACACAATTGTAATATACATAAGGTATGACTAACTATTTTATTTTACATTAGAAATACAATATATATTACAAAAAACAATTTACAATTCATTTTTACGATTAAAAATGGATAATAGGCTTTTCGAAGCTAACTAAACTACCCTAACTAGTGTTGAGGGAGGGGGTGCCCCCCTCATTTACGGATAGACAAAATATGCGTCCTCACATCATGGTGGTCGTGCAGGAAAGAGACAGAAAGATAGCAAGGGGATTATGGGAAGGGGTTTCTTTGTATCTCTACGCTCATGGACAATTTACCACCCGTCCATGCTGCAGAGTGTGTTAGAAACAGTGGCACAAGGAAATAGTGCCACATCCCTCCCTATGCTATCCGAAATTTATGAGCATTCATAAATTTCAGAAGTCCATAATTTTCCGTGAATGGTGCGTCAACCGGCCGTCAGCAATCAATGTCTCCATGCTCTACGTTCCATCAGGAACTCAGTGAAGCAAGTTATCTTTTCCACCAGGCTCCTGGTAGACTGGTATACTGCTTCAAATACCAGAGAGGGTAATCATCCTCGCCCTCCATCGAGGCAATGGCATCACGATTTCAGTTACTGGATTTACACTTTCTTAAGCAACCAGTATAATATTTTTTAACAAAGCCGGATTTTACGTGAGTTCATCACGCCGACCTATACGTATTTGACTAAGCCGGATTGTACGTGAGTTTATCACGCCGACCTATACGTATTTCACTAAGCCGGATTCTACGTGAGTTTATCACGCCGACCTATACGTATTTCACTAAGCCGGATTGTACGTGAGTTTATCACGCCGACCTATACGTATTTCACTAAGCCGGATTCTACGTGAGTTTATCACGCCGACCTATACGTATTTGACTAAGCCGGATTCTACGTGAGTCTATCACGCCGACCTATACGTATTTGACTAAGCCGGATTCTACGTGAGTTTATCACGCCGACCTATACGTATTTGACTAAGCCGGATTATACGTGAGTTTATCACGCCGACCTATACGTATTTGACTAAGCCGGATTCTACGTGAGTTTATCACGCCGACCTATACGTATTTGACTAAGCCGGATTCTACGTGAGTTTATCACGCCGACCTATACGTATTTGACTAAGCCGGATTCTACGTGAGTTTATCACGCCGACTTATACGTATTTCACTAAGCCGGATTCTACGTGAGTTTATCACGCCGACCTATACGTATTTCACTAAGCCGGATTCTACGTGAGTTTATCACGCCGACCTATACATATTTCACTAAGCCGGATTCTACGTGAGTTTATCACGCCGACCTATACGTTTTTTAATTTAGTCTGCATAACATTATTTTCGTAACTGGATTTACGCTCCCTTCAGCAACCAGTATAATGTATTTTAACCAAGTCGGAGTTACGTGACCTCATCACGCCGACCTATATGTATTCCAAGTTATTACTTCAGTTACTGGACTTACGCTCTCTTCAGCAACCAGTATAATGTATTTTAGATAAGTCGGGGTTACGTGACCTCATCACGCCGACCTATATGGATTTAGTAAAACCTTGGTCTTCAGAGGTTCTAATCCAATTAATTTTGTTAGAGCAAGGAGTCTGCCGCCGAGCGACCAATAAAAACTATCCACCACGGAATATTTATTAATTATATAAAGAATTAACTAAGAAGGGCACTCAGCCTTCATGAGTTAGAATACTCAATTAGGGGGAAAAAAATTTCCAAAAATAAACAATTCAGAAACCTGGTATACATTAAATCAATGAAATAGGGTGTTAACAATTTTTTTTCTTAAAAAGAAAACATTTTTTAAAAATCATTTCAGAGCACCTCGGTCACAATTAGAATTTGTTTACACAATGCAAACGCATTTCAGTTATTACATTTATAATTAACTTTTTCCCAAATTTCAGGGTACATTTAAAAAGTATATGTATTTTTTCAAAACTTGATTTACAAAAGATCATTAAAATTTAATTCCAAAATTTAAAAATTATTTCAAGTATTTTGGTTCATCGTTAAAATCAATTTATGTTTGTTAACTTCTTTCCAAAGTAATTCATTTATTATTATAAAAACCAATCTTCTCAAAAGGTCATAAACTTCGAATAGACCCATTTTTCGTAATACAATTCAAAAATTATTCCAAACATTTGGTTCATTATTAAAATTAATCTTCCGAAAAGATCATAGAAAATTCATTTTGAATCAATTTACCCTTCACAATGAGATTCATAGACATCCCAAAACTTTTTCATTTCGTAATTATTATTTTTAAAATTCAGTGTACATTTAAAGTTATTTAATTGATTCTTAAAAATCATTTCTTCTTATAGGTCATTATCAAGGTCATTTCGAATTCAGAAACATTTCACGTTAATTAACTTTATTTTCCAAAGTAATTATTTTATCATTTAAAAGCAATTCTTTTCCTAAACTCACTCACAAGGATTATTTCGAATTAATAAACTCCCGCCACACCTGGGAGTCACATTAGTTAACGACCAGTTCTGTATAGTTAACAGCTCGAAAAAATTAAAGTTTCAATTAAAGAGAGATCTTTCTAGACTGAGGAAATCTTTTTTTTTCTTAATAATTAATTCAATTTTACGTATATACTCCTCAGTCAATATTTCAGGGACCCCTATCATACGGTCCAATTTCAAATAAACCTTCAATTAAAGAATTTGCTCGAATAATTCTTCCTTAAAATCATCTAGAGTTCAGGAAAATCTCTTTCGTTAGTCAAACAATATTTCCTTAGAAATTATTAAAAATTCAGAGAATATTCGAAATGTAATAGCGTAATTTTTCTTTAAGAACAACTATGAACATTTCAGAGAACTCTTAAAAAATTAACGTAATCATGTAACAGTTGGCTTTTCCAAACACTCGAAGACTTCAAAAAAGTACTTTAAGTGCTGTTTGAATAATCGTCTCAGTTTTTATTTTTAATAAAAAAACAATTGAAGACATCATTTAATGTAATTTAACGAAGCATAAATAATTTTGTTCTTTAAACTTGGTAGAAAAATTAAAAAAAACTCCAAGTTAATTCGTTATTATATGCCCTCCTGCAATCAGCCATGGGGGTTTAGCTATACAATCATTAAAACACAAGAGTAGAGAAAGAGAATGAGGGGGGAAAGAAGGGGATAGAGACAGAGCGATGCGATTGCACACCCTACCACCCTCATAACACTATTACGTAATCTCACAAAAAAACTCTTCGATTTCAAAAGTCACTCTCTCGTCCCCAAAAAAGCTTGCAGAGGGTGAAAGAATGGTAGACAACACGAGAGGTGGTGAAAGAGAGGAAGAGAAACAGAGGCAGGTCGCATTGTTCCACCACCCATCCCTCAACACCCTCACAAACACCATGACGAGGTCATCTTCGCTTATCTTTCCTATGTGCGGCCATTGTTTTAAAAAATGAGTGACAGGTAGACATTAAACATTTCTACAAGTTTAAAAAAAAAAGAAAATAGAAAAACAATCTTATTTTGAACAATTTTGTAAAATACATTCTAACACAAAACTTTCATATTATCTAACCCCAATTTTTTTTTTTACCAGTAACATTTTTTTCTTTTCTTTTCAAACAGACAAAACATCAATAAAAGAAACATTATCAATTCAAAAAAAATGTCCCCTTATGTTTCAGCGTTTACTGTTACCTAACCTGAAAAATAAACACATCAACTGTTCATGGAATAAAATGTAATGTAAAAGTTCTATTTTTTTCACATCTGAATCTAACACTTGCAAAGTCAAAAGAATTTTTTAAAAAGTCCTATATTTTTATAAACCTGAAATAAAGATCAGATAAAAAATGTTAGGTATTCTTTATTTTCTTTCCTTTTTTTTTTTTATTTTTCGAGCTTCGTGTTTGAAGGATTTTTTTCTTTTTTTTTTCATGTAATAACAAGATGCATAGATATACACACATATCGATATATATCCGGAGACAGACAGAAAGAGAGAAAGTGTGAGAGAGAAAGAGATATTGCATATTCTAGAGACACTTTTTTCTCATCTCTGTTTTGTTTTTTTTGTGTGGGACACATTTCTTACTTTTTTTTCGAAGGGTTACTTTCAATACTCTTTTTTTGTTAAATCGATCTTTTGTAAACTGTTTTTTTTTTTTTTGTAGGTGCAAGACAATTTTTTGTTCAGGTTCTGAATTTTCTTTTTTGAGTGCGTTTTTTTTTTTTTTTTTTTTTGTGCGCGTGTGTACTGGTCTGCCATTTTTTTTTAAATTTTGCCAGAAATAATAGTTTTTTTTCCGTTTTTAAAGACCGTGGACCATTTTTTTTTATTCGATTCGTCTAGTGGTCGTTATTTTTGGTTGTGCCGTGGGTTTAAGGGTCGAAATTATTTCCATGCTGGGAAACAATATGTTCTGGTCATAGTGCATCATTTATACTGCGACACAGATGCGACGAGATCCGTCTGGTAATTAACCAGGGTCAATCCTGCGTCTTAAGGCAACATTTATACCACAATCAGCCGGTCACTGAGGTGTGACCGACAGACGTGTTATAGTAAATGTCTTAAAGCGGTCTCATAAAGACATGAAGATGGGCCAGTCATTAGGGTCTGAGTAACAAGAAGAAAATCATACCTGAGATGTTGGATCTGGGTGTGGCTTCTTTCTTTTCTCAAGATGATCTCTTCACCCTGGTGGCATTCTGGTGGGAATCTTCATCTCTTTGTCCTCAGGGCCGCCTTTCGACTTCAGACATTTATGAAGGCATTCATGGCAGACACAAGAAAAATGACACGCGACACAATTGTAATATACATAAGGTATGACTAACTATTTTATTTTACATTAGAAATACAATATATATTACAAAAAACAATTTACAATTCATTTTTACGATTAAAAATGGATAATAGGCTTTTCGAAGCTAACTAAACTACCCTAACTAGTGTTGAGGGAGGGGGTGCCCCCCTCATTTACGGATAGACAAAATATGCGTCCTCACATCATGGTGGTCGTGCAGGAAAGAGACAGAAAGATAGCAAGGGGATTATGGGAAGGGGTTTCTTTGTATCTCTACGCTCATGGACAATTTACCACCCGTCCATGCTGCAGAGTGTGTTAGAAACAGTGGCACAAGGAAATAGTTCCACATATGTATGTATATGTGTTGGCGTATATATGTATTATTGCATGTTTTTTAACTATTAAAACTATATACTACATAAAACATTCCTTGAAATATCCTTTTGTCAGTAAGTCACAATCAATAAACATATATATTGTTTTCAGATATTACTGCAAGTCCTCATATTATTTCTGTGGTCATAATGAAATCCTTTTTCATGGATTCTAGAACAAAGCAATGTAAAAAATCCCTCGTTTCTTAGGAGTTTTGGTAAAAAAAAACACACACAAGAACACAAACGTTCCGAATATATATATATATATATATATATATATATATATATATATATAAAACACGGTGTGAGAAAACTTTCTATATTCAATTATTTTAATTACACTTTGTTCTCGAAGCCGTGTTAAAAGCATATCTTATTTTTCTTTTAATATTATTGGAATTTTCCCCCCTTTTCCTTGTACATATTTGTGAATTATTCCACGGATTTCGGCCTTTTGGATTATTTTGGACAATCTCCCAATTACGCGATTTTCTTGGATTTTACTTGTCCGAATTGAAAATTAAATTAACTTGCTTGGACTTACATTTTTGGATTTTACCGTCATTAGATACCTTACCTTTTACCCGACTATCCATTTATGCGAAATCATCTTTTTCTTCACCATATTCACTCTGATTCACTTTTTGTTATCAAGTAAGATTTTGACTTACTTACAGTTTCATCAAATACTTTTGTATGCAAAATCCGATCCCGCATTTTGCTAATTGTTACCCTCTGATGAGAAGGAAAGTATTTCTTCGAAACTCCGCGGATTAAGAACTATCCACTTATTAAGTGTTTCCTTTTCAGATTAAATATGTTTTTAACTCTTTTTCAAAGTGTTTTTATCACGCTTTATTAACTATTTGCTTTTATATATATATATATATATATATATATATATATATATATATATATATATATATACTATGAGGTATATTTTGTAAACAAACAAGAGAGACGTGTTTAATACGTAAGTAGAGCTAAATAGGTGTTTATTATTTTAACCTCGAAGATTATTACTTAAAGTTGATTCAGTAGACAGTACAATAAATTTATTTTGCAGATGTCGTCAGATTATCTAGGCTTCCCCTATATATATATATATATATATATATATATATATATATATATATATATAAACATATATATATATGAATATATATTATTTAATTATTATTATATTATATTATATTATATATATATATATATATATATATATATATATTGTATTTAATTATTATAGCAAAAAAATAATTATGACAGCCCCTTTAAGAAATTCATTTCTTATCGTTGAGTACTTTCACTTGAATTAAAGTCGGTCAATTTAGCTCTTATCGAATCGTTCGGCTGGTGTTAATCGTGACACCCAGGACTGAAGAATCCCGAAAGGATGAAACACTAGTGTATGTAGGCATTTTATTATGATAACAAAAAATAATTATATATATATATATATATATATATATATATATATATATATATATATATAAACAAATAAACAACTATTCAGTTAAAACCAGTAATCCTCGTCAGGTGACCTGATGAATTATATATATATATATATATATATATATATATATATATATATATATATATATATGTGTGTGTGTGTGTGTGTGTTTAAAGCTTGAAAAGGTTTTTCCGTTGAGAAAACGATGACAATGCTGTATAGCTTAGTTCACATATATTTTAGTAACTTACTATCTAGCTATACTTACGTATTTAGTTTTTTTTAAGAATATACTGAAAATGCATGCATAAAGTACTATATATTGTATATCTTAAACGAGACGCATTTTTCCCCTATGGACGGAACTACGATAAGTTGACAACACCAGATAGCATATAAAATTTTATTACGCCATTAACCATTACCTGATTTTACTATAGACCGCATATCCATACACATTAACACGTAATATTAGAACATTACATTCACACCGATGAACGCCATATTTATCATCGTCGTAGGCTACAGAGAAAGTAGCTAGATTTTCACCTGCATTATACATGCCCTCTTACGACACTGCTCGACACCGCGTCCAATTATTCTATTTATTACCTGCTTGCATCTTCTCTGTCATTAACTGACTACTTATTTCCTACACAAACGCATATTCTTAACACCTTCGATGTACATAAATAATATATCTTCCCTCCAATACATTCGGCCCATCTGATTGGCTGAGAATTATACATTCTATAATTCCCTTATTCGTTTATTCAGCCATTAAACGAACAGTTCCAAACTAAATCTCGACGCCATTTCTGTACGTACACACTACTCTTATGTGTTATTTTTTTTTTATAATTCAAGATGTTTTCCTGTTGAAAAAAATCTTACATTTTACTGTTTATTTGTGAAAATATTAAACTCCAAAACAAAAACAAAACATTATATATTAATTTTTATTTATTGCGCACTATTATTCTCATCTTTATTAGTTGTTGGTTCACGACAACTAATAAAGATGAGAATAATATTCCGCAATAAATAAATTGATATAACGCTCATCTCAATAATGAATTCTAAGTAAAATAATGTATAAAATATTATATTATCTTCTTCCTAACACGTGAGTTACATTAATCGTTTGCTTAACTGTGAATTCATTACCGCGTTTTCTACGACGGCACAGGCGGACTGAGATAGATAGAGATGAGAGACATAAAATAGAAAGAGAGAGAGAGAGACACGCATATATGTGTTTGTTTTCATTGGAACTCAGTTTCTTATTTACTTCAGACAAGCCTAACAATTTAATGAAAAAAAAAACAAAGACATTGTGAAAGTAGAATTTAACTTGAAAATACTATTTACAAAAATGTCCCGGTATGCACAACTTCAGTTTAACCGTCAAGCTCCACTGATTATAAAAGTGTACCAAATGCTCCTAAAAAATAAACAAAAAGATGAAGGACACGCATAAACATAATAATTCTAACAGAAGAAATAATCGAAACAATAACAAACCAAGAAACAGCTACCTACAGTCACAAGTTTTTTTTTTCTTTTTGTGATATAAGTTTGTTTTTTATTGTAATTTGGTTTATTTTTTGTCCAACGAAAAGTTCAAAACAGGTAAACAAAGTTTATTTTGTTTTATAAGTTTTTGTGTAACGATTAACCAACATTATTTTCAAGAAAAATATTAAAATATTGGTAGGTAATGATGGCTCGTTACATGACGAGGTTGGGGAAAGGTGCCCATTCCAAAAACCGTTCTTAATATGGGGTGTTGGGGTGGGGCGTTTATTCCGAAAGCCGTTTTACATGGGTGGGTTGGGGAATCTTTATTTCGAAAGCCGTTCTTAGCATGGGGAGGCTGGTGATGCATTTCGAGCGCGTGCATCTCCACCCACATCCATTCCCTCAGATCTTTTTTTGGCGATGATACACTTCCCGCCTCAGGAAACGTAGATGTTTTTTTAACAGTGATTTTTTTCTTGACAATATGAACCTCTCTCTCTCTCTCTCTTCTCTCACTCTAGTACTGTTCCGTTTGCCTGTGATCAGTGCGAATAGCGGTTAGCAGTCGGCGTGTAGGGGAAGGATGTGTTTGAGGCTGGCAGCTAGTTCACACTTTGCCAAATCTACTCGTGCATGTCTTCTTATAGTCGGAAAGTGTGGAAGGACGGACGAGATCAATCTTCACATTTAATGAATCAGTCTCGCATTATCAGAATTAACCTCACCCGGATTGGCTAATTTGGTAAAATCACCCGTGCATAATAATTACGTAACTTTCCATCGAAGCTTCTCACGCTGACAACTACTTGGGGATTAACCTTCCAGACAAATACTATTTCCCAAGTTTATCCAAAACAACTTCAATGCTATTCGCTCTAAATCAACGGTTTCCTTCATCAAACAATATTTTATCTATACATTAATAGGCTGGCGTGTTTGTTATTTATTTCATGTGTCACGATTACATCCGAGTGGCTTTCGTTTAATTGTTATGAACTTCCATTTTTTGTAATAATTCTACCAATAACTTTTTCATAAGTTTAGGTTTCTGTTTCGATTATATCTGGTGACACTCAAGTCATTTATTTTTTATAAGTAATTTAACAAAGACATCTTCATAAGTTTTGGTGTCGATTCAAGCTGATGAACCCAAATAGTATAGATATGTATATATTATTTTATTTTTAAAATCGCCACTATATAATATAAAAATCGATAGAACAATAACTGTATAATAAAATATACGAAATCCTCAAGAATAAATATATCATATTTAAGCGTATTTTACGATCGGGCTACGCTGGGCGTCCCTGCTAGCGGCGATAAATACTTTTTCAGTTTTAATAAAAGAGCTACCATAATATCAGAGCGTCTCCATTTGCGCTGAACATCTACAGAATGCCAACATCAATATATTACATATGAATGAGTCCCCTGTCTAATTTCCAAAGGTGCCGCTACTTCAATATTATTATCAATCCCGAATCCGTTCAGCTGAACGTACGTTTCTTTATTTGTGTCGGAGTCATCAAACAAACAAATAGAGTTATCAAAGCAATCTGGAATCGCCTACCTTAGTTCTATTTTTACCGTTATTACTGCAGAATCCGATCACCATTAATGGTCGAGTCACATTAGAAACAACACTTACACATTTCAATCTAATTTTCTAAAATTGTGACACACTAACAGATATTTTTACCTGTTAAAAGCTTAACTTAATTTGTTTCACATGTGTAAATAACCTATGTATTAAGTTTAAAGTTTTAGTTAAAAAAAATGTCAGAGGGTTTTCATCGAAACTGTTTCAAAACAAACAGTAAACATTACTTATATATATATATATATATATATATATATATATATATATATATATATATATTAATATATAAGAGAAAGAAAATTAAAACTATAAGTTGAACTTTACAATCAAAATTTATTGTTCGACTGAATACCCCAAAACAATTGCCAAAATCCTTATTCCGCGGAATTTCAAAGAATTCTATTTTTAATATTCTTCTCATCAGAGGACATAAATAAATCAACAAATTATATTGGTAGCAATGCTAGAATTTGCTAGTTAAGGCATTAAGTGAAATCACAATTTATTGTAGTTATAAATTGCCATATAAAAAAAAATATGAAAAAATAGTGGATATATAAAATACTAATATAAAAACAAACCACGCATAATATTTCAGCTTAAATGTAACTCCTCTAGAGTTGATCTAAATGCAAATCCAAAATTAGTCCAGCCTGACGATGCATATACTCATGTATATGCATGCATCATGTATATATATATATATATATATATATATATATATATATATATATATATTCATTCTCATCCACATACAGTAATGTTTCGTTGTATCGCAACTCATCAATGCAGCTAGTCTAGCACATTTCCCTAGACGTAGATTGATCTACAACCGTCGCGTTGATAGCCGGCATAGCTTTCTAACCTTGCCTAGTGGTAGCGTACGCTTAAATATGATATCTTCATGCAAAATTCGTCTGTATTATTATAGAGACAATTATCTGATTATACAAATATTAGGATTATGTTAAAGATTCATTTTGGCATGTATCATTTTAATAGAGTTGGAGTGGATGTCCACACGGCAAGCGCATCTGGAGTTATATAGTTGTCTAATTTTGAATATTAAATATTTCGACAATAATTTGTCGAATGTTGTCTATGAAGATGCCTAATTTTATCTGGTTTAACAGGGTATATACAGTACTTCACGTATCCCTTACGAAAATTAAATCAAGGGGATAAATATCGTAAAATTATTTCTTCAGCAACGGTTTCTATCGGTAAATTGATTGTATACCGCATCGTGTGCCATTCGGCTACGTCTATTTGTAAATACATATATGTAACATTAATGCATTCTAAGCACAAAATAGTTGGTAATAATATTTCTTGTATTGATTCCCATTTAATTCTTTATTCTGACCAGCATCACGTTTGAACACATAATGGGCCAATATGTACATAGGTCAATAAAACGCATCAAGCAGAAATATTTCTCCCGATGTTTCGACTATAGCTTGTGAATGATTATCGCTGTAAATTCGGCAATTCTGTGTATTAGCATAGCCATTTAACAAAAAGTGTGTTTTCTGTCTAAGACAATTTTGAAAGGCAGTTTTTGATTAGTAGTAATGTTTAATTCGGCTTATTCATCAAAAACACCGTGTGACTGATGATCATTTAGCTTTAACTCCTGCACTAGTTGAAGCAATCACGCCAAATTTTCTATATAGTCGAAAGGACGCAAGTTTAAATTTGGATAACATTGTTATAAACAGTACCCCGTACAGCAGCAATCGCTTGTTCTGTGCGCACTAAACGTCGTCTTACAGGATGAGTATAATCGTTTTGTACGAACGTCGTGAGAAAACGGTACACCGTTTCTGTATTTAATCGAATGTATTGTCTGTTAAAAGCAGCATTAACTTTAGATAATATACGACGTATCCCGAAATTAACCGTGATTTCTAGAAGAAATTTGCACATTTTGCAAAAGCTGCTCGGGTGTTAGTCTGTTTGTAATGAATTGCTTAAGCAATCTCTATTCAAAATAGCTGATAGATATTAAATCTTAAATAAAGAAAAATACTATGTCAATATAAATGTTGCCATTTCTTAAAAGAGTGTACAAAAACGCACACACGCACTAAATGTCATGCCAAAATCTGTGGACGTCTATTGAGACAAATATACTTGCGGACGTTATAGTTTGTATCCAAATGTTTGTAGTCATTTACGTCTGTAAAGGTAAATATGTAAGGATGGTGATTTCTGAAATAAAAAAAATCAATTGTGGAGGTTAAAACCATAAAATTACGTGGCTATATGTTTTTTACTTAATATTTGCACTATTCTCGGTTAGGTCATCACTGCTATAGCTATTTTTTTCAATCTATTTATCGCGTCACTTACTGACCGACGACCTTAATTAACAGTATTGTTTAAACACGATCAAATAAATAGTCTGGCACTAGCACTACGAAAAGTTTGCTCAATACGGATTGTCTAAAAATATTTGGAGTACTATTTTTGGTCAATTTTTTTAAATATTTTTTATATAATTTTAATGTCCAATCTTCATAATTTTGTTGTTGTTTTTTTTTTTTTTCATGAGATAGCAAGAAAAAAAAAACGAACATTTTCTGTTCTGTACGAGATTTTATTCTGATGCGAAAGGTCAAATCTTGAACTATTTAAAAATAATAGAACATATGAGAAAATAAAAATTGTGAAACCGGAAAAAAATAATTTTCTTGTTTTCTATTGATAAGAGATATGAGTTGTTTTATTGTTATAAATTGCTTAATTGATCAAAATTGACGATTGTACCTGAAACATCAGGATTAATATTTAAATACCGTCAATGGCTTTAAACTCTCTGTACTTATTTCAGTATAATTAGGGGAGAAACTTAAAGCAATCATAAATAAATCGATACACTACGGTAAACAAATATTGTATTAAAATAGATGCCAATTGTTGAACTGTTATAATAGATACGTGATCTAAATTCATGCATTAGTTTATTTGTCTGTAGAAATGTTTATTTTATGAGTTATTAAGTTTTTATTTCTTTAAATATTTAGGGCTAATATGGCTTCAGTCAGCGATATTATTTAAGTATTGTTTCCCCGACTGTGCTTTCGTGCTGAGCAAAGCGATGCTCATTTGATCATCACATATACTATTAGTCATGTTATATACCGATTTTCTTATTTGCATTAAAATAAGCTGTTTTAATTGGGATTATAAACTATGTAATATAGATCCTATGTTTATGTACCGATTCACGAAAGAATCTCGAAAAACACAATTAGTGTTTAAAAGAATGTGCACCCTGAGTTGGAACAATCGAATTACTCAGTTTATAAGGGTTTTTTCATAACTAACCTAGGATATAATAGACAAAATCCAGAATCAGAACATACAATGCATATAAATCCTAGCCGAAATCCATGCAACACATCATTAGTGTGGAGAAGAGCAATATTTCACACACCCGAAACAATATGCAAGAATGTTCATAAACTTTAAACAATATAATCTTATTTATAAAACTCTCTATGTCTATATATATATATATATATATATACATATATATATACATACACACATATATATATATATATATATATATATATATATATATATATATATATATATATATATAGTGTAGCCATCAACAATTGTGGATTTTTAAGCGTTCCAAGCCTTGTTCAGCTCTCTTCAGATATTTTTATATAAAGTGTTTTTTTAAGTGAAAGATTTAAATGTCATTTTAGAAAACGTTTTAACTCTGACAATTGATTAATTTCGAGAGAAAGGGACATCTCTTTTTCAAAAGGCAAAAGTGAATTCGAGATGTATATATCATCTTTTATCTATTTTCCATTTTGTTTGTGTGTGTGTGTGCACGTACTTCTGTCAATCCACTTTTGAAAAAGAGAGGTCCCTTTCTCTCGAAATTAATCAAAGTTCAATACCACCCACGGACCTTACATACACGGACATACCAGAAACTTGGTTATAAATAATTATACATTGAGGTGAGGAAAAATAGACGAAAAAAAGGCTAGACACTCCTCTACTCAAGCACACCCGTCTACATTTGTTTGTTTTTCTTTCTTTACTTTCATAATTCCGGTCTTTCCCCGCATTGTATTTGGCTTTAAAAAAATTATATATATATATATATATATATATATATATATATATATATATATATATATGCATATATATATACATATATATACGCACAGAGACACACACACACATATATATAGACACAGACACACATTATATATATGTGTGTGTCTGTATATATATATGTGTGTGTGTGTGTGTCTGTGTGCATATATATATATATGCGTGTGTGTGTGTGCGTGTGTGTGTGCGTGTGTGTTAAAAATCAACGTATGTTTCTAGAATAGTGATTTAAATGTTGTGACGACTTTGGTAAGCATGAAAACGATGTAGTTTTTGTATTTAATATTTTTATTGTTATTTATTAGATTTCATTCGGACTTTTCGATTCTATTTGTGACCAAGAGCGGAGGTCAATTGAAATATAAAAAAGAACACTAAAAACACCAAATACAAAACGAACATCGTTTTCATGCTTCAAAAAAAAAGCCCACCATACCCATTAAATCACTATATATATATATATATATATATATATATATATATATATATATATATATATATAGTAATTTATAAAATATATATGGCGGTTTATCTACACTAAATATTCGGCGTTTCATTCACTCTAGGACTCGTCAGTCTTATGCGCGAATTCTGTGGTTGTTTATCGTTTTTATATGGTCCTCTTCTGTTGAGGATTTTAGTTAGCCAATCAGCTTTCTAGTATCCACCGCGCCTCTCTCTATCAGCCAATGGGGATGCAGGCATTTAGATGACCCATGTAAATTATGCCTTCATGAAAAATTTGCTATTCTGTACTTTAAAGAACCCCAAAATCTGTTAAACTGTAGAAGAGAAATAGCAAATAACTGTGTTCACAAAATAAAATATACTCTACGAAAGGAATACAAAATAGTTTTAAAACTAACAAAAACACTAGAAAATAAGCAAATAAATAAATTAAATAAACATGAATATACATAAACGATCATACATATATGTATGTATATATATGTATATATATGTGCATATATGTAGGTACACATATGTATATTTATATATATATATATATATATATATATATATATATATATATATATATATAAATGTCTGCCTTAAACCACTAACCTAGTTTTAAAACAGATCCTTTGTTCAATAAAATGCATGCCCATTTGCTGATATGAAGGGGCGCGGTGGATATTAGAAAGTTGATTGGCTAACTTAAATACTCAACAAAAAAGACTATATAAAAACGATAAACAACCGCAGAATTCGCGCATAAGCCTGACGAATCCTAGAGTGGATGAAACGCCGAATATTCAGTGTAGCTTAATCGCCATATATATTTTATAAATAACTAAATAGCTCTACCTACGTATCGAGCACTTTTGAAGTAAATACTTAAAGCTTACGCATAAATCTATACTTTCGTATACTAATTTTATGTGATTAAATGAACTATATGTATGTATATGTATATATATTTATATATATATATATATATATATATATATATATATATATATATATATATATATATATATATTAAGTAAGTAGGTCTTTATTAACGCAAATATTATTGAACGCAACAGGATTTGATTTTACTGCTGGATTATATTTTTTTTTATTTCAGAAATATTTTTTATAATACCATGCGATTGTAATAAATCGTTCCCAAGTATATCGAATACTTATTCTTTTGGATCATATTCTTTTCAATTGACAACAAAGCAAATGAAGAAAAACTGAAACTATCCCTTCAAAACTAATCTGTGACCCCTGGGCCCTTTTCTGTACATGTTAATTGTTTTAATCCATCTATTTACAGAGCCCTCTCATTGGCGTATTTCCTGACAACCTGCAGTTACTTACGTTCGACATATTCAAATCAGTGGATGCAATTATATAATAAAAGTACGGAAGTCTCAATAGCTTAGTGATTTTAGAAATCTTTATTTAGCACCTGTCTCTAATCCTCTGCTGGTTCCAGCGGCTTCTGCACTAACTCCATATTCTATGCCTACATTTTCTTCTTCAAGCGATTCCTTTTCCAATTTTTGCCTGCCGCATCTGACGTTAGATCCAGCTCTAAACAACGTCAATATAATAGGGCTCGAATTAAGCCTATTTACCCTCAGAGTCGTCCAGATATTAACAATGTGAACCGTCCTCTCTGCAGATTTTTTTTTTTTTTGCTCCTAGTGAAAGTACTCCCCTCTTCCTTGCTTTGGGTTACGTCACATATTTGCTTACTGTTTCCTGTGAGGTCATCAAATCCTACTTTTTAAATTTATCCTCACGATATATGATCTAAAGTGATTTAGTAGGATTCATCTAAGTGTGCCTTCTTTCGCTTTTTCTTGTCGTTACATTTTTGTCTGTTTCATCTTTCTTAGCTTAAGGGGCGATTATCAACAGCAATCGAACCTGCGATAAAACAGGAAAACGGATACAGTTTCAATAAAATCATAGACATGGAAATTTGATCAGCTCATCTTTACATTTGAACGGGTTCTATTAAAAAACACTCTTATCATTTTATTTCATTATGTGATGGGGGAAAAGAAGGAATATTATATTTCCATTAGATGGAAATAATGTAAGTATTAAAATTAAATCAGAGATCGACTGAATTTCAAGTGTTTGAAGCTGAACATTTGAAATATTTAGCTTAGCATGGAATTGCGCCTAAATATATATATATTTTTTTTTGTTGCGATTTCTACTCCTTCCCTTAATATAAAAAAAAGTGGAGGGAAGAAAAAAAAAGAACGGTTAAATTAATAAAATATCGGTAGCCATGATTGAAAAAAGTCAAGAAGAAGAAAGAGACAATGTAGATATTATCACCACGGGAAACAGCGATAAAAAGAAAAGCACCGTACGAAGATGGGAGAAAATGAGATCAATACGTGTAAAAAGTGACTTCGTTTTAGGATATTTTGTATAGTTTTTTGGTGTTTTTACCTCAAGTCCCAGACCGATAATTACTGTACGTATTGTTTTTGTAAATAAGAGATGTTATTCTAATAAAGAACGATGTAAAATAAGGTTAATTACATGAGGAGTGAATGCCGTATTTTGGTGCTGCAAAAAATTTAGAAAAAAAACAAAGCGATTGATAGTTTAACCAATAGCGATTTGAAACCAATTCTTGCTTGATACCATAGCTTTATGTTATAAATAAGTTATTTTAATAGGGGGAAATATATATATATATATATATATAATCTTCAGAATCTAAGAGATAATAACATTATTTGAATAGTCAACGTCGCAGATAAGATGAGCCATGACAGCCAAAAAAAGGAAGTTTAACACGCGAGTTTCACCCTCATTTGCGCTCATGAGCTCAACACAGCCAAACTCGGGATTCTTAACCAATGTTATGTGTATATATATATATATATATATATATATATATATATATATATATTAAAATATAACATTTTAAATTTATACGTACAATTTTTTAGTATTTCTTAGCATTACATATTTCTTGTATATTGTTTCGTATATTCTTTTGGCATGTATTATTTTTATTTCTATTCCCTCTTTAATCTCAATTATATCGCGTCGCCTTTAAAATATTTTTATAACTGTCATCAAAAATAGTTTTCTTTTTCTAATCTAATAGTTTGTGAAGGTGGTGTAATTAATTTAGTTTACTTTTTATAATACCGGTTTTTCTCCTACTCCGACAAAAGTATTCAGCTTCAAAATATCATGATATATATGACAGTTGTCTCCCTTAATCGTCTTCCTTAAGTCTTATTGCCTTCATGATGTAATAAATATTATGGAACATAACGTTATATATTCTTAAAATATTTTGTAATATATAAATATATATATATATACATATATATATAAACTTGTATATAATGTATATTTGTATATATATATATATATATATATACACTTATAAATGTATATATATTAATATATATATATATAATATGAGGTTGCTATTTTTTTAAATGTAAGGTACCAATGAATTATAACGAGGTTAATGTAAGAGTGCTCAATAACTGAGTAGATCAAGTTACAATTTCAATTCGTCTTTACGTAAGCAGTAATGTGTTGCTACACAGTCATGAGCATGGTTAGGTCTTCTAGTATTTATTAACTAGAATCTTCTTCAGGCAACAACGCTTATATTAAAAAGCGGAATTCTTTATCCTCATGACTGTGTAGCTACACATTACTGCTTATGTATGACAAATTGAAAGCATATATACATATATATATATGTATATATATATACATACATATATATATATATATATATAATGAAATAGCTCGTCGTTAACTCCTAAAATACTTGATGAAATTGTTAGAAAACTATTGAACATTAAATGTAATATACTTAGATATTTAGGTTCGAGTATGTATGTATGTATAATATATATATATATGTATATATATAATATATATATATATATATGTATATATACACGCGCTTAATTATACGATCAGTCTGTGCTTGCGTTCACCGAAATTAATTTAATATTTTTTTATCTTTGTGTTTATCATTTTTAGTTCGATTCGTTAGTTTTTCTCTCATTTTAAAAGAGAAAATGCGATAAATATACGTCTCAAATTAGTTCGCTCTAAAAATAAAAAATATGATTGATTTGATGTCTGCAAACTTTTTAGAAATGTTTGCTTCCTTTCTCTTGGAATATCGATTAAAATCACATATTTTTATTCATGTAATTTTATCGGAACGAATATATATATATATATATATATATATATATATATATATATATATATATATTTATATATATATATATATATATATATATATATGGGGGTGTTTGTCTTCATTTTCAAGAAATGAAATAAAAAAGACGCCATCGGTAATGAAACATATCCTATTTGATTCATTATCAGATTGTTTTTTTACTGCAACATTTTTTATTTCACTACTAACGACAGTTTTTACAGTAGGTTTCAATTATAAATATTTTCTCGATCTAAAATCCAATATCTTATTGGTTTCTATTTATTTTATTGTAAAATATACAGATGTATTTCAGAGGAAATACAAAAAATTATTGCGATTCATGTATGCTTTTTAATGTATTTGAACATTTCTTTGTATATCACTTTATCATTATACTTAATCATAGACATTCATTACCCACACACATACGCACAAATATATGCATATATATGTGTATGTATATATATCAGTGTATATATATATATATGTATGCATATATCTATATGTATATATATATATATATATATGTAAAGAAAATACTTGTTTCATATTTATTCTGTTTAAATTATATAGCCACATTGACTTATAATTATATAAACCTAAGAATTATTTGAAATATGTCATATATACTACTGAAAAAAGATCTAAATGGATTCATATATATCTAATAATCATTACAGTTCATAATTAATCAAAGTATTTCTTTTCATTTGCAGTTTTATTATTTTATGTATTTTATGTATTTGCAATATTGTCAATTTTCTCGGCGATACACTCAAAGATTGTTGTTCCATTGTTATGATGGCGATGTAGGGTAAAAAAGCAGTACTAAAGGTGCTACTCGGAAGAACATGTAGGGTGGTTTAGGATTTTCCTTGTAGATGTCCCCGCCAAAATTCAAGTGATCCTTAATGTAAACACATTTTCTATGTCCATGGCGATAATAGTCAAGTATTGAATTTAAGGTTCGGTAGTAATCGTCTAAGAAAGCAGTTGAGCCACTGCCAGTTTCGCAAAGGAAAAACATTTCTGGATTGATCTTCCGTAATTGGATTTCAACATTTGGGAGGATTGAACATAGATGGCAGATGCCTAAGAGAGAGACGTGGTAGTGTGGAGTCTACGTTAGAAGTTTGCGTACTAGGTTAAATCTTTTGGGTTTGGTTTTTATTTTCTATTCATCGAAGGAATCGAAGAGTTTTTGGAATAGGTCAGACGTGTGTGGCAGAAGGGCAAGGAAACCCAGAAAGGCAAAGGGAGAAAATGTGTTTTGTGAACAATGCCAAGGTAAATGCCTTTACAGTTCCTATTAATCTAGCAGTGTGAAACCCCACTGGAACCACTGCATGACCCAGACTTCATACATCAAATGGTTATACGGCAGGATCGGTAATTTGATCCTGCCCATAGAACAGTCTCCTCAGCTGTTACACGAAGGATCGTGCCCTGACTATCAGGCGTATAACCTAACGCCAGTTAAAAGGTTTCGATCAAGTACTCTTATTTGTGACATGGCACCACGAGTCAGAATATAGATAGAAACAACGAAAAAAACAAATATGGGTCTCTCCAGTTAGTTCAGATGCTAAACTGGTGACTGTGATAACATCCTTTTGTATATACATTTTCAGAAACGTCGTCCATGGAATATGAGGACTGCGAGATAGAATAGATAAAGCGAGAGTTAGTAGGATGTTGAAAATTCATCCACAACTGATTTTAGTACTCTCTATTAATCATGATTTCTGACACGACAAAAATATGAAGTCAGGATTATTTGATCTACCTACGTGATTTTTGGAATGTGACAAATATGCCCCTAGTGTGCACTGCCCCATTTATCTGATGTTTAGAATCAGCACTGCATCCATGTGATTTATGGAATATGACATCTTATGCCAATGTAGTACATCATAAATATATTGTATACATCTTTTTTTTAACAGAAGATCATGATATCATCACCGGATGTAAACACGTCAGATTATCACACGCTATCGTATTAATATATAGACAAGCGGCACCTGTGGACATTTCATAGTGGACTCTTTCATCTGTAATATATTGATGTAAGCATTTTTGTGGATGTTCAGCGTAAATGGAGACACCCTGATATATTATAGTTCTTTTGTTAAAACTGCAAAAGAATTTCTAAGCTACCAGGGACGCCCGGCATAGCCCGATCGTAAAATATGCTTTAATATGATATTTTTTATTCATGCAGATTTCGTATATATTACTGTAAGAGTCAATTTTCGATCAATTCTTTTATATTATAAACTTGTGTTTTCAAAAATAAAAATATATCCATATCGGCTTGAATCGAAACCGAAACCAAAACTGATGAAGAATTTTTGGTAAAATTATTTATTACAAGAAATAGAAAGTCATAACAATTAAACGAAAAAAAATATAATGTGATACAGAAAATAATACACACGCTATCGTATTAATATATATAGA
Source organism: Euprymna scolopes (assembly GCF_053919585.1). Classification (NCBI taxonomy): domain Eukaryota; kingdom Metazoa; phylum Mollusca; class Cephalopoda; order Sepiida; family Sepiolidae; genus Euprymna; species Euprymna scolopes. The sequence goes on from NC_136507.1 coordinate 87,069,791, forward strand.
TTAAAATATCTTATGTGCCAACAACAGTTTTTCATGAAACTATTTTAGTTAAAACAATATAGTAATAAAAATAATTTATTTAGAAAAAATAACTGTCATTTAATATATATATATATATATATATATATATTTTTAGATTTAATGTTTTTACAAAAATATTTTTATGTACAAAACCAGTTTCGTTTCGCTAAGTACGTGTCGCTTTTTTGGTTAGCAAGGTCAAGGCTTTTTATGAAGTTCCAGGGTCCATAACAGACAGGCGTCTTGGCTTTTGTTTACTTGAACACGTAGTAGAAGCAATTTTAATTAACGATAACACCAGCCCAACCCATCTCTCTCTTTCCTTCTTTGTCTCGCTTGCTCGCTCTCTAAAACAATTACAAACTATAGAGCTGCAGTGATGCATCAATTTTTTGTCCGTAATATTTTAAATTGGCCGAGAGATTTGTGTTATCGTTTTGTTTTGTTTTTTTACGACGGAATAACTTTAAATAAATTATTTCTTAACTTTTGCATTTACTAGAAAGATAAAACACTAAATTTTATAGTATTAAAAACAAATACAGCGGTGAGAACACGCTAATCGAATGCTGCCTGGAGGGTTCGTAGATGTGTATTCTGTAATTAATATATATTCCGGAATTAAATTTCAACCAATCAAATTTGCCGGAAAGCGTGACACACAAAAGCACACACGCTATTGTATTAATATATAGATAATGGTATCAGTAACAACTATGTTTACATGCTAGTTATTTTAGAACGTGAGTGCAAGAAAATAAATAAATAAATTAATGAATAATAACTGAAATGAGAAATGGACATAGATTATTGCTTACAAAAATTTGCTAGTAAAATTTGCGTATATATTCTTAAGGATTCTCGCTAAAGTTTTGTTGCATACGTGGAATGAAATTTAGATAGGAAAACATTGTCTTTAGATAACAATTAAAAAGGAGGCTACATCAAGAAGAATTATGTTTTCTAATAGAAAACCATTATAGTGCTTTGTCTTTCTTCCTGAAGAAGTATATTCCGTGATAAAAATGTCGCATGTATTTTTGCTCTATATTAAATTAAGGTTTTCTGCCGGACAATAAGCTAGTTGTAACATATGCCTTTCATGTTATGTTAATGAAAAAGTTCGAATTATGCCAACTATATAAACATTTAAAATGTTCAAGCGTACTTAACTTTGTGTAATATGATGTGTGTATTATTCGTATTAATAATTGTGTAATATATTGTCATTCTTTATCTTCCATTAATCGATGGTATTACCTTCTCTTTTTATACGAACCATATTGTATATTATTGTTCCTGACGATAGCATCTTCTTAGGATTAAATTTTACTTTTGTTTTAATTTTTTTATTACTTTGTTTTGCTGGGGATTGGGCATTCTACCGGATGCCAAACATTTTCACATTAGTGTAGTTACTCCAACAAAGAGATCATCAAACAACCCACAATTTAAAGAAAAGTCAGATAATTGTTCTATATTTGTTGTAAAAAGGACTTTTTTCTCAAATAAGGCTGATGGTTTGATCTTCTAGATCTATACTCACCTGATAAAGAGAAGTCTGTATTAAGTTCACTTAAAGAATAGTTGGATAATTTTGCTAATCCCAGTTTGGATGCTTATGGATGTAACTACCTTCTTACATATGAGTCAGATGTAGCCTAAAAATGAGCACCCTTGCTGCAATTGGGATACCCATCTCTTGACAGCCTAAAAATGACGATTTTCAACGTAAGTGAGATATATTTTTACATCATTCTTTATAGATATTTCTGTTGCCTGAGACATTGCTATTCTTTTAATTATATTGCTATCCATACGGTATATGTTAGATTGGTTTTAATTTTCTAGTTTTTCTCTGCTAAATACTGATATCAAGAATTCGTTTGTACACCACTATAATAATTACATTTTTTTTTGTTTTACTATATATCGAAATTCTAACATAATTCCACGTGCGTAGATTCCTGTACATGTCTTACCATCTATTCAACATATTAACGCCGGTGGACTGGGCTGTAATGTAAACAATGGTCGTTTATGTGTCCAATGCAAACCCACATTTGACGGACTTTTATACTCCATAGTTTTATCTTATATTCTATCATTTCATAGTAATGTTCAATATTCAGTGTCACGCAAAAGTATTGGATGCATTATATTTTTCTTCATAACTTTTATTAGGGTTAAAGATTTTACTTAAAATTCGGTCAGTATATTCATATTACTATTCTAATATTTGGGATGGTAATTACAAAATTAAAGTTTAGAAAGTTTATATGAAAGGAAAAAATATAAATCAACTAACGCAAAAGTATTGGATACATTGATTTAATATTTGGATACATAACCTTTATTGCGTTCAACAGCTACCAATCATTTTTTATAGTTGCACACATGTTTTTACAAAGATATGCAGGTATTTTGCGCCATTCTTCTTTGCACAGCTGTTTTCGTTGTTGAACATTTTGTGAATTCCTCTTGTGAACATTGATCTTCAATATTTATCACAAATTTCCAATTGTGTTGAGGTCTGGAGCCTGGCTACGCCAAATATCAACGTCAGTTCCGTTAATTTAGAGCCACTCTCTGGTTAGTTTAACGTAGGAATGGTATTCTTTTTTGTTATAGGCGGTGCCATATTTATTCGTGTTGGTAATTAACATATAATTGAGGCATTGTGTATGTAATGCAGATAGATATATATATATATGTATATATATATATTACTGTATGCGATACATTACTGTATGCGGTGCATTATTGTATGCGATACATTACTTTATGCGATACATAACTGTATGCTATACATTAGTATATGTGATGCATTACTGTATGCAATACATTATTGTACGCGATGCATCACTGTATGCGATACATCACTGTAGCAGAAGTAGCAATAACTAAAATGAGGGGAAAAAGAGCTTACCTCGGGTACGTCTGTTGTGTCACCGGTTGGGGGGAAAAAGAGAATTCCAAGATGGCGTCCGGGGGTTTTTATTAGCATTTACCCCATGCAACTCTCGGAAAATCACGTTTCTTTCTCATGTGATTATGCAAATTGATAATTCCCGGCCACTATAAAAGCAGGAGGCTAGAGACGAGTCGGCAGTGTCCTGCAAACTGTGTGTGGGGGTGTTTCTGGCGATTGGAGTGTGTCTTCTTTTACCACGGTTATCACGGACAGGAATTCCCTCTCTTCTGGAGGTGGGCGATATTGACTATTTTGAAGTTGTACTGTTGCTGACAGAACATTTATTTATTTTTTTTTTTTTGCCTACTACATTTTTGTTTCAAGCTATTTCGGCCCGAACATGGCGAAGGTGCGGATAAGCAGTGATATTATCAAGCCGTTCTCTGTCGAGGGAGACGTTGTAGCGTGGCTGAAAAAAGTGAGACTTGTCGCACAACTTCAGCAGGTAGATGACGTAGCGAGTCTGCTAACTTTATACCTGGAAGGCGATGCGCTGGCCCTCTACATGGAAATGGAGGAGGACGATCAAAAGAAAATAGACCAGATTGAGGGTCGATTAAAGGAGGCATTTACTGATGACGCGTTTGCAGCATATAGAAAAATAACTAGTGTTAGATGGGCTGGTTAACGTGTGGATGTGTACGCCAACAAAATCAGGCAGTTGGTTGGATTGACCGGATTCACAGGAGAAAGCTCAGAGAGACTCACAAAATTAATTTTTGTCACTGGATTCCCTGACACTATCTCAATTGCTCTTCAACAGGTGCCGAACATCAAAGCCCTGACCATGGGGGAGCTAATGTCGAGAGCGAGAATTTTGACGACGACTGGCGAACAAAATCAGTATGTGGTTGTGGCCACACGCTCACCCAACAACAGGGCCCAGAATAATCCTGTTAACGTGACCTGTTTCAAATGCAATGTTAAAGGCCACCTTGCAAGGGACTGTCGAAAACGTGGAACACGGTGTTACCGTTGCGGTGAGAGTGGACACTGGGCTCGGAACTGCTCGGAAAACGAGCAAGGGGAGGACGCATAAGCGCCAGTCTCCTTCCCAACCAAGATGTGAACACGACGCTCCCGGTGATAAGCATCCATGTTGACGGGACGCGATGTTTGGCGCTTATTGATACAGGATGCTCCAGGACAATTTTACATGCAGACCGGTGCCGGTCTTGGAGAAAAACAAACGTAAATGTCAACACAATTGGTGGAATGTCCCATGCGTGCTGCGGTGTTGGAACGGTCTCTGTATCCACTGATGAAGGTGTGTCTGCCAGAGTTGATGTGTTGGTGGTGCATGGCAAGCATGGGATTTGACTTGCTTCTAGGGATCGACGCCATAAAAGCTCTAGGAGGTGTCGTTGTCAAGCCTACAGGATCAGTGTGCTGGGCGCCAGGAAAAGTATTAAATGCGCAGCCATTTCTATCGATGAACCAGATTTCACTGCTACCTTTGACCATCAAAACCGAACGTGGACCGCATCGTGGAAATGGTCTGTGGACCACCCCCCTGAAAGGCTGCATAATCGAGTGTCAGAGTACCCAGTGCCAGCAGAAATTCGTGAAGAATACACGCAGGAGCTCCACACCTGGATAGATAATGGTTGACTCGTGCCATACCCAGAGGATAAATTGGGACCCCCCAAAGGTCTAATTCCCCTGATGGCTGTGATACAGCAGAACAAAGCCAAAGTGCGCCCGGTAATGGACTACCGGGAGCTAAATCATTACGTAGACGCATTTACGGCCAACGCAGATGTTTGTGCGTCTAAGCTGCGTGAGTGGAGACAAAAAGGTGCTAACGTGTCTCTACTGGACCTCAGAAGAGCATACATACAAGTCCGGGTCCATGAGACACTGTGGCCATACCAGACTGTGGAAATCGATGGGAAAAAATACTGTCTGACCCGTCTGGGGTTTGGTTTGAATGTGGCTCCCTTGATAATGAGAGCAATTGTCAGCGAAGTACTATCTCAGGAAGAAGTTATAAGCCGCGCAGCATCTGCTTACATTGATGACATTTTTGTCAATGAAGACGTGGTGCCCGCGACCCGTGTGAGAGAACACCTCGCGCAGTTCGGGTTGGAGTGCAAGAACCCGGAGCAGTTGAAGGACGGTGCACGGGTGCTGGGATTGGCAGTCAGGATGGAACGCAATGAACTGCGGTGGAAGCGAGGAAATGCAATTTCGGAGGCTCCCAGTATTGTTACGCGACGAACAATCTTTTCCCTGTGTGGTCGACTTGTCGGGCACTTTCCGGTGTGCGGTTGGCTTCGTGTGGCTTGCGGAATACTCAGAAAGAAGAGTAAGTTCGGTAACGAAGGGCTGGGATGATGAAGCAAGGGACGCCGTACTACATCGTATGATTTTCGAAACCTTAAAATCTGCACAGCAGAATCATCCGGCACAGGGAAATTGGTGTGTGGACGACAAAGAGCTGAATGTATGGGTCGATGCTAGCTCCCTAGCAATTGGGGCAGCCTTGGAGATGTGTGAAACTGTGCTGGAAGATGCATGTTGGCTGCGACCTGAAGATGACTCTCAACATATCAACTTGGCTGAACTGGATGCCGTATTGAAAGGCATCAATTTGGCTCCCCAGTGGCAGAGCAAGGTGCTACACATAAAGACAGATTCTGTTTGCGTATACCATTGGGTCTCGGACACGCTAACTGGAAAGGCGCGAGTACGCACCAAAGCAGCAAGCGAGATGCTTATTAGGAGGCGATTAAGCACTCTTAAGGAGCTCGTGAAAGAGTACGGGCTGACAGTGGATGTGACGCTGGTTCCATCAGCACGAAACATTGCTGACCGACTGACACGAGTGCCACAGCGGTGGTTTGAGGCAATGAAAAAGAAAAACGGTCTTGACCCAGTGATAGGCGCTGTCCACACAGACGAGCTGGATGAGAGTCAAATCATGGCTATTCACAAAGATAGTGGACATCCGGGGGTGCGATACATTACTCTATCCGATACATTACTGTATGCAATACATTAGTGTATGCGATACATTACTGTATGCGATACATTACTGTTTTCGATTCATTACTCTATGCGATGCATTACTGTATGCGATACATTACTCGATGCGTTACATTATTTCATGCGATACATTACAGTATGCAATGGATTACTCTATTGTGTACTTTACTATATGCGATGCATTACTGTAGGCGATATATTACCGTATGCGATACGTTACTTTATGTGATAAATTACTGTATGCGATACATTAATGTATGCGATACATTACTGTATGTGACGCATTACTGTATGCGATATATTACTGTGTGCGAATAATTACTATATGCGATACATTACTGTATGCGATACATTACTGTATGCGATGCATTACTGTATGCGATACATTACTGAATGTGATATATTACTGTACGCGATGCATTACTGTATGCGATGCATTATTTTATGTACTACATTACTGTATGCGATACATTACTCTATGCGATACATTAGTGTATTCGATACATTACATAATGCGATACATAACTGCATGCAATAAATTACTGTTTTCGATACATTACTCTATGCGTTAGATTACTTTATGCGATACATTACTGTATGCGATGCAGTACTGTATCGTATACATTACTGTATGCGATGCATTACTGTATGTGATGCATTACTTCATGCGATGCATTACTGTATGCGATACATTACTGTATGTGATGCATTACTGTATGTGATGCATTACTGTATGTGATGCATTACTGTATGCGGTGCAATACTGTATGCGATACATTACTTTATTGGATACATGACTTTATGCGATACATTACTGTATAACCTTCAACCAAACACTCAAAGTTTTATTCTAGTAATTACCGTGAATACCATATCAACACTGATTAAACACCCCCCAATTAATACCGTTCTGAAGCTAAACTTTATATTCTTAAGTAGCTCATATATTATCTCCTTGAAATATTTCCCGACTATTTATAATTGCAAATATAAAAACTGATAATATTCGATAATGCGTCATTTTAGGTACTGATCAGCAATCCCATTTTCGTCCGATGTCAAAACCTAATAATCCATAATAGATTGCTGAATCCCTAATATAAGAATTTTATAGTTTCACTAATATCAGACATTTTAGAATAAAAATGAAATTAAAACTAGTGATAATAAATAATATCGATATAGTAATTTGTAAGAATACACCATTGAATAACTAACAATACTTTAAATTAAAAATAAAATCAATTTCCCTACGATAATATTATATATATATATATTTACACACAGATACACACACACACACACACACACACACACACATATATATATATATATATATATATATATATATATATATATATATATATATATACTAGCAAAAGTACCCGTCGTTTACTGGGTTCAAAAAGAGCCTACAGCAAATAGACTCTGATTTATGGGGGTATCAAAACCAAAGTAAGATATGACGAAAGTAAAAATAAAATAGATAAAACCCATAATTTATTATACCATATCTGTTCACACTGAAACAGTTATCACAATATTCTGTGGATCTATATTAAAAAAGAACCTTGTTAAACTTTGTGACATATTTCCATTCTATGGGTCTCAGGTGGGAACGAACACCCCATAATTTTATTATACCATATTTCTTCAAACTGAAACATAATTATCAAAGTATACTTACGCAGATAGATATGAAAAGTCTTTATTAAAGTTTGTGCCTATTGCCATTTTATGGGGGTCAGTCGCGAACGTAGACTCCACAATTTTATTATACCATCCCTATTTAAGTTAAAACATACTTATCAAAGTATTCTTATGTACATTTGTATCAAAAACACTTTATTTTTTAAATATTTATTTCCATACTTTGTGGACCAGGCACGAACGCATACCCCACAATTTTAATGAACAACCGTTCTGCCGGATCAAACATAGGCATTCCTGTGTCTCGATACATCTTCTATCATTATATGTAATCAGTTTTTTAAAATAGTCAACCATATAGAAGCCTATTCGTGATCAGACACATACACACATTAAGCTTTATATATATATATATATATATATATATATATATATATATATATATATATATATATATATATATATAGTGAACGTGTCTGTGTGTCTGTATCTGTGTGTGTGTACATTTCCCTACGCAATAACACAATTTTTTTGTCTACAAACTCGAAATTTTATATACAGGTACTGAGATTTGGGAAAATCGATGTGATCAATTTTCGGCCAGAAACTTGTCTGGTGAGGGGTCACAGTTCAACGATTTGATCTTTGAGAACTCTACCAAACTCCTCCAACAATTTTGGGTTTAAACACTTGAATTTTAGATATAGGTTTTCTGGACATGGATCTTACGAAATCACCTCATTTGAGCCCAAAAGGATAAATGTTAAGGGGTAAAAAAGGGGTCAAAGTTAAAAAAAATTGATGTCTGCAGTCTCTTCCAAATTTCTCAGAGAATTTCTGGTCTAAACATTTGAAATTTTACATAAAGGGTATTCTTAGATAGAGTAAGCTTTTTCATCGGTTTGGGTCGAAAATGTTTAGTTACGAATATATAAATGCATGTATGTATATATGTTTGCATGACTGCCTAAAACTTTCGACATAGGCGACGGATTTTACCGACAGATTTTATCGTTTTTACGTTGGACCTTTTATACGACAAATATTGAAATATTTGCTAAAAATGATAATATATTCACCTTCAACTAGACACTTTTCTACAGGGGGGGTAACTTTTTCGCCGATATTTTTTAAAGTCATCCGTTCGTTTAGATTGTCTAGCCTTAATTTTAAAAAAAATGTTGCTTCCAGTTTGTCGGTGGTCGTAACAGCATAGACGTCAGGTTTTTACCCCGTTCTTTTCGTCCTTCGCGGTATGGGTTCGAGCCTGCCTTCCTACTACCACTTTTTTTGCTTTTTTTTTTTGTTCAATAGACACATCCAAACACCCGGGCAAAGCCGGGCTGAAATACTAGTATATATATATATATATATATATATATATATATATATATATATATATATATATATATATATATATATAAAATGAACGTGTCTGTGTGTCAGTCTGTGTACATTTCCCTACGCAGTAACTCTGTCAATGTTTAGTCTACAGACTCGAAATTTGATTTACATGATACTGAGATTTGGGAAAATCTTGGTAATTGGTTTTTGGTCAGAAATTTGGTTGTAAAAGGGTTAAAGTTTAACGATTCAACTTTTGAGAACTCTTCCAAACTCCTCCGACACTTTTGGGTCCAAACACTTTTGTAGATATAGGTTCCTTGGACATGGATCTAACTGCATAACTTGATTAGAGCCCAGAACAATAAATGTTAAGGGGCAATAATAGGGGTCAAAATTTAAAAAAAATTGACCTTTTTTGTTTTTGTTTTTTGTTTATTGCACTGTATACACCTCCAAACACCCGGGCAACGCCGGACACTCATGCTAGTACTCCTATGAATTCGTTTTCCTTTCGTGTGTATTGATATTCATATTAAACACCCTCTTTTCTATTTATGTAAAAAGAAAATACAATTTTCTTATATATGGGTTGTGGAATTGCATTCACTAGCAAAATATCTAGCTAATTCGCAATTATATTCATGCAGATATTTTACATGATTTATACTTGCATAATATTTGCGTAAAAAGTTTATAGTGAACACAAAATTTTTCCATATATATTTATGTATACGTATGTATTTTTGTTTAAAAAATGTTGCCTATTAAACTCCTCCTAGAGTTTTTGGTCTACATACATGAAACTTCATATATAAGGTATTTGAATCCATGCAAAACTTTATATTTGGGTTTTAGCCCGGAAAAAATCGGTGCAAAAGTGTGAAAATTAAAAAAAATATGTAATTTTCCAGGTCAAGGTCGAACGCCGGTATTACGAATACATAACACAATAGCTATTGGTTCATGTTTTAATTTTTAGCCTTGCAGTAAACGTGTTTTCATAACCCACTCATTGATAGCAAAGGCAAAATAAATCGTGAGCTGAACATTTTCGTTTCGATTCTTGGATGGTGGCGCATGAGTCTTTTTTTATATATATATACCTTTTAAATCATTACTATATATTGCATCCAATCGATCTATCTATGTGTCTATGAAAGTTAAAATGTATGTCTGTCTTTTCTCTATGGTTGTTAAGGAAGACTATTATAAAGAAAGGCATTACTTTACATATTTGCACTTTTTAATATATACATATCCACATAAACTTATGAACAGTACATAGGGCAACAACAAAGCCGGGCGGAACTGCTAGTATATATATATATATATATATATATAATAAAATATATTTTAGTCATCGACATACAGACCTGTTTCGTTGTTTCACAACTCATCAGTGCCGCTAGACTAACACCTCTCCCAAGCCGAGGATCGAACCTAGAACCGTCGTGATGACAGTCGGCAGTCCTACCCCTTCATTACGGAATCGGTGGCTGAAATTAACCTGTCCGAACGATTATTTAAATAAACCTCCGTCCGCTACTCGTAGAGGGCTCAAACGTTTGTTTGTAAACAAATCGCGAGCTTCGCATTATTTCAGCTAAATTAAGTAGCGAGTAAGATAATTTACGAGAGTGCTCTACCAAAGAGGGGAGCTTTATAAAATATATTTTAGTCATCGACATACAGACCTGTTTCGTTGTTTCACAACTCATCAGTGCCGCTAGACTAACACCTCTCCCAAGCCGAGGATCGAACCTAGAACCGTCGTGATGACTACGGAATCGGTGGCTGAAATTAACCTGTCCGAACGATTATTTAAATAAACATCCGTATATATATATATATATATATATATATATATATATATATATATATATATATATATATATATATATATATATATACTAGCACGGCCCTTTAACCGGCGATGTTCGGTGGTAGCACTCATCCCCCCTGCGCGTAAAAATTTTAAATACGGCTGTTGTTTTTTTTTCTGGTTTGCCAACCCCCAACCCCTCATGCTAAAAATGGTTTTCGGAATGTACACCCCATGTTTGCCTGGTGGTAAGATTGTCACAAAATTTGTTGAAAGATTCAGTTTATTTTTAAGGGTACTTTTGTGGGTATAGTTCAGGGTAACGTTCATGGCAAGGTATTTTATTTGGCATAACTGGAGTTATGTGGAGAAAACCTATCGGACCTATGTTCCTTAAAGGACACTAAATTCTAGGAGTCACCTGCACATTACAAAATATAAATGTAAACGCTATTTAAGAAAGTGTGTATTTTAATTAATCTGTAAAAGTAAACATTATAAACAGAACGGTTTATTTCAATGACAAACAATGGTGAACCTGGTTCATAAACTTTAAATGGGTTAAATGTAATCATGTTAGTATATAAAATGTAATCATGCAAAAAGTTTTAGTAATAATGTGATTATTCTGAAAGCCAATCTTTACATGTGAAAGGTGTTTAGTAACTGATCTGTGCTTCAGCTTTACAATGTAATAGATAATATATCGTAAAACATTAATTTAACTTGAAAAACTTGTTAAACATTGCGCGATGGTAACGGGCTCTGCCATCATATACATTCTAGATCAATAGCTAGTAAAAAGTGTGGTGCTTATGTATGTTTGGTACCGGGCTAATTGTAATTAGTGTTATTAGGTAAAATTGAAATTTCACGCTGATTTTTCTTATTCAATCGTAAGGTGGAAGAATATTTTGAAAAGATCTCCCCCTTCTTTTATATGGAAGAATATTTACAAGAGACCTTCCTGTCCCCAATGTAAAAACAATTACCCAAAAGTGTACTTTGTATTGTTCAAAGCTATTAATTATAAACTGATACACATTTAATCAAAATTTTGCATTATTTTTTATTTATTTATTTTTTTTGGTAAATATGAAGAGTCTTTCCACCATCGAAGAATTCTTGAAAATTACCACTTTATAGATTTTCTGGCGTGGTGACAACGAAAATAACGTAAAGAAACTGGCATTCTAGTAGAACTCAAGATCTGAATAAATGTTTGTTTCTAAAAAGTAGTGAATCAGTTTTCTATAAAAATATAACGCGAAATGAGCAGCCATTTTATGGCCACGTTTATTTTTCGGGGGTGAGGGAGGAGTGAACGTACACTGAATACAATTTAACGTAAAATGAGCACCACTTTATTTGTTTAGGAGGTTGTGCAGGTCAAATCGATTATAAATGCCGGAGGGGGGCAACGTCCACTGAACACAATTTTATGTAAAATCAGCGTCCCCACTTTTTGTCTGTGGTAGGTGCACGTCGAATCGATTATTAATGCCTGTTAGCCTCCACCCTTTGGAAAAAGGAGTGTGCGCATACACGAAATTGTGTTTAGTGTACGCTGACACCCCATTCACACTAACACATAATGGTCATAAAGTGGGTCCTCATTGTACGCAAAATTATTATGTACAAGTGATCCCCTACTTTTATGAAACTAACAGTTTAAAATCTTTTGGAAAGCACTTGTTTGCCGGAATTTTACACGTTTTTCTTTCGTTTTCATCCCCCTCCCCCGAAAATGCGTGAAGATATACATCTAAACGTATAGAGAGCAATGAGTTGATTTCTACACATGTGTGTATGCATTCGGTGATTGTATTCAAACAAGGTTTCCCAGACTCATGCGGATATTAACCTGCTGTGATACTAATAAAACCGTGACAATTGAATCAGATTAATCATAAAAAAGGTCACACACAAAAGATTACTTTTTCTCAAATTCCACTTATTGTACTCTTTGATCTGCTGCATGATCTCTATTCAGTGATCAAACGTCACGCATCATGACTAAGTGTTCAATGCAGCACTAAATTTTCACTTTAATCGTTTATTTAGGTTTTACATGCGTTTTCATTTTGGAGTAAGTGTGAAAGATGAGATAGCATTGTAACGTTTTCCTTTAATTATATGCACGACAAATTATATAAAAGTATTGTCAAATAAGTATTATATTACAATAGAAAAATTCAAGCATGAAAAGTAATATCGTTAAGCTTAAACATCGAAAAGTAAATGACTAGTTGTTGATACTGGAAAAGAAAAGCGCAAGATATTCTACATCTTTTACACCTCAAATTAAAAAAACTAAAGTTCAAATTAAAAAAACACAACTTCAAATTAAAAAACACAACTTCAAATTAAAAAAACTAAACTTCAAATTAAAATACACAACTTCAAATTAAAAAAATCCAAGTTCAAATTAAATTAAAATTTTATTACATGATAGATAAACCATTTATTCTCCAACAGGGAGGTCCTCTTCCCTGAGACATCTAGCGTGATGGCGTTGAACCCGATTACAGAATGCCTGAGACATGGCAGGAGTTACCACTTGGTAGGCTCGGTCGATGGCGGTCTCCACAAGACGAAGACGGTGCTCCACTTTTGTGATATCTTCCGGTTGTGGCACATGTATAACGCTCGGTAGATCCCTCTTGATGACGGCTTTGATGGCTGACCAGGCCATTTCGATGGGGTTGAGAGCCGGGCTGTATGGAGGCAAGCGAATAAACTCCACTTCTGCAAAAGCTGCCTGGTCGTGTAGTTGTTCCACTCGGGAATGGCACGGGGCGTTGTCAATTACCAAGGCTACCTGTCCGGCATCATATCCCATTGCGAAGACAGAATTGAGTAGTTCTGCAACCCATTGGTTGACATCCGGGTGCTTGTAGGCGCCACGCCTGCGGGTGAAGTTGATGAGTCCCTGTTGACTAATACCAGCAACCATGTGAATATTTGGACCTTTCGAGCCTGGAACATGTAGCACCACTCTCTGGCCCCTCGCGGATCGTCCAACGGTCCGAGTACAAAATAAGTTCACGTTTGACTCATCCAAATACACCACATGTTTACCAGCTCCCAATGCGGCCATAACCCTTTCTACATAGATACGACGTTTTACCTTATTCTCCGGAGTGTTGACATTCTCGGCTTGCTTGTGAACCCGTTTTACAGTGAAGAGTCTACCATCGAGATGGTTATTTATGGTAGTAACGCTGATTGGGGGGTTGATTCCATGCATCTCCGAAATCTTCAAGGCCAACTCCTTGAGAGTGATGGTAGGATCTTCTCCGATTATATCAAGCATGTTGTTGACCATGTACGGATTCACTTTCCCATGTCGCCTTCCACCCCGCGGCTTATCCTCCACGTCTTGCCCCTTGGCCTGTTTATTCACCCAGGCGTACGCGGTGTTCCTATTTATCCCACAGTTCTCTGCGACAGTTGTCCAGTCCCTGCTATTTCGAGCGGCTTCCAGAATCCGACGCTTAGGAGAATTTCGATTGCGTTTGTACTGACCACGTACTGTGCCTCTCTTGACTCCTCTACTTGATCGCACAACTACCGGAGATCCATTGTTATTTTCCATATTTTAAATTATTGTAATGTTAATTGTTAGAAACTTTTCTTTTTTTATTGTTGCGAGCAACTACAAGTAATAGTGGGTAATTTGCATAAGTGATGTTATGCAAATTACCTTACAAAGTTTGAGTATGAATAATTCTAACATAATGTCACGTGCTTTTAAATTGAACTTGGGTTTATTTAATTTGATGTTGTCTTTTTTTAATTTGAAGTTATGTTTTTTAATTTGAAGTTTAGTTTTTTTAATTTGAAGTTGTGTTTTTTAATTTGAAGTTGTGCTTTTTTAATTTGAGGTGTAAAAGGTGTAGTAAAAATATAATAAATTAATAGCTTTTCCAGGAAAATCACAAGATGGATCGAAATAGCATATTTGACAATTCCCGAAAAATACATGAAATAGGATTATGTGTTTTTATCTGTTTTTGATATTTCAGAGAGATATATGCAGTGTGTCTGCACAGTTTTATCTGCGTAAAACCAATTAAAACATTTTCATTTTGGCAGCGAACGGCAAACTTTATCCCGCATTACGATCCAGTTATTTTTTAATATGAAATTACATCTGTGAGCATGCAGTGAATAAAAGGCGTATTGTTTTAGAATTGATTACAAGTTGGGTAACCATGCCGTCTAATTTGCAAGTCTATAAATTAAGCCATGTTGACTTTCAGGATAGTTTCCGATGGTTTGTTGTTCTACACAAGTCCTGGAAGGTGACTGGTTTGCAGTAGACAGAACTGGAGTTGGAATCCACAGAGCAAAAGATTCATCCCATTCGAAACGGCTTTTAAAAAATTGTTACCGAAAAGGTATTTATGATCGGAACATTCCGAAATACATCAGGATTTTATTTTATACAGTTCCTCTCGTCTGCCAAAAACTCTGTCGAATCGGCATGTCTTTTACGGTCTCATATCGCCACATGGTTACAAGTCTATCTTACACAGTGACCCGCTTCCTAGTCGCTATCGCCGCTACATGGCCCATCTTTCTTTCTATTTCTTCTATGTAACGTCAGCTCGTTTCACGGCTCATTCATTTGCATACACGAGATGCTGGAGTTTCAACATAAGTGTTTGTGGCTTCGTTACATCTATAAATATAAAAGTGAAAATATGTGTATGTATGTATACTCGCTTTTTCCCAGAAGCAATCGGTCGCTCACTTCTTCTTAAAACTTTTTTATATGACGTCTAAATGATAATATCTACGACTTACGAACGGAGGTCTCGTGTGTATTTAATTTGCCCGACTTTCACGCGCTATTTTTTCCAGATATTTTCATCGCCGCGTGTTTCTTTCGCTTTTCCCTATAAAACAAGCGAAAACTGGCTTGCGGCCGCATCATGTTTCAAGGCCAAACATCACGCGACTTAAGTTTCTCGTACCTGTCAATTTCATTTTATAAACGTTAAATTAAGATGCTTTTCAATGCTCTTCTCTCGTGGTCGACATGGTTAGGGCCCAGGGGTTTTTCCATTTCGTTTCCAGCTCCACGTCAAAGGTTAAAGGTTCAAACCTACTTTCCTACTAACACTTTTTTTCTTTTACACCTCCAAACACCGGGCCACGCCGGGCGCCCCCCTAGTATTAATATAATTCTGTTTTACTTACACAAATTTAACACTAGATTCTCAGTATAATCATGATTTAAAGATGTTATTTATTATGTGTAGTATATTTAATTACATAAAAAATTTTAAAACACGTTATTGAATATTAATTTAATATCTTTTACTTTCACCTAATACATTATGTATCTTTAAATTTTATATTACAATTTTATTTATGAATTATTTTTTCTGTCTTAAATTGAGTACGTATTTTTTCATATTACAAAGAATGTTTAGGTTTAAAGATCAACTGTTAGTCTAACGGGAAACGTCTTAAAAGTAACGAAACTTCTAGGGACTCCGTTGCAAGGTACTAAAACCTTTTATGACCTAGTGCGAGAAGGCGTCAGGCGAAACACAAAATACTTTTCGTAATTATGTAAATAAAGAGTTAGGACGCTTTAAATATGTCTTCTGTCAAAAGCTAAAGACGGCAAACACTATCAATTAATACAAATGCATAACTCACTGAAAAAAAAAACATTACTAAACAAACAAATAGGCAGTTAATGTTGTATGATTCGATGAGAAGTTCTTTACAGCGTCATTAACTAAGAATCAAGGCAATAGTCGAGTTATTGTTGAGAATAATATTCTGCTGATTTTGGAATTAAGAAAGTTTGTCACACAAAACCTGTTTCACGTCTGCTTTGCCACGCGTTTTATTTTCATGGAAATCCTCTTACATTTTTGGAAACAACACTACAACATTAGCGCAAAACCTTAGATTAATGATATACAAAGTCCATACGCGGTTCAGTTTGGCACAATTTTGCTGTGCTTTGAGTAATGGCGTACCCTACGATATTTCATTATAACCATGTTTAGTAAACATTAGGTGGGATTTTTGTTCTAAATATGTGGTTTAACTGTGTACAGATATTAAATCCAATGCGTCAATCTTAAGTAAAAAATCGATTAGAAAACACGACCCGATTTAAGATTTAGAACTTTGCATAATTGTTTATATGTTTGCTGGTTAATGCAATTAGTTTAATAGGTTTAATTACAAAGATCATTTATTTAGATGGAGAGGTAACATGGATTTGACGTCTTTAAATCGTAAATAAGACATTGTATTAAATAACTTAAATACACATTTATATTAACATATGGTGTATGTAATAAATATTTTAGTTAGAGGATCACAAGTAACAGATACATTGATCTGACGTTTACCTATAAGTAATAGATGTAATCAAAACATTCTAAAAAGCTGTGTGGCTTTGAATAGATCATGCATATGACAACAAGAGGAAGCTGCTCGTTTAACTCTTTGGAAAAATGCGCTTAGCATACTTATTTCAAGACACAAAATACAACAGACTAAATAGAACTATATGAATATGACTAGCACAAAGAAAGGATAACGGAGAGAAAGAAATTGATCACAGAAGAAATCAACATGGCAATTTATTGTTATTACAGATATGACTAGAACACAACGACAGATATCAAAGAAGTGTAAGCCATTCTGAATTTCAGAACAGTTTCAGATGGTTCGCTGTTACACACAAGTCCTGGTAGGTGACTTGTTTGTAGTAAACAGTTCAATAGAACAAAATATTCTAACCGTGTCGAAACCCGGGAAAGAACATGTGCAATTGCTCCAGAAAAGGTTTAATATTTATGAAGCAATTCTGGTTTCTGATTGGTTGGTAGCAGAACGTGAATTAATTCGATTCGTCAGTTCTTAGCAGCATCGCTAATAAATAGAATCGTCCGACTGTGTGGGATCATACCCCATTAAAACACTCTTTTGATGACATGTCTCCTAGCGGCTTCGGCTGCAGGGAGACAGGGTAGTACCAGTCAAGGATTCGTCACTTGACACTCAGCCCAACAGGTGATGGGCCGGTTCCCGGCCCCTCACCTGTTGGACTGAGGTACTACGCCTTCGTAATACCTAGGAGGTTCATCCTCCCAGGCCTTGCCGCCGGGCTTTCCGGTGGGGCAAGTTTATTGCTTGCTGCCTGAGGCGCCCCGACCGGGGAATGCCGACGGGGTTACTCAGGCAATTTTTAAAATTGCAGGAGTGCCCCTTCTTTAGGGGAGCCTGCGGGGTTCCCACTTTCCGGCCTTGTGCCACATTTTGCTGAGGTGGGCAGCAAATAAATATCTACCCAATTAAAACCCTGTTTTGATGGGATGTGTCTCCTAGCGGCGTCGGCTGCAGGGAGACAGGATAGTACAATCAAGGATTCGTAACTTGACACTCAGTCCAACAGGTGATGGGCCGGTTCCCGGCCCCTCACCTGTTGGACTGAGGTACTACGCCTTCGTAATACCTAGGAGGTTCATCCTCCCAGGCCTTGCCGCCGGGCTTTCCGGTGGGGCAAGTTTATTGCTTGCTGCCTGAGGCGCCCCGACCGGGGAATGCCGACGGGGTTACTCAGGCAATTTTTAAAATTGCAGGAGTGCCCCTTCTTTAGGGGAGCCTGCGGGGTTCCCACTTTCCGGCCTTGTGCCACATTTTGCTGAGGTGGGCAGCAAATAAATATCTACCCAATTAAAACCCTGTTTTGATGGGATGTGTCTCCTAGCGGCGTCGGCTGCAGGGAGACAGGATAGTACAAGTCAAGGATTCGTAACTTGACACTCAGTCCAACAGGTGATGGGCCGGTTCCCGGCCCCTCACCTGTTGGACTGAGGTACTACGCCTTCGTAATACCTAGGAGGTTCATCCTCCCAGGCCTTGCCGCCGGGCTTTCCGGTGGGGCAAGTTTATTGCTTGCTGCCTGAGGCGCCCCGACCGGGGAATGCCGACGGGGTTACTCAGGCAATTTTTAAAATTGCAGGAGTGCCCCTTCTTTAGGGGAGCCTGCGGGGTTCCCACTTTCCGGCCTTGTGCCACATTTTGCTGAGGTGGGCAGCAAATAAATATCTACCCAATTAAAACCCTGTTTTGATGGGATGTGTCTCCTAGCGGCGTCGGCTGCAGGGAGACAGGATAGTACAAGTCAAGGATTCGTAACTTGACACTCAGTCCAACAGGTGATGGGCCGGTTCCCGGCCCCTCACCTGTTGGACTGAGGTACTACGCCTTCGTAATACCTAGGAGGTTCATCCTCCCAGGCCTTGCCGCCGGGCTTTCCGGTGGGGCAAGTTTATTGCTTGCTGCCTGAGGCGCCCCGACCGGGGAATGCCGACGGGGTTACTCAGGCAATTTTTAAAATTGCAGGAGTGCCCCTCATTAAGGGGAGCCTGCCGGGTTCCCACTTTCCAGGCCTTGTGCCAAATAATGCTGATGTGGGCAGCATTTAAATGAATACCTCATTAAAACACTGTTTTGATGGGATGTGTCTCCTAGCAGCTTTGGCTGCAGGGAGACAGGGTAGTACATGTCAAGGATTCGTCACTTCACACTGAGCCTAACAGGTGAGGGGCCGGGAACCGGCCCAGAAACTGTCGGGCTGAGGTACACCGCCTGGGTAATACCTAGGAGGTCCACCCTCCCAGGCCATGCCACCGGGCTTTCCGGTGGGGCAAGTTTATTGCTTGCTGCCTAAGGCGCCCCGACCGGGGAATGCCGACGGGGTTACTCCGGCAATTTTTAAATTTGCAGGAGTGCCCCTTCTTTAGGGGAGCCTTCGGGGTTCCCACTTTCCAGGCCTTGTGCCCAATATTGCCGATGTGGGCGGCAATTTAATAAATATTGCAACATCCTCCCTATATTTATAATGGGGAAGTCCCTTGTGTTTGTTCTGCTCCAAAATAAGTATATATTTTTATATTTACTTAGACATAACAAAAATTAGAAAGCATTTAAAAAGACGCCATTTTTAATTGTGTTCAAATTTCAAAAAGGAAAATTACAAAGATTTTTTTTTTTAAGCAAAAAGTATTAGTAGGTTAAAGTGTTAATACAAATAAAATGGATACAGTTTAACGTCTTGTCCAGGACTATTTTTTTTTTGATATATAGAAATCTATATACTCTGAGCATTACCCCTAGGGGTTTCCACTGATATTCATGCAAAAAATGTAAGAGCCTTCTCATAACTGGAACTTCGCTGGTCTGTATTTTTAATATATAGAAATCTATATACATACAAGGCAGTGAAAGAAAAAAAAAGATTATTCAGTCGAATTCACCAACAAGTTTTGAGAAAAAACGTTGTAGCTTTATCCGTGTCGCCGGTTTCGTAAATACATCAGCGATATTTTGTTCTGATGATATGTAATTCAAAATAACGGATTCCTTTTTTATCTCGTTTTCTACGAAATGGCATTTTATATCCATATGCCTAGATCTTTGGTTGATCACCGTGCTCTGTGCTAAGACTATACTGGCTTGATTATCACAATTAATTACCACGGGTCTTGTAATCAATTCTGGCTCTTAAATAGTCTTCAGGATATTTTTAAAGTAGAGTGCTTCCTGGGTCGTGTGTGTGATCGCGACAAATTCTGATTCACACGCAGAGAGAGACACAATCTATTGCTTTTTAGATTTCCATGAAATAATAGGCCCATTTTCTGAGAGTCTGAAACAATATCCAGATACACTCTTGCGATCCTCGTCGCTTGCCCAGTCTGAATCCGAAAAACCTTCTAATTTTAGGGGATTTCTTGATTTTCTAAATACTAACTTCTATGTGTATGTTTTTATTAATATTATTTTCGACCGGTGTAGAGCGTTTCTTGCACTCTCCCATTCCAAATTTTAATAGTATTTTGTCGATGTACCTCGATTGGGTCATCGTAACAAGTCCTTTGCTTTGAGTAAATTCTATCCCCAGAAACCAGGATATTTTGCCAAGATCGGTCATTTTGAATCTTTTACTTAATTTGTTCTTAATATCAGTTAACATGTCACAATATGATGCGATTAAAATATCATCGACCCACAAAACAAAAAAAAGTAGTTTATCGTCTTTGTGTTGGGTATATAAACAGAGGTCTACATCGCATTGTCTAAATTATTGTTTAATAATATAATCATGGAATATTGTGTTTCAACACTGAGCACTCTGCTTTAGACCATATAATGACTTGTTAAGTCGCCACACGCTATTTTAATTTTTCATTATAAATCCCTCTGGAGGGGTAATATAAATTTCACAGTCTATTGGGGCATTCAAATAAGCATTTTTTTACGTCCATTCGATGGATGTTTAGGTCATATTGTGATGCGCCTTGCAGTAAAACTCTGATTGTCCTTAGGTTTGTGGTCGGCGAAAACGTAGAAAAGTATTCTTTACCGTAAATCTGAGAGCACCCCTTTGCAACAAATCTTGCTTTGTACTGTTCTACGCCTGATGCTGTACTCTTTTTTTTAAAGACCCATCCGGTAGAAATAACATGTTTATCTCTTGGGAGAGGCACTACCGTACAGGTATCATTTCCAGTTAACCCATCTATTTCTTTTGGGATATCTTTCGACTTTATCATCATCATAATCATCATCATGGACACTCTCGTCTCCGTCATTTTTATTGTTTTCGTTTGTTCTAATTATTTGAGGTAATATAATTCCATCCTCTTCATATTTTTCGTCTTTACAATTAAACGTGCCTGTGAATTTTACACACCGGATTCTTTTTATTTAATTTTTTTCGTGAAAAAATATTAAATTGGCTGGACTGTTTTTATCGTATCCAAAAAATACCTCTGTCAGCTTTAATATTCAATTTACTCTTTTTCTCTATGTATGCAAAGCAAGTTGAACCAAATATATGCATTCTGCTTAAATTTGTTTTTGTTTTTTTTTTGGGGGGGGGGTGATTTTTTTTTTACCGCAGAAAGATTCATGTGGATTTTTAGATAGTGTTTTGTTTCCGGTGGGGCAAGTTTATTGCTTGCTACCTGAGGCGCCCCGACCGGGGAATGCCGACGGGGTTACTCAGGCAATTTTTAACATTGCAGGAGTGCCCCTCCTGTAGGGGAGCCTGCGGGGTTGCCACATTCCAGGCCTTGTGCCAAATAATGCTGATGTGGGCAGCATTTAAATAAATACCCAATTATCACTCCAGTGTGATGGGATGTGTCTCCTAGCGGCTTCGGCTGCAGGGAGACAGGGTAGTACAAGTCAAGGATTCGTAACGTGACACTCAGCCTAACAGGCGAGGGGCCGGGAACCGGTCCAGCACCTGTTGGACTGTGGTACACCGCCTGGGTTATACCTAGGAGGTCCACCCTCCCAGGCCTTGCCACCGGGCTTTCCGGTGGGGCAAGTTTATTGCTTGCTGCCTGAGGCGCCCCGACCGGGGAATGCCGACGGGGTTACTCAGGCAATTTTTAAAATTGCAGGAGTGCCCCTTCTTTAGGGGAGCCTGCGGGCCTTGTGCCACATTTTGCTGATGTGGGCAGCAAATAAATATCTACCCCATTATCACTCCAGTGTGATGGGATGGTTCTCCTAGCGGCGTCTGCTGCAGGGAGACAGGGTTGTATAAGTCAAGGATTCGTCACTTTACACTCAGTCCAACAGGTGAGGGGCCGGGAACCGGCCCAGCACCTGTTGGACTGAGGTACCCCGCCTGGGTAATACCTAGGAGGTCCACCCTCCGCCGCCTTGCCACCGGGCTTTCCGGTGGGGCAAGTTTATTGCTTGCTGCATGAGACGCGCCGACCGGGGAATGCCGACGGGGTAAATCAGGCAATTTTTTTTAAATTGCAGGAGTGCCCCTTCTTTAGAGGGTCTTGCGGGGTTCCCACTTTCCGGCCTTATGCCACATTTTGCTGATGTGGGCAACAAATAAATATCTACCCCATTATCACTCCGGTGTGATGGAATGTGTCTCCTAGCAGCTTCGACTGCAGGGAGACAGGGTAGTACAAGTCAAGGATATGTCACTTGACACTCAGCCCAACAGGTGAGGGGCCGGGAACCCATCCAGCACCTGTTGGACTGAGGTACACCGCCTGGGTAATACCTAGGAGGTCCACCCTCCCAGGCCTTGCCACCGGGCTTTCCGGTTGGGCAAGTTTATTGCTTGCTGCCTGAGGCGCCCCGACCGGGGAATGCCGACGGGGTTACTCAGGCAATTTTTAAAATTGCAGGAGTTCCCCTCCTTTAGGGGAGCCTGCGGGGTTGCCACATTCCAGGCCTTGTGCCAAATATTGCCGATGTGGGCGGCAATTAAATATCTACTCCATTATCACTCCAGTGTGATTAAATAAATATCTACCCCATTAAAACTCCATTTTGATGGGATGTCTCCTAGCGGCCTCGGCTGCAGGGAGGCAGGGTAGTACAGGCCAAGGATTCGTCACATGACACTCAGGGGTTACTCAGGCAATTTTTAAATTTGCAGGAGTGCCCCTTCTTTAGAGGAGCCTGCGGGGTTCCAACTTTCCGGCCTTGTGCCACATTTTTCTGATGTGGGCAGCAAATAAATATCTACCCCATTAAAACCTCCAAAATATTGCAACATAATCCTTTTTTTTTAATAATGCGGTATGCACTACAAATCGAATTCTGGTCTGTTTCTTTATCTATTTCTTACACCTAGTACTTTCAGAAGTGATTTTATTAGGGAATAATTTTGTCAATTTTGAAGAAGATGAATTCTTCACCAACCTTCTGCAACCATTAAATGCACACGGACCTTGATTGAAGTCTTTGTGTATTTGTCTTTACACGAAGGCCAAATATGACACCATGTAATATTTCATTATAGAAAAAGTCAACCAGTCAAAACGCATATCTCTGCACTGGTACAGAAATATAAATTTACCCAAATCTGGAAATATTTTTCCTGTTTTCTGGCAGGGTTGACACAGAGAAGGTGTTCTTACAGAACGTATACTACACATAGGATTTTTTATGAAACGATATTAAATATATATTTTACTATTTAAGAACACAGCAATGTAAAGTTTGTTGTAGTGTGGAAGCCTTTCATCTTTTGCACCATAATAATTGGGGAGCCGCGGCTCCCCACATTAAGATGCCTTACACCAGTAAATAAAGTAAAGCCAGTGCAGCTTACACCTGGCAAATAAAGAAACATATCACTTAAAGGTTAATAGTGACGAAAAGAGGAAAATTGAAGGAAGTTGAGCATATGGAACTACAAACTTAAGCTGAGATAAAGATACCGGTCATGCATGACAGCAACATATATGTGTGTATGCGAAAAATAATACGTAAGGACATCAAGAAATCTCCCGAGCGCGAAATTATACAGCATAAACCTTATAAAAAGAAACAAAAAACACTTAACAGTGTAACTAATAAGATATGGGGCACCGTTTATAGAGTGGACCAATCAAAACTGATACATCGTAATCAGAATACCACGAATATCTTTACCATGCACAATGCATTGAACCTAAAGGATGATTCTGATCGACTATGTAAAAAAAGTCAGGACGACTGAAAAGGATAAATTAGCATATTTGACAGTGGTAAGGCACAATAAAAATAGAAAAACACATAACACATCACACAAAAAGGCCGCAGCAAGAGACAAAAAATAAATAGGCAAAAGAAAAGAAGAATATAAATAGACAGAGAGACAGCTACGCAAACAATTCATAAAGAGTACAAAAGATGAAACTCACGAAAAAAAACTTTGGCTATGACCAGGTGGAAAAGACTACATTAGGAATATAGAAACACGTGCATCATGAACATACAATCAAACGAAAAAAACAATAGAATTCATAAAAGTCTCTAAGCCATGGAGACACAGACATATAACCCTACACGAACAAAAAGACCGGATACCAGAATATTTACAAGAAAGCAACATTTTCCAGATCTCGGATTTTGCCTTTCTGGCAAACCGTACGGAGAATATCATGGAGCGAAAGAAGCGAAGCAACTACAGAGGACTGGCCAGAGAAGTAAAAGTAATATGGCGCATAAAGAAAGGCAGGATAACACCAACAAAAATAGAGACACGAGGAATATTTCCGTAAATACACCGAGAATGAATGAGCTAAATTTTTATCAATGAAATGGCCCAGAAGATGCATCAAATACCGTAAGGATTACAGCTGGAATCCTAACGAAAATCCAAGAATGCAAAAATTAATACATATAAACTGCAAAAACAAATCAGTAACTTTTATACTGCAATAGAATAAAGTAGAAAAGAGAACGGAAGCCAATAGAAAAGGAATTGTCAAATTTTACCTCCTAAAAAGCATGTGTGTCATCTGCATCGGCGCCGCTGCACAAGAATTGTAAAGAATTCCAGAGTAGCAATGATGGTAAACACCAACCAGTTCTTTAGTAGAATATTGTGGAGAAAGCTGGGGCCGTGGACAGTCTTTTCTCACCCCCCACATAATACCAATGGGAAATACTAGTCAGAAATCAAAGATAAGCGGCTGTTGAATTAACCTACAGTTCCTTAACGTTGGTTATCAAGAGTTGTGGGGATCATTATATATTTTAGGAGTTTTGTCATTCGGACACCAGGAAATGCTACAGCCCATTAATAGTTAGTGATTCTTTTATAATGTCCTGTGTGAGAACTTTTAGTGAGTTAATAATAATAGTAAGACCTAACAAAACAAAAAGAATAAGTTCAGAATTATTTTCTTTTTTCTGACCAAAAATTGTTACCGCGCTTGTGCGAACGCCACCATAATTTAAAGCAACACTGGATTTTTATCACGCCAAATTGGAAATCTAGATGCAATCCAATCTCCAGTGCGTTATCAATAATCCGAACGCATGCTCCTAATTCATTCGGGCTGTTACAGTATCAGTGTTCAACTCACACTACTGATCGAAAATGATTCGTACACAAACGTCACTAATGAAAATAAACATGATATTTAAGGTTTACGACGTAGTATTTAGAGAAATACAGTCGATTCGGAAATGCGTTTTAATTTCCACGCTTTTGTACCGATTTTTTCGGGCAAAAACCGAAATATAAATATTATCACGGGTTTAAGTACCTTATATATGAAGGTTCATGTGTTTACCTAAACGTCTAGGAGGAGTTTGGTAGGCAACATTTTTTAAACAAAAATATTTACTTATGCATAAATATATATGAAAAGAGTCTTGTGTTTACTATAAACTGTTTACGAAAATATTACGCAAGTATAAATCATGTAGAATATCTGCATTAATATGATTACACGTAAAGGATAACTAACAGTAAGCATCCATTGGGAAAACCGAAAAAAATTAATAAAATTAAATTAAAATGAATTGATAACTGAATATGCAAATTAGCAAGATTTTTTGCTAGTGAATGCAACCAATAATTATAATTGTTGTGTTTCTCATGTACTCGTTGATTTATTTTATATGTTAATTCTTATTTTTTAATTATTGATATTAGCTTGAATGTCTATAACGCGTTGCGGACACTTTTTAGGCCATCATTAAATATTTTGTGGAAAAAAGATATGTTTCTAGAAGACATTCCTAAGATGTGTGTTCATTTTACGAAGTAGAATGTGTTTTCTTTTAACTTAATTGTGGCTACCTTTTATTGTGTTCGGGTCAAGTGGAGTTTATTTGTTGAGAATTGGGATAATGGATGCGTCGGTGGTTGAATATTTTTCATATTATAAATCATTAATTTTGCTTGTATGAATGATTTTTTAATAAAGAAGTCACTGCTTATCAAGGCCCGCAATCACTTGAGGATAATAGTTAATGAGTGTAGTCAATAGGACAATATTGTAGTAATCGTTTGTAGTGAATATTTGGTAAATTAGATTACTTAAGAAGATGGCCTATCAAGTTGAACTTGAAGACGACATATAATGGCAGCCAGACACTTTACAAATATCAAGTAAAATTGGCGATTTTTCTTACAGAGAAGTCATCAAGGCCCGAAGGTCACTCGGGGATAATGGATGATTGTGAAAATGTGCAAAAACTGTTGATGGAAATGTTTAATAAACCTGACATTTGCAGTAGTTTATGTAACCTTATGATATTCTATAAATATTCTTGAACTAGCATTTCAGCTCGGCGTTGCCCGGGTGTTTGGATTTGTGTGTTGAGCAGAAAAAAGTGGTAGTAGGAAGACCGGCTTTAACTCGTACCCCGAAGGAGGAAAAGAACGGGGAAAACCCAGACGTCTTTGCTGTTACGACCACCACCTAAGCGGAAGTGACGTAGGTTTTAATTAAGGCTAAACAATCGAAAGGAGAGGACGACTTTCAAAAAATATTGGCGAAAACAGCGATCCTGTCCTGTAGAAAAGTGGCCAGTTGAAGGTGAGTATATTTATGTGTTTAGCAAATGTTTCGATATTTGTCGTCTGAAAGATCGAAAACGATACTGATCTTGTGAAAATCCGTCACATCTGTCGAAAATTTAGGCGGACATGCAAACATACATACCTACATTTATATATTGGTAACTAAAAATTTTTGACCCAAACCGATTAAAACTCTTGCCCTAATTCTGAATACCATTTATGTAAAATTTCAAATGTTTAGACCAGGAATTGTCTGAGTAATTTGGTAGAGACCGCAGAGGTCATTTTTTAAAACTTTGATCCCTATTATGGCCCCTTAACATTTATAGTTTTTGGCTCAAATCAAGTTATTACGTTAGATCCATGTCCAAGGCACCTATATACAAAACATTAAGTGTTTAGACCCAACATTGTCGGAGGAGTTTGGTAGAGTTATCAAAAGTCAAATCGTTGTACTTTGACCCCTTAACAACCAAATTTCTGGCCATAAACGAATTACACAGATTTTCACAAATCTCAGTAACCTGTATATCAAATATCGAGTCTGTAGACTAAATATTGACAGAGTTATTGCGTAGGGAAATGTACAAAGACACATAGATACACATACACACAGACACGTTCACTTTTATATATAGCTAAATACCGTGGGTAAAAATCTATGAAAGTCCATGAATGTAGAATAGCCGTAATGCTTTTATCTGTTAATCGTGTATAGTATATTTTATTAAGCACCCTCTACACTGACAGTGAGGTGACACAAAACTAATGTTTCTTAAGCGATTGCAGTGGGTAGCAGTTGTAGTACATGTTAATGAGAAGTGTGTAGAATATTTACGACTTTATTATCATAAAACAGAAACATATAACATCAACCAAAACTAGATATACCAATGGATTAGTGTAGTTAAAATCATATTTTTTATGATAAAAAATGCAGTGTGCAAATAAATAAAGAAAACATCCTTCATTTAGCATATTGGTTATTGATATATTCCTGTATATGACTAAGAACATGTTACGGTTAAACTTAGAGAATATACAGTATATACGTTAATAATGGTAAACATCAAGGTCACCATTGTACATTGGTTCCGATCATATTTTCTTGCCATTTCTTTTATATATATATATATATATATATATATATATATATATATATATATATATATATATATATATATATATATGTGTGTGTGTGTGTGTGTGTGTGTGTGTATGTATATGTCTCTGTATGTATATATATGTATATATATGTATATATATATATGTATACATATATATTTATATATATTTATATTTATATATATTTATATATATATATATATATATATATATATATATATATATATATATATATATATGTTTGCATTGAACGTTTTGATGATATCATTTTTGTGATTGGAACGACTGTTTCCGCCTCACATATATGGGATCTCGATTGAATAACGTAGAGAGATTAATTTCCTGTCACATAGTAACCCTTTGGCTAATCTATTCATAAGAAACATTTCCAAACATCACATTTATTTTTCAAAGTAGCTGCAAAAAGACATCTTTAAGGTTTCAAATGATTAGCCTTTTCGTGTTAAAGGCTTCATTGAAAAATTAGACATGCAGAATCCTTTCCGTGCGATCAACAAGTTGATTTTTTTTCATCCAATATAAAAACAGGCATTCATACCATACAAACATATTGCTATTTTCCTAATATTTCATTTTCATGTTAACAGATTATAACAATAGTAAATATAGCTTGTTTTTCTCATAAAAGATAAAGGATATATATTCTGATATGCTGAATTTTCTGTCTCTCTTATTTTGTTTCTCTGTTCGTCACGATAACTTTGACACTCAGGTTTTGTTTAGTTTAGAGAATCAAATCGAGATGTTCACTGGTCAGTAGATGATGGGTGACAAGTTTTAAATCCCAGCCACTTGATGTGGGAGAACGTCTGCAACTCTTTGCACGACCTGAAAAACATAATAGCGCCATCTCCTCTCAACGGGGTATATATGCAACCTGTGATAGATGCCTATTTTATACTAGACTACCCGTGACCCGTTGAGTCAGTATGTTATATTAGCTATAGAATTCCTGTATGAGCGTGACACTTGTGACGTAAAGAAAATAGTTTTTTTTACATAATACAAACATTTCTATGAAAGTATATTAAAATGAAAAAAGAATATAGATATATGTCTATGAGTCGTTCTGTTTATTATAATTTATTATTTTTGAAAAAAAAAATTACAGTGACTAAATTATAAGTGGTTGGCCATACTTATAGGTAAATGTGCACTGAACAGATACCATAATACTAAATAATAATAAATTTAATAATAAAATTCCAATTTTGATATATCTGCTTTTTTTTACATCGTATATTTCTGTATTATGTTTAAGTTATTTTAAACCCCACTCCTCCTATGTTAAAAAAAATAATTTCGAAATAATAACGTTAATATTAAGCGTCCCAATTGTTCTTTTGTCTTGTTCATTTTGAACTCCACTCTTCCCATGTTTAATACTAATTTAGAAATAATGACGTTAATATTTTAGCGCCCTAATTGCTCTTTTGTGTGGTTTTTTTTTTGCGTTTAAATCATCCAGATACACAATTGTTAATACTGTCTGATTTTTTTTTTACATTGTTCATTTCTGTATTAAGTTTAAGTTATTTTAAACCCCACTCTTCCCATGTTAAATAATAATTTCGAAATAATAACGTTAATATTTCAGTGTGCAGGTCATGCGGGCATGCGCAACCGGATGTCGTAAACCGGAAAGTGGGTTACATACATTGTTACAAGGTCATTAGAGTTTTATAATTATATAGATTACAAAGAACCTCTGTATTTCGGCTGAAGTCGGTTTAACTCCACTTCAGTACTAACACTTCCTCGCATCATCTCTCTCCCTCTTTCTCTCTCTCTCTCTATCTCACACACACACACACACAGCTATTCTCTATTTCTAGATAATGTTATAATCACATATGTACAGCTGAGTGCGTCTGTTTTATTAAGATTAATGTCCTTGCATCTCCATCTACAACGCAAATCGGGAAAGAATTTACATATTTATCCAATCCTGATAGTTTTTAATTATATATTTTACGAGGAGCCGAGTAATGAGCTCATGATAGACGATCATTTTATGTTTAAATTGGAATTGCAAAGTATGGCGATAGTAATCGTTTAACATCCATGTTCCATCGGAAATACTTTCATTCCGAACGCTTTAATATTACATTCTTATATTCGTATTGGAATGGAAATATTTAAAGATCAAATATCAGATAAAAAATACTTGATGGAAGTTATTTATCTATTTTTAATATGCATCAGCACTTATCAAGTCTAGCATGCAACATACGGACAAGGGTTAATGGGTATCGTAATGGCCGGTTATAGTGCAATTATATGAGTTAAATTTTCCAGAGGTTATCTTTTCAAGAACCTGTATACGTTGAGTTATAGTAGACTGATAAGCAACTCCTCGGTATTTTATTCCACAGACGTGCAATTCTAGAAAAGAAAGTCAATCCATAGAATTACCGATTAGTTTTAGGCACGGATAGAAAATAGGTGAAATTGTTGGTAGTTTTTGTACTTTGCTCAAATGACTTACATGTAGAATGGCGAGTTCCAATCACAGGCTCACAACGATGATAGCGGCGAGAATATCAATCGCCATGAGGATATTATTTTATAAACACTTCAGTTATATGTATATATATATATATGTATATATATATATATATATGTATATATAAATATATATATATATATATATATATATATATATATATATATATATATATATATATATATGAACAAGAAGCAACCACAGAATTCGCGCATAAGCCTAAACGAATCCTATAGTGGATGAAACGCAGAATATTCAGTGTAGCTTAATCGCCATATATATTTTATAAATTATTAACTAGCTCTACCTACGTATTGAGCACTTTTGAAGTAAATACGTAAAGTTTACGCATAAATCTATACTTTCGTATATTAGGTTCATGTGAGTAAATGAAGTAGTTATATATATATATATATATATATATATATATATATATATATATATATATATATATATATATATATATACTAGCATTTCAGCCCGGCGTTACTCGAGTGTTTAGAGGTGTATGTTGAGCAAAAAAAAAAGCGGTCATTTTTTTAACGTTGACTCCTATTATGACCCTTAACATTTATTGTTTTGGGCTTACATTATATTATGAAGTAAGATCTATGCCGGAGGAACCTATATGTAAAATTTCAAGTGTTTCGACCCAACATTTTTGGAGGAGTTTGGTAGAGTTCTCAAAGGTCACATCGTTAATCAAACAGCCAAATATTTGGCCGGAAATGGGTTACACAGATTTTCCCTGATCTCAGTACCCTGTTTATCAAATTTCGAGTCTGTAGACTGAAAATGGACAGAATTATTGCGTGAAAAAATGCACACACACAGACACATACAGAAACACGTTCTCTTTTATAGATATACTTGCCCGGGTGTTTAGATGTGTGGTTGAGCAGAAATGAAAGTGGTAGTCGGAAGGCAGGCTCGAACCCGTACCGTGAAGGAGGAGAAGAACTGGAAAAACCTGACGTCTTTGCTGTTACGACCACCGCCAAACCGGAAGTGACTTGTATTTTAATTAAGGCTAGACAATCGAAAGGGGAGGATGACTTTCAAAAATATCGGCGAACAAGCGATCCCCCCTACTTTAGAAAACTGGTCAGTTTAAGTTGAAGATATTAATGTCTTTAGCCAATTTTTCGATATTTGTTGGCGGAAAGGTCGAACTTCCAAACGATACTGATCTTGTAAAGATCCGTCTCATCTGTCGAACGAAAGTTTTTGGCAGACGTACATACATACATTTATGTATTGGTAATTACAATTTTTCGACACAAACCAATTAAAAAGCTTGTCCAATCTCTGATTACCTTTTATGTAAAATGTCAAATGTTTAGACAATAAATTGTCTGAGTACTTGGGTAGAGACCGCAGAGGTAATTTTTTTTAAAAAATTGTCCCCTATTATGATCCCTATATATTTATTGCTTTGGACTCAAATCAAGTTATTACGTTTGATCCATATCCAAGGAACCTATATCTAAACTTTCAAGTGTTTCGACCCAAAATTGTCGGAGGAGTTTGGTAGCGTTCTCAAAGGTCAAATCGTTGAACTTTGACCCCTAAACAGCCACATTTCTGTCCGAAAACGGATTCCAAAGATTTTTTCTAATCTCAGTAACCTGTATATAAAATTTCGAGTGTGTAGACTGAAAATTTACAGAGTTATTGCGAAGGAAAATGTACACACTCAGATACACACACAGACACGTTAACTTTTATAGATATACTAGCAATGCGTGCCCGGCGTTGCCCGGATGGATGGAGGTGTATGCGGAGCAAAAAAAATATAAATAAACGTAATATTTTTTAATTTTGACCCCTATTATGACCCCTTAATATTTATTGTTTTGGGGTAAAATCAAGTTATTAAGTCAGATCCATGTCCAAGGAACCAATATCTAAAATGTCAAGTGTGTGGACCACAAAATTGTCGGAGGAGTTGTGTAGAGTTCTCAAAGGTCAAATCGTTGAACTTTGACCCCTTAACAGCAAAATTTCTGGCCGAAACCCGACCACATATATTTTCCCAAATCTCAGTACCCTGTATATCAAATTTCGAGTCTGTAGACTAAAAATTGACAGAGTTATTTTGTAAGGAAATGTACACAGACACACAGACACAGACACACACGCACACACACACACACACACACACACGTTCACTTTTATAGATATATGCACTAGCATTTCATCCCGTTTGGCAGTGTATGCTGATAAAAAAAAACTGTCAATTTTTTTAACATTGACCTCTATTATGACCCCTTAACGTTTATTATTTTGGGCTCAAATCAAATTAATACTTTAGATCCATGTCCAAGGAACCTATATTCAAAACATCAAGTGTTGAGACCCAAAATTTTCGGAGGAGTTTAGTATAGCTCTCAAAGGTCAAATTGTTGAACTTTGACCCTTAACAGCAAAATGTCGCGCCGAAAACCGTTAACAAAGATTTTCCCAAATCTCAGTACACTGTATATCAAATTTCGAGCTTGTGGACTTTCAATTGACAGCTTTATTGCGTAGGGAAATGTACACACACACACGCACACACACACACACGCACACACACACAGATACACCCAGGCACGTTCACTTATATATATATATATATATATATATATATATATATATATATATATATATATAATAGTCGCATCTATTTCTAAGTGAAGTGTGGTAAAACTATACAGTATATTAAAGATCATAAAGATACAATATCTCAGCGAATGGAGCTATTTCGAACTTAAGCAACCAAAAACCAAATCTATACTCCTATAAGTTCGTTTTTCCTTTGTGGGTATTGATATTTATATTAAATTCCTCTTTTCTATTGATTTAAAAAGAAAATACAATTTTCTTATACATGGGTTGTGGAATTGCATTAACTAGCTAAAGATCTAGCTAATTTGCATATTCTTTTAAATATTCATTTTAATTAATTCCCTAGTAGTTACTTCGGTTTTCTAAAGGGATTAGTTTCTTTAGTTTACTCTTACGTGTACTTATATTCACGCAGATATTCTACATGATTTATACTTGCATAATAGTTGCATAAAAATTGTATAGTAAACACAAAATTGTATCCATCTATATTTATGTATATGCATATATTTTTTTTAACAAATTTTGCCTATTTAAATCCTCCTAGAGTTTTTGGTCTACAGACATGAAACTTCATATATAAACGTTATATTTGTGTTCTAACTTAGAAAAATCGGTGAAAAAGTGTGAAAAAAAAAATAATGGAATTTACCAGGTGGAGGTCGAACGCTGGCATTACGTATGCATAACGTAGTAGCTATTCGTTCATGTTTTAATTTTAAAATTGCTGTTAACATTTTTTCATAGCCCTTTCATTGAGGGCAGAGGCAAAATAAATCGTGAGTTGACCGTTTTTGTTTCGATTCTCGGTTGTGGCGCATGAGTCTTTGTTGTTTTATACTTTTTAAATAATTACTACATATTACATCTTATCTCTCTCTCTTTCTATATATATATATATATATATATATATATAACTACTTCATTTACTCACATAAAATTAATATACGAAAGTATAGATTCATGCGTAAACTTTAAGTATTTACTTCAAAAGTGCTCAATACGTAGGTAGAGCTAGTTAGTAATTTATAAAATATATATGGCGATTAAGCTACACTGAATATTCGGCGTTTCATCCACTATAGGATTCGTCAGGCTTATGCGCTTAAGCCTGACGAATCCTATAGTGGATGAAACGCCGAATATTCAGTGTAGCTTAATCGTCATATATATTTTATAAATTACTATATATATATATATATATATATATATATATATATATATATATATATATATATATATATATATATATACAAGTGAAAATGCCTTTCTTTTCTCTCTGGTAGTTAAGGAAGACTATTATACAGAAAGGCATATTAACACTTTTTAATATATACATATGCACATAACCTTATGAACAGTACATAGGGCCCGAGCAAAGCCGGGCGGGACTGCTAGTAGCCTATAAATATGCAAGTCGTATTTCATAAAATATGCATGTTTCTAAACATTGGATTGCACGGCATATTTAGCAAACTCATGGTAATTGTGCTTTGTATTTATCTTCTTTATTTTTACTATAACTAAAGCATAGTGATCTTTTACATCGAATTATATACTTATATATATATATATATATATATATATATATATATATATAACTGAGGCACCGTTTATGTAGGTAAAAACAACTCTAGCATAATACATGACCATAGAAAAGTATGGCCAGTTGTTATATGGTAAACGAATGATGGGGCGAAAAATGTTTGGTAACTTATGATGGCTCTATATGATAAAAAAAAAAAAATGTGATATTGTATCTGAAGACATGAGTAAAAAAAAACTCGTGAAGATGCGTTTGGCGGATGAGTATCGAAAAATAATAAGTCTTCTTCCCTGAGTTCATCTTATGGATAACTTGAAAAGGAGCGACTACAAATGGGAGCTAAATTCAAGCATATTTTATTGAACTAAAAATAATAGTGTACGTTGATAGATTGTTATAATAAGCTGCTCTGTACTAGATATCAGTTGTTTTTGAATAATGTAAATTCAAAGACCACATATAATGGGACCTACTAAAATGTGTAGAAAGTGCATTGATTTGAACCTATTTAACTTTCATTGTGTAGATGATTTGACAGTAGACATATATTTTAAAATGAAATATCCAACGATTTTTTATCAACTTTGTAACGAATTGTATGCATTCATTCACTGATGAGTTTTAAGCCTCAACGATCAATAGCAGTTAATTTAAAGGTACAATTTAAAAATAAAGTAAAACAAAAAGTAACACTGCAATCTAGATATCAACTACAAAATCTTATCCTTATTTATTTATGTCGTGTTAGTCAAAGTAATAGAATTGCTTATATAAAAGAAATATTGCTAGTTAAAACACATGTACATCATCGAAGGCAATTTACATTATATGTAGAAATGTAGTACTAAGTGTGTAGGATTTGGCATTTTAAACATTGGCATATAACTAATTTCAAAGTGAATATCTCATTTCATATATTAGTAAATATTAAAAACATCGCATTGTTTTTCATGCGTTCATCATATGTAGTCCATAATACGTTTTGTGTTAGTATCTTGTTAAATTAATCAACTTGCCCAAGCAGAGGGTTGAAGGCAATATTTTATTTACATAGTTGCTAATGTTGTCACCAGAAAGGGCGTGGTGGGATAATCTAGCGTGGTAGTGGGTCTCAAATAGCCTCTGACAACGAATAGCGCCTGGTTTTTCGTGTAATTTAGCTACTAAGCCCGGCGAACCTATTTATACTAACTTGGGGAAGGGACAAGGACGGTGTACTAGAGCATTAAAATCAGTTATTCGAGGGATGTGTCTAGTAGACTTTGGATGGTAGCTCACCTAGGAGGACGCAACTCTTATTTAAAACCTCCACCGCCTTGCGTGGTAACCCCCTCAGATGAAAGGCAAAAGGAGTAAACTCCAACAGAAAAAATCAGGACACGAAGTCCCTAAGGAACCCTGACTTTATATTATTATCACCGGCAACTCCTGCGGCGCAGTTTGAGCTAAGCTTTCTCGATTCTGTATTTGCATTGGAAAGGTGGGACAGCTGCACGGGCAACAGCTATCCTCTTATATTACCCTGCCTAGACTATGTAGCTCCATTCGTTCATCGTCAGAGACGGGCAGTTGCTAACAATAATTGATTTAAAGAATCAAATAATATTTTGATAATAATCGTCTATTACTATGTGTGAATTAATCTTTTACAAAAACATCTTAGATATTCACATATTTACGACAGTTACTCAACTCAATCTTGTTAAGTTCAAATTCTATTCTGTAATTCTGCAATAGTCTTAATGTCCATTAATATATTAACATTTGTGATTCAATGTTTTATGAAAACATCTTATTTATGTACATATTTACAACAGTCTCTCAACTCAACCTTGTTAAGTTCCTATTTGATTCTGAAATTCTGCAACATTCTTCATCCCCGTCATGTATCTCTTTTCGTATTCGGATATAGAATTGTGAATTAAACTGTTGATATAATATTTCCATTATCAGATTAATATGCACTTAATTTCTAAGCATTTTGTTTACCATAAATAAGATAACTTGGACGAACATGTAGGATATTACTTTGCTCTATTTAAAACAAAACAATTTTTGTGTATTTTACACAAATTCTTTTCAAATATATATTTCTATTTCGCAAAGATCGCATAAGATTCTAATTAAACCGCATGGAAACATAGGCGAATATCGTTTTATTTACAATTCTAAGTTCATGCACAAGTTTCTATCGTGTAGATATAGTATGCTAATTCTACTTTATACTATACATTTAAACTTCTATGATTTTCTCTTATTTAATAAACGAGAATAAAATAGTATTTTCTATATCAATGTAACACTCACTCAGTCAATATACCGCTAATGAGAAGCAAGTTCCTCGTAAATACACCTTTATTGTAACAGTTGAAACAAAATGCTGTTCATAAAATCAATCAGCAATGCTGGGATAGAATAATAGTTGTGTATTTGGAGAATGACCAGTTTTCAGTAAGAAAAATATATTGTGAATATTCTGACTTTTTGAATAATAAAATTGATAAAATTTATCTCCATTATCTATCAGTATTTGTTAGGCGATAGGAACTGTTTCCAAGCAGCAACTCATGAATTCCTTCCTCGACTCAGTATTTCCAGCAATGATAACACGCGAAGGTTCTGCCACACAGAAGCAGAGATCGTAAGACACCTGATATTTAACGCTAAGGTTCTGCTGGGGGCAGCTAGTATACAATGTGACACAATGGAGTTTGTAAATATCTTCATTTGACGACCTGCTAACAGTTGGTTAGCGAATGCAGTAGCGAGTCCTGAGAACACATACAAAAATGAAGAGTTGGAAATAAGCCATAAGAAAGTTAGCCATACATCATATGCTATAACTATGCAATCTCTACAACTACGTGCTTTGAAAACATAACTAATCATCCTGACATAGTTATTTGAAACAATATGTAAAGCGAAGCAACTTTAATAGAAGTCGGTGTCCCAATGATGCTGAGGTAAACAGAGATGTGGGGGGAAGATAACGGATTACCAACTTCTTATGTACTACACGAAAAGAAATTGGAATCCTAGGAAGATCTACATAATTGTAGTTATTATAAAATAAAAATGATATATAAAATATTATTTAAAAAACTACGTGGCAAATATACACGGTGAACCAAGTGCAAGAAAGATTCGAACGATTCATCTTAAAGACCTTAATAAACTACCTCTCGATTAGAATGTATGAGGAAACAGGATAATGTATGGCATCCGGTAGAATGCCCCTAATCCATAGTTTGGACAAACGATAACAAATTTGAACAAAAATATAAGGTTAAAATCATTTTTCTGCCTGACACTTTAGATTAATATATTAAATAAATCTTGCATAATTAAGTCTGTTCGTTTAGAAGTTGTTTACAAAGATTACTGTTCCTGCCTTTTTAGAATCATTTAATCTTGCTAATCATAAACAAAAAAAAAATACGATTCATTCAAAATTAATCGATCGAGAATAACGCGCCTTCTGTGTCCAACTTAATGTGTTTATTTTTCCGAAGACAAGCACATGCAGTTCATGGCCTCACCGATCAGTCCAGTGTTGTTTACTTATATCAATAATCTACAAGTGAATGAGCCGTTGAAGTGCTAGTTTTTGCGGAGAGTATAACACTAGTATTTTATAAAAGCAAGTACGATCAATTTTAAGTAATATTATTACGTATTTATTTCGATCCCACATTCAGAAATGTAACACCAGCATCTGTAAATGAGATTGAAAAGTAAACGACTCCAAACCTGCGGCACTCTAAACCGAAAAATGTCTGGACAGCCATGTCGGCATTCCCCATTAGGGGCGTCCCAGGAGAGGATCGATAAACTACCCCCTTCTCAGAGAGAGAAGGCGAATAGCCGAAAGTCTGTTATTCCTCATCTATTTAATAATCTCCCGGTTATTTCATCTAAAGATAAATATTTGCCCGTTATTTTTGTGTAGATTCGTTTATTGGTGATTCTGATGTTGTTGTTTCGAATTTTTCTTCAATAACTGATCAGACTCTCGATTCTGTGATTGTCTCTCTAAAGATCGTTGCTAGTATTCTTGTTGGTTTTGATAAATCTACGGATTCCGGTCCTGATTTGATTACTGTTGTTGTTCTAAAACATTGTGCGCCTCGACTTATTTCTAACCTCTCGACATTTTTCAGTCTCTCTTTGTCTTTTTCATGTTTCCCTTTTCGGTGAAATGAGTCCTCTGTTGCCCATATCTTTTAAAATGCTCATTATTCAATGTCTTTCAAACGTTAGTTAACTGCAAATTGTTCATTTTCTCGAAAATCTGGAACTCTTTAGTCAAGATTTTCGTGATTTTCGTTCTAAAGCTCCATCATCTCTCGTAACTAGCAACATCACGTTTCTGTAATGCTGATAACTAAAGCTCCATCTTCTGTTGTAACTGAAGGGATCTGTGGATTTATTCACAAAGTTGCTCGACAAAGTGTGGTTTCTGTACATAAATTCCAAGGTTATTGTATTAGTGTTTGCGTTCTTGATATTGTTAGATATCTTTCTTCTAATCGGAGTTTGCGAGTAAATCTTCAAGGGTTATCTTTCTTTTCTTTTCCTATCAATGAAAGTATTCTTTATTGCTCAATTCAAGACCAGACTCTGTTTAGTATCTACAGAAATCACCTTCTAGAAAATATTAATTCGAAAATTATAATTCATGCTGATAACAGTGCCCCTTGTTTTGTATTATTTCTCGACATCTTTCTCAGACTATTTTCGTTAAAGGGGCAGCTATTGCCGTTCATTCGCAGGTGTATGCATTTTACCCCTGAGATTTTTATGCGTCGCACTTCTCTACATAGAAAATCGACTCTTACATCTTTCTTGGAGCATAAAAATTTAGTCCAATGCTCTTTTGACGTCTCATAAATCGTTTCACTATTCCCATCTAAAAACTTTTTTCATACAATAGGTTATTATCTATCTTTATAAATCTACTATCAGAACACGTATGGGGTACTCTTGCCATATTTGGGCTGATGAATATGTACCTTATTTCAAGTGTCTTGATAAATTGCAAACGTGTATCTGTAATTTGATTGGCACAAGGACTTCTTTATCACTGCAACCTCTCACTCAGAAACAAGATACTGCTTGTCCTAGTCATCTCTACAAATACTATTATCGAATGTGTTTCTCATAATGATCATCTATTTTCTCCTTCCTTTGTTTCAGCCTGTTTGATTCGTTTGTCTAGAGGTCTCCATCAATTTGTGCTTTTTATATCACATTGTAATACAGCTTCATATTCCAGTAGCTTCTTTCCAATGGATGCAAGATTGTGAAACTCTGTCTGTTCATTATTTACTTTCTCCCTAAAACCTTGATCTTTTCAAATAAAAAAAGGTCAATATAAATATTTTTATTGTATATCTTCTATTTATATAAAGTGTCTTTATAACTGTGTATATGTCGTCTAGCACAAACGTGTGTGTATGTGTCTTTATCTAATGGCCTTTTTGTTATCGTCTCATGTATATTTTGTTCCCCAGGCTCGCCTGCGTCAATATTCCTCATGTAATTGTATACACGTCTTATATACAGTTTATATACATTTATACAGTCGGGTGTCGAGCTTCTTAATTTGTGTATCTGTCTTAGTAGTTTTAAACTTAGGATGTATGTATGCATATATTCGCGTTCAGAGTTAACCATGCTATGTTTCGTAGCTTGTGTCTTCTGGAATGCAGTTCTTCCCGTCACTGGTCGATTAGCTGTAAAGAGCATCTGACACGAAAACACAACGCTGATTTTCTGGCAAGGATTTCTTGACGTCGTCTATGAGTGAACTGGGGGAGCCCTCACAAGTTTTTTTTTTTTTGCATTTGCGTTGACGCATCTTATTCTGACCGTTCTAGTCTCAACCGTCTACCAACTTCGACTCAAATCAAGTGTCTCTTAGTTTTTACTAAAAACCCCGTAATCCTCTCTGAAGGTATGGTGGAATGGTACCACTTGTTAAGCGGCCTGTACTTAAAACACAACGACTCACTTTTGTGTTTGATATGTTGCCCTTAACACTTTAACTTTTCTGCACCCGTCGGAAACAAGTAAGTTGGATTCAACTCAGTATCGCGTTAACCGTGTTACTGACACCGAACATTTGCATTAAATAGATTTGAGGTTTGTTAGTTGCTTATATCAAGGGCTTATATACTTTCTCTTGATGGGTTTCCATAAAAACGTGGGAGGAAGGAACCTCTAGAACTGTACATGACCAGTTCTACACGATAATCTTCAGGAATCAGTGGTGATGTCCAATCAAAATATCCATCTGAACTCTGAAAATGTAGCCTATTCTCCCTATATATATATATAAAGAGATAGATAGATAGATAGATATATTGATAGATATATAGATACATAGATAGAGAGAGAGAGTGGGAGAGATTGAGAGAGTTGTGTATATATAAATATATATATATATATGTGTGTGTGCTTCTGTGTTTATATATATATATACGTGTATATATTATTATTTTTGTTGTTGTTGTTGTTATTATTATTATTATCATTATTATTATTATTATTATTATTATTATTATTATTATTATTATTATTATTATTATTATTATTGTTATTTATGCGAAGGTAAACAGTTACATTAAGTAACTCTAAACAGCATTCTGTTTAAGTCAATGAAAACTATTCGACGCTAGAGAAGAAAAAAAAGAGAAAAATTGACCTTTCCAAGAAAAAAAAACAGACCATAAAAGCTCTCTAAAAAAGAACGATAAAAATAGTGAAGTCGTATTCCAACCTTTTATTGGAAAATCGTTCGTACGTAAGCGTAACCTACATCGACAGCTGGCTATCTATATCTCTATAAAAGTGAAAGTGTCTGTATCTGTCTGTGTGTGTGTGTGTCGGTCTGTGTACAATTCCTCTGTCAATTTTCAGTCTACAGACTCGAAATTTTATATACAGGGTATGGTAATTCCAGGAAAATCTTTGTAATCGGTTTTCGGCCAGAAATTTTGCTGTTAAGGAGATCAAAGTTCAACGATTTGACATATGAGAACTCTACCTAACTCCTCTGCCAAGTTTGGGTATAAACAATTGAAGCTTTAGATATAGGTTCCTTGAACATGAATCTAATTTACTTACGTGATTTGAGCCCAAAAAATAAATATTAAGGAATCATAATAGAGGTCAAAGTAAAAAAATATATACCTCTGTGGTCTCTACCAAATTACTCAGACAATTTCTGATCTAAATATTTGAAATTTACATAAAGGATATTCAGAGATAGTGCAAGCTTTTTATCGGTTTGGGTCGAAAATTTAAGCTACTAATATATAAATGTATGTATGTATGTTTACATGTCCACCTAAAACTTTCGACAGAGGCGACGGATTTTCAAAAGATCAGTATCTTTTAAAAGCTCGCCCCTTCAGACGGCAAATAGCGACAAAAATGGCTAAAAACATTAATTCCTTCATCCTAAACTGGGCACTTTTCTACAGGGAGGGGTCGCTTTTTTACCGATATTTTTGAAAGTCATCCCCTATTTTAGATTGTCTAGTCTCTATTTAAACCTACGTCACTTCCGGTTGGCGGTGGTCATAACAGCAAAGGTGTCACGTTTTCTTCCCGTTCTTTTCCTCGTTCGCGGTACGGGTTCGAGCCTGCCTTCCTACTACCACTTTTATTATGCTCAACACACACATCCAAACACCCGGACAACCTTAGGCACCCACGCTAGTATAATATAAATTTGAAATTATGAAAGCCTTAGTTTGTAGGGGAGGGGTGATTTCAAGTGAACACTGAGATTCATTAAGCTT
>NC_136507.1:87115044-87152544 GCF_053919585.1 Euprymna scolopes
ACATAAAAATTGAGAGTATGCACATGGCATGTAAGGATATATAATATATATGTAATTAAGTAGTTTCTAAATCTTTAAGTTAAATTAAGTTTACAAAGGAGGTGTTTCTCATATTGTTTAAAATAAATGGGGTTTACGGGGTTTTATTTAAGAGCTTATCTCTCTCCCTAAAATTAAAAATATATAGTTTCTCATTAAGTCATATGTAGCAAGGTGAATTTGTAGACGAACATGGGTTTTCTCTCCTAAGTATATTTCAATTTACAATTGGTGATGATCCCTGTTCAATTAAATCATTAAAGTATTTTGATAGTGATGTTCTCCCTGTATAGTTAGTTTTAAAGGAACATTTGTGTGATGTATATGTTTCCTTGAATGTTTTTCTTTCGATAACAGAGTAATAGTTTTTATCGTGGTTTTCTTTACTAGAAATGGTAGTGTTGAAAACAACTGAGGGTATTAGGCAGTTTCCTTTAGGGAGCATTCAAACTGTCACTTGTAATTGCATGATTTGTTATTTAGGTGTATTTCTATTAATACCACATAATATTTTTTCATTATGTTTTAATTATTTTCTAAATTATCAGTACAACTATAGCTTAATATGATATACTTTTTATTAAAAATTGTGTGTAGAATGTTTTGTGGGAGAAAATGTCTGTTGATAAGGTTTATGTGAGTTTTAAGCATCATATAAAAAAGTGGCGTAAACCAGAATGTTTTTTTGTTTATTGAAAGAGTTTTGTTACAGTGTATTGGTTCAATAGTTTTCTATATCTTTAAGGGCTTTATTGTAGAAAATTTTGTAGGCGTGGAGGATGCTTTGATTATAGATGTTATCGCTAATACCTTTACTAAGTGAAAAAGGTATGTGTTCGATAATGGATTAAGAGTGTTAGTTAATTACACGTATTTGTATATGTGTATATGTATCTATAGAATGAACTTTATTTATTATAAAGAAGAGACGATTTAACGTACACGACTCTGTTCCCGGTGAAACCGATTTGGTTTCTGATTATTTCCCCCCGGCATTAACGTATTCGCGTTCCTGTGTATCTTACTTTCTATAAATATATTTTACTAATATTACTGCTAAGTTCTGTTAAAGTAGAAGCAAAATCAGGATTATACGTGCGTGTATATACAATATAATATATTAGTTATTAATAGTATGCGTTTACACGCACATACATGCAAACACACACACACACACACACACACATATATATATATATATATATATATATATATATATATATATATATATATATACTGCGTGTAAAATTATTAACGAGATAACATTTTTTACCAGTTCCAGAAACTTACCGGTAGTTTCGTATCAAAAGCTTCGGAAACGTTGGCAACACAGAGCTGCGCGTACTGTAAAATTTTCATACTGTTCCGCGCAATGTAACAACTTGCCATCGTAATTGCTTACTCCACGGTATTTGAGATGTGTCAAATTATTAATAAGGCAGTTTTCTCGTCAATAAAATCTGGCGTAAAGGTGGTTTGAGTAGTTCTGAAAAAAAGTACTATTGCAGAACAGCTAGCAAAAGTTAAAACTACCCTAGAAATATCGAAAATGATAGGAAGGTATCATCAAACTGTGAAGAACTTGTCAAGGACCCTACAAATTAAGTAAGGGAGCTGATAAGAGTAAATCTAAAGTTGTTCCACGACCCTTAATTACACGTGAAGTTGTTAAGAATCCTGGGCAGACAAGTCGAGAAGTCTTTTACCAAGCCCTATTGAAGAATGTCTCAAAAAGTACTCGATGCCGCCTTCTAAAAGAAGTGGCTAAGTCTGTTAAGCCTGTGATAAAACCTCTATTAAAGCACTATCACATACA
The DNA here is from genome assembly GCF_053919585.1 of Euprymna scolopes. Classification (NCBI taxonomy): domain Eukaryota; kingdom Metazoa; phylum Mollusca; class Cephalopoda; order Sepiida; family Sepiolidae; genus Euprymna; species Euprymna scolopes. Next base: position 87,116,900 of record NC_136507.1, read on the forward strand.
AAACCGATTGAAATGGGCAGAGGACAACATGAAAACGGATTTTTGTTCACGGATGAAATGTGTATCAACAAGATGGTGGTGGGATAATGATATGGGCCGGGAATATCGGAGGTACTTTAGTTGGCCCAGAAGGGGCAAAAATGACGTCAGATGCTTACATAATTTTTCTGAAGGTACATATTGAACTATGGCTGAAAGAGCAAATGTTGACATTCAGAAGAACCATTATTTTATGCAAAGATAATGCTCCCTCGAATGCAGCAAACAAAACCAAAGAATATTTAGGATTCTCTGGGCTACAGAAGATGGAGTGATGCCTCTACGCAAGTGGGTCCCAATTTAGGAGCAAAGATGAGAAGTGGGATGCTCTCCAATTGTATTGCGAGGAATAATTTTGACGAAATCACAAATTTGACTAATTGTGTGGGGCAACGTCCTTTACAAGTAATTCATAAAAATGGATCGCATATCCCTACTAATAATATCAACGTAAATATTTTGATATGTAGTTATTGTGTTTTGAACATTTTTCCTAGTCCATTAAATGTTTGGAAATTATTTCAATAAACAACTTATGGGTATATTGTGTGTGTTCACAACCTAGTTCATAACTTGACACACTAAACTCAACAGATGTTCCTATCATCTGCCATAGTTTTCCTAATACTCCTTTAAATACTTTTATTTTCTGACTGGTGTAGCTTATAGTATTATGAGCACGTTCTCAAAGTTTCATGGATTTTTATTTACTCTTTATTTACTATATACATATATATATATATATATTATATATATGTATATATATATATATATATATATATATATATATATATATATATATATATAAAGACAGACGGAGAGGGTGAGAAAGTAAGTAGAAGATCAGTTTGATAGTTATCACTGGCTTGTACGTGTACCACCTGAGGTGGATGCTACTATTATAGTTGCGAACATAGATATGCAATGGAGTCGGGCACTGGTGATTAATTCTGCTGTGATATTCATGAGGTGTTGTTTATTTTGGAAAGAAAAGACTCGAACTTGAGTCTTTGTGCGATTTCTCTTTTGTACAATTTTTCTCATCAGTCACGACCTACCTCGAGCAAAAACGACGTACATCGAAATGGTTCCAGCAGTAATCATATTCGCGAATGCCAGATAATATTGCGATAATCATACTAGTCATTTTTTAAATAAAATATATCTCGGTATGTTAGTCTGTGTTTATTCTGGATTTATGAGGGCGTGCAATAAGTAATGCCCCTGACCCACTTCCAGTTGTCGGATATAGCTGCAATTTTGCATGTGCAATGATTCCTATGTCTACGAGTTATGTGGCAAATTACAGCTCTGACCTTATTGTGGTTTCAGTTTTACAGGTGTTTAAACTGAGTCCGGTGTGAAATCGATTATCGATACTTCTGAAAGACATTCTTATAAAAGATCTCTTGAGTAACACTGCCTGGTAATGACGTGTGCAATTTAACAAAAAGTCAGCCTATCCGTTTTCGAGTCCATCGGGAACGAATTCAGACACATGCACACAGAAAATCAATTTCCCTTTATATAATAGAAGATACGGAAGACGTCAGTCAGCTTGTTAACAATGAATTGGATCATATTCATAGTGGAATCTTTAGGAGAACAGTTGCATAGTATGTGTTCTTCAAATAGAAAATTGTTGGAAAACAGGCCTTTGAGATTAGAGAAAAACTAAATGTTTCGTTTGTAAATATGTTAGAAGGTTTTGTTTTGTCTTTGAGAGATTTAAGAATGAACCAGAAAGCTGTGTTTTGTGAATTAGCTTCCATAACAATACAAATACCGTAGAAAAAGCTTAAGATAGTTCTAATATGAAAAAAATATTGATGATCACTTTTTATTTGTTATGAATTAAGTATTTTCCTTAAGGATATTGTTTCATATAAAATCCTAACTTTTAATTAAGTGTTAATGTAATTTACTGTATTTTTATTTTCCCAGAAATTTGGGTAAGAAATTAAATTATTTCTGGTATTAATCAAACGATTCTACATTAATAATCTTACTTCAATTTTCTAAATTACTCATAAACAGGTTGCTTTAAATGAGACTTAGATGTTGAAACATTAAATTGATTTGTTAAAGTCAATATTAGTCCTTTGCGTTTCAATGGAGTCTATTCAATTTTGTGTGCAAATATGCAAACAATCGATCTGAAATTATACCACTATGCAACGTGTTTGACCGATAAGTTTATTTCCCAGCAGTCTATACTCAGGAGAATGCGTAGTTTTATAGTTGATATAACTTGAACATTTGTCAATATTTATATACATTCATCTCTTTTTACTCCGTCCGGAAAGAAAGGATCAACTTGCTATCAAATGTGGAAACGATTCAAATGGTGGGACGATGAATCTGAATCAGAACTGAGAATCAGAAATATAGGAAAATTTTGGAGGTATCGAAATCGGTAGCGAAATTTGAAAAATGCATGTTTATATTCTGATGCAAAAAACAATCTCTTAAATTAACTTTTTATTTGATTTAACTTTAAACAAAATCATACACTGCTAGTATCTTTTATATAAATCTCATATGTCTGTTTAAATGTATGTATGTATGTATGTATGTTTGTATGTCTGCCAAAACTCTCGACAGTGGCGACGGATTTTCACGAGATAGGAATTGTTTTGCAAGCTCGACCCTTCGGACGACAAATATCGAAAGAATTTGCTAAAAACATGATTTCCTTCACCCCCAGCTGGGCACTTTTCCATAAAGATGTGTCGATTTTTTCGCTGACATGTTTGCAAGTCATTAAAATCTCGCGTCAACTACGTCACATGAAATCGCGGTGAGCGTATCGATAAGATTATTTTTCTTTCTTCTTTTCTTTTGGCGCGTTACGCTTGCTTACTACTCATTTATTTATTTATTTATTTATTTTGCGCTCACCCAACACCTTTACACACACCTCTTTACTTTTCTGCCTTTGCGTAACGGGTTCGAGCCTACCTGACTTATACATTTTGTTTTGGTTATTAATTTTTTTTTGGCTCCAAACTCACCTACAAACACCCAGGCAACGCCAGGTCCCCAAGCTAGTTAAGAATAAAATCGTACATAATTATTGAATTTAATCTATTATACCAGTTAAACTTAAATCTCTATATAACCATCCTACAGGTGTGATTTATTTTTGAAAATATGTACATTTAACATAGTTTTTACGACATCTGAAAAAATAACTTTATAGTTAAAAAATTAGTAATTAATGCAGAGTCGGAATCGGTAATTGTATCGGAATCGGGTAAAATATTGGAACAGTCTCATCACATGCATTACGATTCTATTTACATTTCTAAACTGTTCAGATAAATATATAATAACTCTCTTTTTTTAAAGACTGTGTAGTATATATTGTTGTTATGACATGATATTATCTGAAAGTAGAGACGTTTAGTTTAAGTAGAACAATTTTCTGTTAATGAATATTTTTTTATTCGAAAATAACGTGCTTGTTTTTTTCTAACTTTCAACAAATATGGACAAGCTGATATTTTATCAAAATGAGATCGAGTGGCTTGTCAAAACCACGTCCATACAGTTAGAACAAGCATATATCATTCGGCTGGATAAAGGAACTTGTGTTCAAATGGATAGTAAAATAAAACCGATTAGATTCTCTACAACTCTCATACATCAAAGTAATCCCTTGGATGAGAGCATAATGATCACAGTACTGACAATACAGAATTCTCTTTCCAGAAGTAGGGATAATGCCTGGGATGATGTTATCACTACAAACTATGATATAATGCAATACAATCCATACCACGTCACAATGCTGTACAACATAGTATAATTACAAGAGAATACAAGTGGGACTTGGATAGTAGCAATAGTATCATCTCGCCTTTAGATAGACAAGAGAGGAAGATACATTATTAATTTTTAATGGAGAAAATGTAATAATGGACTGATAATTATTTTTCAGTAAAAATAAATATGGTCCACTCTGTTTCCTATGTGACAATTATATATTTATGTTTATAGTTTCTTTTTCCAAGCATAAGCTGAGGATTTATTGGGTTTCCACTAACAATTAACGTTTTAAATACAGTACATTTATGGATGTACATTCTTTATTCATTCTGTGCTACAGAACAATTTTCCTACAGTTTTAATTCTATTCTGCCAGCGATAGAGTGATGGCGATGCATGAGCATCCGGAGCGTGCTTTGTCATTTGCATCCCCGTCGCTATTTGAAATCCACAAACCCATCTGATGCTGGTATCCACTGCATCGGCCTCATAAACGTTTTCAGGCGCCGGGGATTATTAATGGAGCCAATGTCTTCGCGCATGCAGGAAATTAAATAATGTATCTTTGCTTCTGGCGCACGTTTATAACAAGGGCTGCCTTCTCAGAGGCTCACACTGTAAATATCTGCAATAGAGGTGCAATAATATCAGATCATGAAGTTACCTAAACGTATGTTATTTTGAAATGAGTAAGCGAATAAATAAAAAATTACAACGAAAAATAGAATAAATAAATAAATGGTTTGCAAGTAAAATAAAGAGGTGAGGAATACGCCATAGGTTACAAAAACTAGAGAGAAAGTCTGCAAATGAGAAGCTTCCTAAATACAAAAAATACAAAAAAAGGAGACATCATTGGTACCACTTGAAATCAAAAGAAAGCACTTAGTTCTAAAACCAGAACATAGATGTTTACTCCCCGCTGGCATGACTTGAACAGGTCGGATCGTATTTCCCTTCTTTCTACCCTATCAGTGCCTCTTTGTTTGCGACACTTCTTCATCCTTATTCCATTATGTATGCATTGCATTCCCAAGCTATACACCGCCTTTTTCTTTCAGGGTTTAAATCACACCCAGCTATATTTTTATATACAAAATGGATGAACTTTGATTTTCGTTTTAGTATCTTTTCTTTTTGTTCGGTCTGATGAGGTGGGCCTCTCTTAATTGAGATTCCACTGAAACATATATGCACATATGTAACCAATAATGTTTGTATAAAAAGCATAATCTCTATCTCTCTCTCTCTCTGTATATATATATATATATATATATATATATATATGTGTATATATATATATATATATATATATAGAGAGAGAGAGAGAGAGAGAGAGAGAGAGAGAGAGAGAAAGGTTTAGTGAACGTGTCTTATGCGTTTGGCAGGGTTTCATTTTAGAACGCTCGCAGTGGCCACGGCAAGTGCAGGCGTACATGCGACAATGAATTGTTTTAGGCAGTTAAGAGTGAATACATATGGCAATACACGCGCACATACGCACACATAGATACTCATATAAAAATGTACACGCATATATATATACATATATATATATACACGAATACACACGTATATAAAAAAGTATATCAACCACATACGCACATACAAATATATACAGAAAGTACGCGGAAACATACATGCCAATAAATGCACACACATGCATACATCCATAAATACGTATACACACAGACACGTGTATGCATATATATATATATATATATATACATATATACACACACACATACATATATACGTTGTGGACATATTTTATGTGTGTATATGTGTATGCTTCTGTGTAGTTTGTGTAATATTGAATAGGGACTGAATACTTCATCATATTATATAATGACTGTATTCTCTGATGAAACACTATTTTTTCTGCGTAGTTAATTGTGTATTAGTATATTGATATACTACTGTTTTCTGTCTATCTATGTTTCTATATATGTGTGTCCGTGTATGTGCTCGCAAGCGTGCGTGTGTGCATATAGAAAAATACTACGTAAATGATTTAAGCAAGTCGTAACACTTTAGATATTCTACTATGTTAAATAAACTCTCTAGCAAATTTCACGTCCATATGTTTAATGGTTTCATATAATCGCTATAAAGATATCGTGTTACACTTCATACATTCTTATACTGAGTGAGAGATGCCTGAATATATGTACATATATTCATTTTATATATATTAAACTGTTCTGTTTTCACGTTCTTATTAGCGAATGTCTGAAATTATTAATGAGGAAAAGGTGGCTAATTACACTGCCTTATTATGGAAATACCGATCTTTGCTCGCTATGATAATGTTTCTAGAGAATTGCATTTCAACACCGGCAATCGTAAGTGAGAGATTAAAGACGACGTCGTAATCTTGCTCGGAGTATATTGTTATATAATAGATTATACGCCTTTGTCGCGGCATAATGATTACTTTTCTTTTCCGTGGCTCATTACAACCCAGGTGTTAGAAAGAATGAATTAACAAACATAATGTTTAGCTGTTTTATTAAAAAGCCGTATAGTGCACTGTAAGCAATAGAAACGTAATGGTACTCATTGTCTAGACCTGTATGGTTGGTTGGGTGTTTTTGTTTTACGGCATATCAACCCTTTTCAGGTTATTTAATGACGAATCCAAAGATTTTGAAGAAGAGCTTTTTTAATAGAATATATATATTTTTTCAAGTCGGTTCCTATTCAAGCCATAGTTGGGACTCTAACATTTATTATCAATCCGGGTCAGAGTGGACCTGGGAGCAATGACAATTAAAAGAAGGATCCACACTCCCTAAAGCCCGCAAGCTGCGGCCTCACCACCGGACAGAGTTTAATGGCATATCCAGGACACTAGACGTGTATGGGAACAGAGTTCAATATCACAGTTGTTTTTTTATGGGGGGGGGGTCATCAGTTGGTGAAAGAGATATATTTGAAGCCTGAATAAAATCAAATATTTTTTTTGCTTGCAATTAAGAGTGCCTCCTCATGATGGGGGTCGAATTTTCCATATATTATGAAACAAACTGGTGTCAAAATCTACCAACCGCAGAGACAAATACGTAGAGGCAAATCAAGTTATTGGTTTCTTTGAATTTGAGGTTTAACATATGTTTTAATAATACTGTTTCAGAAAATATAATAAACATAAATCAAACAGTGATTAAAATAAACATTTTATTAATTGTGTTCAGAGTCCTAACATTAATTCACACACACACACACACACACACACACACACACACACACACACACACACACACACACACACATATATATATATATATATATATATATATATATATATATATACTATACACTAGCATGGGGGCCCGGGGGTGCCCGGGTGTTTGGAGGGGTGTTTTGAGAGATAAAAAGTGGTAGTAGGAAATCAGGCTCGAATTCGTCCCGAGAAGGAGGAAAAGAACAGAAAAACCCTTATGTCTTTGGTGTTACGACCACCGCCAACCCGGAAGTTACGAAGTTTTACATTAAGGCTAGCTAATTAGAGGGAGAGTATGACTTTCGAAAATATTGCCGAGAAAAACGACCCCCTCCCTGTAGAAAAGTGCCCGGGTGAGGGTGAAGAAATCATTGGTTTAAGCCAATTTTCGGTATTTGTCGTCTGAAGGGTGAAGCTTTAAAACGATACTGATCTTGATAAAATCTGTCGCTCCTGTCGAAAGTTTTAGGCAGTCATGCAAAACTACATACATACATTTATATATTGGTAGCTCAAATTTTCGACCCAACCGATTAAAAACTTGCCCTATCTCTGAATACCCTTTATGTAAAATTTCAAATGTTTGGACCAGAAATTTTCTGAGTAATTTGGTAGAGACGCAGAGGTCAATTTTAAAAACTTTTGCATCGATTATGACCCCTTCAACATTTATTTTATAGGTTCGAATCGAGTTATTAAGTTAGATCTCTGCCCAAGGAACTTATATCTTAAATTGCAAGTGTTTAGACCCAAAATTGACACCGTTAACAGCCAAATTTCTGGCCGAAAACGGATTACAAATTGTTTTTCCAAACGTCACTACCCTGTATATCAAATTTCGAGTCTGTAGACTGAAAATTGACCGAGTTATTGTGTAGGGAAATGTACACAGTGTTGTTCTTCCCTTCACAAACCAATCAGGGGCATCCTACGACTTTACGACGATTTGCACGGCAGCAGCTATAAGTTGATAAAGTCATTCGAACTGTTTAGACCAGAAGACCATCACTCCATCTAGACAAGGTGCTTGCCAGTTTGTCATCCTTCGTATGCCAGCCTTCACGTCATCAATGGTTATCTCGACGTTCTTCATCTGCTGCATTCCTGATAACCTTTCTCTGACCTCTCCCAACCAGCTAAGCTTCTTATTATATCGCCCTTCGAAAGACTAAATCCCACTCCAGAACTTCCTGGCATTTTTTGAATTTGGAGTGTATTTTCCGCCCGTTTACTACAATTTTATTCTTTATACAGCCAAGACTGATTGTTCCGGAAAAGGTTGTTCTGTTGAAATACAACACCTTTTCCAACAAAGTTCATAATTTTTATACCACCAGGGTGGATCTTCTATTTCAACATTGTTAGAACGTTCATCGTTCCCTTTTCCAGCAATCTATACCTTCTTTCAAGCTCGTCCTTGGATTTTCGTCGTAGTTTAACTACTTTTCTTATTTCCTCGATAACACCAATGTATTTTGTCAGGCACCTTTTAATACTTTCTTCATGCTGCCTCTGCCAATACGGGTTTCTATCCTTTATTTCTGTCTTTTTCTTCTGCATTAAGCCAAGACGAATCGCAATAATGTATGACGCTGCATACAGTAGTCTGTTAAGATCCGTAATCGATATGTTCTTTCTTTTGATATTGTAGATTTACTCCTTGTCCTATTTTTACATCGCTCTTCACCTTCCGCCTATCACTTCTCTAAATGCATGGAATTTCTATGATCTCGTATCTTAGAAGAACCTCTCTTAACTTCCAGTACTTCTTTTTTTAAGAGAGTCAAATTTCGAACTTTAGCACCACTTCTCCATACATCTGGTCCTTCCACTAATTCCATTGTCCCAGAGTCAATGATCTCATGTGCCTTGGATCCTTCAAACTCTTTCTCATCACTTTCCCTAACAATAGGATTCCATTTCTACTCAGTTGCCCGCCTCCCATCATCTCTTATATTTCCCTTTTGCACTTCCACTCTCTCAGTGCTTTCATCAGAGCTAGTTTCATCAATTTTACTTTCGTTATTCATTTTATACCTAACAATCCGTTCAATATTTTCTTTTGCCATCACTGAAAGTAGATGGTTATCTTTAATTTGTTTTAACTGGGATACCTAACTCGCGACACTTCTAGCTCCTCCTCTCTATTCCCATTTTTCATTCACTTTTCGGATCTATCCAACAGATTTGGTACTTCCACTTCTTACAAAGCATTCACACAATACTCTTCTGTTCTCATCCATGCATGGTTTTTTGCCATTTCCGCTTCCAACTTCCTTCGTGCCTGTGGACCCTCTCTGGCAATTCTCACTCCCACTCTATCCAGTCACATCATCAGAATTTCGAACAGTTTTATGATGACGACAGAGCCCACCCTGTTGACTAGCGGGGCACGTACCGGACGTGAGACCATCCAAAGATGTTCCAGCCTCATTAACGTCGTTATTTTCAATATTTAGATTTGGCATTCTCCTATAAATTGGGGATTAATAATAATAATAATAATAATAATAATAATAATAATAATAATAATAATAATAATAATAATATTAATAATAATAATAATAATAATAATAATAATAATAATAATAATAATAATAATAATAATCCTCTCCTGTATAATAAAAAAAAACTTCAGAAATTCTTCTCTGGACTAAATATCGTAGGTTTGCGACAACAGATGACACATACAAATGCAATCATCTAGCCTGATAGCTACTATAGTATGTAGCTTGCGCAACCATTTTCCAAACATTTACTCGTAAAACAGTATGCTATATTGCATCCGACCAGCAACACCATCACAATCACGAAAGCTTCTGCGAAAGAAGTCACTATTTTTCTCACTACGCATTTTCTCCTCCCACTGCTCTGAGTTGTCACCGGGTCCAATCCTACAATTTCGCCATATAAGGTATTTACACCGATTGTAACTGAGTATTACATATACAGACATAACATAATCTTCCCAATTTATCACTAATAAATAATAATGTACCCCTCCTTATTTCAGCCATTCTGATTGGCTGAACTCTGACCATTTGGATAATTCCAATTAACATATTTCTTATCATAAACGAACCCTAATCTTCCATTAAAATATGTCGTCGCTTACATATATTTCTTTGTCTCTGATTAAATAAATGTTTTTTTTTTAATTTTTATTATGTCGACAAAAAAATAACGGGACTTTTACTGAACGACATCAACTAATGTGATGTGTTTCCCTCCCAGATCGTTCCGTTTACTTTTTATTTATTGTTTCCTTTTGCCAATAAATCTTCGGACGTTTACTGACAGAAACAAAACGAAATCATTCCTTGCAACCAGTTATATTTATGCTATATATATCTGGAAAAATAGCTACCTCCCATTGCTTTTTTTCTTCGATATTATGCCGGCAAAAACAGTAATTTATTGGACGAAACAAACTATGTTGAGACGCGAAATAGAAGTAAATTATTCTTTGAAACCTAGTCTATTTACGACCCGTTTACTGGTTTATGCCGGATACAATTTGAAGGTTTACTGATCAAATCAAAAGGATTTTTCCTTACAATTACATACATTTACACTACATATTTCTGCAATATGATTACTTTCAAATGCTCCGTTATAATTAGGCCGAAAACAAAACAGACATTTATTGTACAAAATAAACTACATTGAAATGTCAAATAAAACGAACCTATTTCTAGCAAATCCTTTTATGCCGTAATATAATCCTTGTAAACAAGCTAGCTCTTATTGCTTTTTTTACCTTTAGTATGTCGTAAACACAAAATGGAAATTTGCCAACGATTCTATTTACACTGTATATTTCTTGATGTGATATTCCTTAATTGTTCGTCTTCATTAAAACAAATCATTATGCAAAACACACACGATTAGATGCGTCAGTACTTCGACACATTACATTCCTTTAAGCCAGGTGTTCCAGTTTTATTTTTTTTTTTTTACTTTGCATGCACGGGCGGCATACTTCCACCGTGCAACGCCGGTACGAATCCTGCTATTATTGTATATATATATATATATATATATATATATATATATATATATATATATATATATATATATATATGTGTGTGTGTGTGTGTGTGTGTGTATGTGCGCATGTGTGAGTGTGTGTGTGTATTTATATATATGTAAAACAGGACGGTAAATGAAAAAACTTTATGCTCGAAAATATTTTATATATATTAGAATCCCAGAAAATTTATATATATATATATATATATATATAAATTTTCTGGGATTCTAATATATATAAAATATTTTCGAGCATAAAGTTTTTTCATTAAACTTTATGCTCGAAAATATTTTATATATATTAGAATCCCAGAAAATTTATATATATATATATATATATATATATATATATATATATATATATATATATATAAATTTTCTGGGATTCTAATATATATAAAATATTTTCGAGCATAAAGTTTTTTCATTAAACTTTATGCTCGAAAATATTTTATATATATTAGAATCCCAGAAAATTTATATATATATATATATATATATATATATATATATATATAAATTTTCTGGGATTCTAATATATATAAAATATTTTCGAGCATAAAGTTTTTTCATTTACCCGCCTGTTTCTAAGTGTCACCTGTAGTCAGCATGGCTAAACATTTAAAAATGTGTGTCTATATATATATATATATATATATATATATATATAAATACATACACACACACACACATATATATATATATATATTAAAGTGTTTTGATAATGAAAAAAATGAAATAGTATTCATAATAATAAAAATAATATGTCCCAGATGAAAACAAGCTGAATCTAAACAAACACATGAACGTAACAATAAAATAAAGCAAATCTCTTATAAAAATAAAATAAATCAATAATATTATATATACAGGGTGACCCACAAAAAACGGGTCCAAACTCTAATTAGGCCCCGTTTCGAAGTGCTTTGTCTGAATGAAATGAACTTTGGTCATAACTAGTTTATTATATTCAAAAATCACATCAAAACACTAGGGTCTTTTGCCTTTTTTTCTCCGTTCTACAGCATATGTTATATATACTTTCTATGTTTTTTGGGGGTCACCCTGTATATATATTACATATATAGTCTTATACATATAATCTTATATATATATATATATATATATATAAGTTTATATTTATACATATATATACATATATATATATATATATATATATATATATATATATATATATACATGCTTATTTGAAGGGATGCAACATATGGAAATAAAACCAAATTCATTTATTTCGTTTATTTGTTAATTTTGTTCCTGGACGCAAATAAGAGAAAGATTTACTAAAACTTTTCTGGTCTCTGCAAACATTGCCAAGGTAAGCGGGTGAATATCCCTCACGCCAGACAAAATAAATATCTTGTGAAGAAGACTATGTAAACAGTACTTTCAAATCCCATGGTTTATTTCTCATCCTTCCGAGACAATGCCCGTAATCATGACACTAACGGAATGTTCAGCAGAACAAACATTTGGCGCGCAGACAGAGATGCAGTTTCTCTTGATTAATTACATGTATGTGGCGCTGCAAATAATCTCCTCCTGCTGAGAGCGAGCCAGATAAATCCGAATGTTACGAGATTACTTTTATGTATGTATCTATTATAACTCTCACGTGAACAAACATATTTCGATAATACCTGCACCTCTATAAGGCCCCCATTCGCCCATGTATAGAGTATTGCTGTCATATTTGGGCTAGTGCATCTGCTACTAGTCTCTCTCTCCTAGACAAGGTTCAAAAGAGAGTCGCAAATCTGATAGGCCCTGAACTGGCATCTAGGCTTCAGTCTCTGTACCATCGACGAAATGTTGCATCCCTCTGCATGTTCTACAAGTATTTTAATGGTGAATGCTCTGACGAACTGCAAGCACTTGTGCCCACGACGGGAACAACCTTTACAAACCCAACAGGATGCTAAATCCCACCCCCACACTGTAGAGATCCCTGGATGTAAATGATCTTTCTACTCCAGTAGTTTCTTCCCCAGAACAACTAGACTTTGGAATTCCATTCCAGGTCGCTGCTTCCTCAACTGTACTGACGGGCAGAAGTTCAAGTGCAACGTAAACCGACATCTTGCTGACCAAATCCCTACATAGCTATAGTACCGCAGTAGTTGTTGCCCTTGAGAGTAGTTCCCTACACCAAAGTTGCAATGTACCTTGTTTGGGGTGAAAATATAATTTAAAAATAAAATTTAAAAAAAGAGTAGCGACACATATATTAACCAGGAAAACATCAAAACATAGATAATTACAAACAATAAAATCTGCTGCATTAATATCTAAAAACACGTACGGTAATACGAACATCAGTCCAGCGGTAGGGTTTATTGAAACAGGATAATTTCAGAGCGATGGACTTTTTTTTTTGCATTATAGCTCTCTAATGAAAATGAAACTCAATTGTATAGAAAACATTTAATTTATGTTATCCACATATCGCTGCGTGAAAATTTAATCCAAGGTGGACAGATTTGGACCGAAGATTTTAGATGAAAAATTATATTAAAAAATAAATATTTATTTTTAAAACGTTACATAAAGATTAGATAATTAGTTCTTAAGTTGTTTTGATATTTTAAACAAATGTGGCCTCGTGGGACTAATAGCAGTAAATTAGAATGTTGTTTTCAAGACATTTTGTAGACGGTCTTTCATCTTACGGTTATACATACTCATCTTACATTCTTATTTAATGTTGCACCCTATCTATTTATCCGTCCTTCCTGTTTCTTCTTATGGTAAGCTTATTTTAGTATGTATATTATACATAAATTATTATGAATCTTTTTACATTTCTGTCTAAAATATGTATGTTATGCATCAATAATTTTACCATTTCATCATAGGTACAGTTTTATGTCTTTACATACCACACATCAGTTTTTCTATATCTATAAATTGTGTCGTTCCTCTTTCGGCCGACGTGATCCCAAAATTAGGCAAAGATCAACAGTGCCCAATCAGATTAATGCGGTCGTATTGGATTCGTATGAGTATACGCCTGAGCCGGGACCAAGTGCGGACGATTGAAGAAATTAAAAATCAGTCTTGAGTCAACCTTTGACAGAAGACTGCATAGATTCCAGCTGACCGCAGATGGCCGCATACATAAAGATGAACATTTTATTTCTATGGAAACCTTCTCGCTGATAACTGGAGAAAAATAATCGACTTTTCTTATAGTCTCAATGAAATCGGACGTTTCTATATCTTTGAAAGGTATAAACATTACATAAATGACATAGCTAAGGTTAAGAAAGTATCCAACACAAACAAAATTAGTTTAATTAGCCAAATATTTGTCATGTGATACGCAAATCCAGATAACTCTTGACGGCTTATTATTTAGTCGCACTGTTTATACAATGGCTAAAACTAGAGAATTGTCAGAAAAGACAAGAAAATTAACTTTTCATCTACACATGCATGGTTCAGGGTATTGAAAAATGTTGAATACCTCAATTTCGACCGTAGGTGACACAAGTCGTAGATGGAAGTCCTACCAGTGCACTTACAAGCTGTTACGTTCTAGGCGTCCTTCAAAAATTTCTAGCCGTATGGCTCGACTTTTTGTCCGTGAATCAACGAATAACTCGTTTCGAACTCCAGAAAACATGAGAAACATCTGGGACATGTGTGTGCAAGAACACAGTTAGGACTGTGCTTTGATAAAACGGATTCCAATCGCGGAAACCAAGAAAAGCTCTTAAGGTAAAGGTGATTCATATCAAGTATCGTGTGAATTTGCCGAAGAAGATTTTGAGAAACCTTCAAGTTTTGAGGATAATATATTATGCTCAAACGAAAGGAAAATTAAGTTATTTGGTCGAAATAATGTAAGTCATGTATGGAAACAGAAGAACTTAGCGTTTAACTCAAAGAATACCATCCAAACAGTGGAGTTTTGATGTGGAAGTATAATGGGTTGTAATATTTTCTCTTCGGCCGGCCCTCAATAACTGCATATCATGGGAAGGAAAATGGATTCTCAAATGTATCGGGATGCACTTAACTATAATCTCTCGAAGTCTGCAGGTGATTATAACTTGCCTAATGCTAAGCTATTCGAACAGAACGCGGATCCCAAGGACAAGGCTAAGACAACTACGGCATGGTTTCGAGAGGAGGGAATAAAGATATTAGAATGGGCAAGTCAATCACCTGACTTCAACCCAATTGAAAATGTGTGGCCAGAGTTGAAGTTAATGGTAAAAAAGAGAGATCCAATGAATCTGACAGAACTTAAATAAATCTGCCAAGAAGAATGGGATAAAATTCCTCTTAATATTTTTAAAAAATCGTGTAAGGAAGTATCCCAAACGTTTAAAAGTTGTTATGGCGAGTAAAGGTCATCCTACTAATATTATTTTTACTTTGTGTTGATACTTTTTAAACCTTAGATATTACATTTATGTTATTATCTCGTAAATGCGTAATTATATAAGATTCTTAATGCGAGATTTGTATTTATCATACAAATATAGATTAGAATAGCACTTAGTTATTTTTTCGTTTAATAAGAATAAGTCAACTTTTTGTTTTGTATCGGATAGTTATTGCACCCACTGTATATAGGGTGGTTGCGCACATTAGGAATCTATAAAATGTACCTATTAAAGGTAAAAAAGATTAATATGCACTTACTTGTCATGTCGAAATTAGTGAAAATTCTAAACATGATTAAAAAATCAATTAATAGAAAATGATTACATGAAATTTACGGTGTTTGCCTGAATTAATGATCTGCAAAACGTACCTATTTTAGGTAAAAACATTATTACGTACTTACCTGTCATGCGAGATCAGTATAAACTGAAAAAAAATAAATATTGACAATGCATTAATAGGAAAATAATTCCAAGGAAAGCTACAGAGTTTGTGAAGATTAGAGATCTTTAAAACGAACACATTTCAAATGAAAACATCGTAACGTATTAACTTATCATGTCGGCTATAGTATAAACTAGCAGAGGACACCCTCCATACTGTTATTCTCATTAACATCGGTAAAATCGCTCCATGCTTCAATCAATAAAATTGACTGGTTATACTAGTTAGGAACCGCTTACCGCAATGCACTGGAAGGAAGCTTCACATGCCTTCCTACACTGACAAAACATGTAGTTTGCATTGTACTGTAAAGAATCTACTGTCAGTTTTATAAACATTTCTTTAAATAATGCTTTGACGTAAATTTTAAAATGCAATAAACAAGTATCATAATTCAATCTCGATCTAAACAGAATCATTCATTTTGGACGCGCCATTGTCTTAACAAAGAAACGACCGTTTTTATCGAATGATAATTACTTGAAATGACATTTTACTTACAAAAGTCAGGAATCTACTGTTGATTTTATAGGCTGTGCCTTTTTGCTTAACGAGTAATAAAACTTCAAAAATGCAATTGTGATTTTATCCTGTATAAGAGTGTTTACTTCGGTCAGAATTGAACTTTCTCTCGTTAATAGGAATTTTTCAATTATTGATTTTTTTTTCTTAATCATTCCGGTACACAACCTACGTAAGATCAC
This sequence comes from Euprymna scolopes, assembly GCF_053919585.1. Taxonomy (NCBI): domain Eukaryota; kingdom Metazoa; phylum Mollusca; class Cephalopoda; order Sepiida; family Sepiolidae; genus Euprymna; species Euprymna scolopes. The sequence continues at coordinate 87,133,529 of NC_136507.1, forward strand.
ACCAAACACATTATGTACATTCGTTAGAAATTCTGTAACATCTGTCATATCGAACCATCTCCGTTCTCCTTCTTCTCTCTCTCTCTCTCTCTCTCTCTCTCTCTCTCTCTCTCTCTCTATCTATATCTCTCTCCGACGCACACGCGTACACACAGATAAAGTTTCTAAGATATAACAGTAGATTCTCCAAATTATGGAAAATAAATCATTAGAAAAATAATTACAAGAAAATATAGGGTACTGATGTTAATTAAGAACTGCCTCATTTTAGGTGAAAACATTAGTGTCCTCTTCAATGCAATGTCGAAATTAGTATAAATAGCAAACACTGTTGAGAATAACCCACTATGAAAATAATTAAAGGAAATTCAATGTGCTTCTGTAGATTAGTTATCATATAAACTATAATATATAATGCATTTCATGTAACAAAATATAATATATAATGCATTGCATGTGAAAAAATATAATATATAATGCATTCCATGTGGAAAAAATTCTTATCAAAGAACGTACTGTTGATTTTATACGTGTAACGGTCCTTCTTGTGCGATGATGGCACGCCTCAAATGCACTTGTGAAGTTAGATTTTATAAAATAGTTAAATTTGTTAAAACTCTGACTATTTTTTTAATGAGCTTTCTTCGATTATCGATGTTCGATTATTATCGAAAGTATAAACCCTATCTAAGAACACTCCCAAGTACCTTTTTTCAAAATAATCTGACCAGCCGTTTTGGAGTCCATAGTAAACGAATTCACATGCATAGATACACAAAGTGGTGTTTATATATAAATAGGTATAAGATTACAACAAATACATTTCAGATGAAAACATTATAACAAACTTACTTGGCATGCTGCAATTCGTAAAGGTTTCACGTGCAAACTAACTTTTGCAAACTAACTTTTTTGTAACTGCATGAAAATATAACGTGCTTTTGTAGATTAGGGATCTTTGTATAAAGCATTTCCAATCAAAACATTATATAAACTTACTTGCCATGTCGAAACTCGTATAAAATCCTAAAACTATAGAAATTAGATCAATAGAATAATAATTACAAAAAAAAAGCAGTTTGTTTATGTTAGGGAACTTTCGTACAAACGCATTTCAAATGAAAGCATTATTAGGTACTTACGTTACATGACAAAATAATCATAAATTCAAAAATAGTATAAAAATGCGTAACTAAAAATAATTACAAGAATATAGGATGCTTTTGTGGATTTAATATATTTTAACCAATGACTTTCAGGTGAAAACATTATTATGTACTTACCTGTGATATCGAATTTAATATAAATTCGCAAATTTATGGAGAATTAACTAGTTATGAATTATGACAAGAAAAAATGTGTAATTTTTTAAACCAATGCATTTCATATAAAAACTGTAGTATCCAAATTCTTCTCATATAAAAACTGATAGTGTCTACTTACTTGTGATGTCGAAAATTAAGAAAAACAAACCAAAAGTAATAGTATTCCTCTACTACGTGGCTATGTAAGTATATTGTTTTACTTATTAAATATAGATTATTAATTATAGATATTTACTTTATTTAAGAGTGTCATTTGCGCTGTGGAGGCCTCCTGCCCAACCGTTTTTTAGTCCATAGGAGACGAATTCACATGCACAGATACACAAAGTGTTTTTTTTTATATAATTTGATATAAGATTAAAAAGAAATAAATCTCTGATAAAACATTATAATGCACTTACTTGGACGTACTTGGCATGGCGTAATTCGTACAAATTATATATATATATATATATGTATGTATATATATATATGACATAAATAAAAATTAATTGCAAGAAAAAAGGGAGCTTGTGTAGATTACGGATATTTTTAAGCAATATATTTTAGGTGAAAACATTATCTCGTTCTAACGTGTCATGTCGGAATAAGTATAAATTGCAAACATAATGGAATATAAGCTAATAGAACCTACTCGTTGTTTTATGAAATTATTTTAATATGGTGACTTGAATCAAATTTAAACAATCAAAAACTTCACATGCAAAGTATTTTTGCGAACTAACTTTTTCTATAATGGAACGAAAATACAGCGTGCTTGTGTAAATTAGGGATCTTTTATCCAAAGTATTTTCACTCAAAACATTATTCCGAACTTACTTGCCATGTTGAAACTCGTATGAAATCCTAAAACTATAGAAAGTAGATCAATAGAATAAGAATTACAAAAAAATAGTTGGTTTAAGTAAGGAAACTTTTGAACAAACCCATTTTAGATAAAAAAAATATTAGGTATTTACGTGGCATGTAAAAATAATTATAAAATAAAAACATTATAAAAATGCGTAAATATATAAATAATTACAAGACAATAGGTTGCTTGAGTAGATTTTATATATTTTCCGCCAATGACTTTCAGGTGAAAACATTATTATGTACTTACCTGTGATATCGAATTTTGTATTAATTCACGAAGTTATGGACAATTAATCAGTAATAAATAGTTACAAGAAAAAATGTGTAAATTGGTAATCTTTTAAACCGGTATGGTACCAGTATTCAAGAATTCTGGCGAAAGAACTGACCCATTAAATTATCGCCCTATTAGCCTCCTCCCTCTTTTTGTCAAAATATTTGAGACCTTAATTAACCATGCTCTAGTCCAGCACCTTACAGATGCTAAACTTCTGACCGACCAACAATATGGATTTAGACAAGCCCGTTCCACGGCAGACATCCTCACTGTAATCTCTGAACGCATATACCATTCACTGGACAAGGCGGAGAGGGCAGAGCGGTAGCTCTAGATATATCCAAGGCTTTTGACAGGGTATGGCATGAGGGTCTCCTCAGGAAGATTAGATCATACGGTATCACTGGTAGAATACTTAATCCTTCTTAGATAAGAGAAAAATCCAGGTTGTCCTCGACGGTCGTACATCTAAACAATATGATATAAATGTGGGAGTGCCCCAGGGATCTATCCTTGGACCTCTGCTGTTCCTGATATTCATAAATGACCTCCCCGACAAAATTGCCTCTGAGATGGGTATATATGCTGATGACACCACACTCTATAGCAGGCACGACAGGAAAACAAATGAACATATATCTAAAGTAATGGCAGAAACACTAGAGGATGACCTCCAATCAGTAGTGGAATGGGGACAAAAATGGATGGTCACGTTCAATGCCGCCAAGACAAAACTGGTTTCATTCAATAATTACAAGAAACCTTCTCTACCATCTATAGCAATGGTCAACAACTCTTTATCTGAGAGTACGTCTCTCAACCTCCTTGGCCTAACGTTCACAGGAAACATGAGCTGGAACAATTACATCGAGAGCATTGCCAGGGCCGCTGCGAGGAAGGTGGGTTCTCTCTACTGTGCTAGAAAACTTCTAACACGCGAAAGTATCATGTACCTCTACAAGGCCACTATTCGCCCATGTATGGAGTATTGCTGTCATATTTGGGCTGGTGCATCGGCTACTAGTCTCTCGCTCCTTGACAGGGTTCAAAAGAGAGTCGCAAATCTGATAGGCCCTAAACTGGCATCTAAGCTTCAGTCTCTGTACCATTGACGAAATGTTGTATCCCTCTGCATGTTCTACAAGTATTATAATGGTGAATGCTCTGATGAACTGCAAGCACTTGTGCCCCCACGACGTAACCACCCTCGAGAGACCCGACAAGCTGCAAAATCCCACCCCCACACTGTAGAGATCCCTAGATGTAAAAGATCTTTCTACTCCAGTAATTTCTTCCCCAGAACTGCTAGACTTTGGAATTCCATTCCAGGTCACTGCTTCCCCAAGTGTACTGACATGCATAAGTTCAAGTGCAACGTGAACCAACATCTCGCTGCCCAAATCAGTAAATAGTACCCCAGTAGATGTTTCCCCTGATAGTAGCCCCCTACACCAAAGTGGCAATGTGCCTTGTTTGGGGTGCAAATGTAATTTTAAAAAAAATGCATTTCAGACAAAAACTGTAGAATTAAATTCTCCTCGTGTCAAGAACAATAGTATCTACTTACTTGTGATGTCGAAAATTATGTAAAACAAATAAAAAGTAATAGTATCTTTCTACTAAATAGCTATTAAAATATTGTTTGGTTGGTGCTTTAGATACTTCTTAAATTTAAGTCTGTCAGTTGCGTTTATTTTTTTTCACAGTGAAATGTGTTTTATATTTTGCTTTAAAAGCGTACATAAACTGTTAAAATAAATGAGTTTAAGGATCATGAGAGGTAAAAAAATAAGTTTTTACGAAAATATATCGTGCAAACTTTAAAAAATTTTCATTGTATATGTCTTTTTTACATTTTATGTATAATATCAGAATTTATTCGTTTTTTATTAATAAAAAAAAACATTATTTTTCTCTCTAGTTGAATAGTAACAAAATTAATTTCAGCATGTTACGGGTATTCAAAAACACATTTGTTTTCATTAAAATAAAAAAAACAAGTTAAATATAATCTATAAATGCAAAATTCACGTTAGAAAAGAAAGATTGGTACATTAAATGTTTCGTTCATAAACTGTAAAAACTATACTAAATGTTTTTATTTCAAATGTATCAATTTCAAAAGTGCACTATGATAAACTATGTGAATACAATATTAATTGAATCTAGAAATGGAATAAATATATCCCATGTCATCTTAACTTTGATGCACTTAAAATGAATGAGTTTAAAATTATATATCTCTATCATGAATTGCTAAATAATAGACGCATTTTATTTTTCAAATTAAACAAAGTGGGCATAACATATAATGGATCCTATGTATTTTTTTAGATTCAATCTAAATGATTTTTTTAATTATTTTACTTTGAATAACTCAAAATTGCAGATTGGAAATTCGTGAATTTCAAATTTAATCTTCCTTTTTACTTTATATATTATAGAAAACATTATATTTAACTATTTTCCTGCTTTGTAAAAATGTGTATCTCTCCTCTACGTTATGTTAATTGCAGTTGCAATTTGACACATCTTATATGCATTAATTGCAGTTCATGCTCTCTGAGTATATCAGTCAAAGGTTTGAACGTTGTATTTTAAGAAATTATCCCATCAGCAGCGAAAATCAATTCTTATATTTGTTTCCTTATTTTTTATAAAAGCTGTTATTGGTCAAACATTGTCTTCAATACTGAAGCAAAGGATTTGAAATTCGAAACCGTCGTTTTAATTATGTGGCATTTCATCAGTCTATAAAGAAAGGTACATCGAAAAGAATCAAGAGGGATATAAAGAACCCATCCGTGTGTCCGATACTGACGGCCAGTATGCAAGTCTCCAAACCTTTTTAGCACAACTTGGCCTGAACTATGTTCAGCTTCCGTTCTGTATCCACATAGATCTTCCGACCACTCTGTTGTATAAGTTAAGATAAAAATAGAATCTAGTAAGTCCTCAGATGTACCCCTCCATCGTACAGTACATTGATACTCTATGGCTGATTGGGATAGCTTCCGTACATTTATATCAGATCTATCTTTGTATTCCATGTTTTAAAAGGATGTGTCTTTTATAGTATCATACCTGACGGAATGGTTTATTGTAGGTATAGACCGTTTCATACCCTCGAAAAATTCCAGCAAAAACCTAACAGCCATTGGGCACAGAAATCACCTTTTCCATTGCTCCAACGTAATAGATGTACTGAGACTAAAGCCGCTTTCAGGACTGCCAGAAACCACTGTACAAAAGTAATAAAGAACGCAAGAGAGTTGTATGATCAGTCGGTCAAGTCCAAAGTAGCTGAGCTGCGGCTTTGTACCCACCGGTTTTGGAAAATAGCAAACAGAATCCTGAACAAAAGCGTGTGTTCTATCCCACCTATCATAAATGGACCTAAGGTAATCTCGTCAGCATCAGACAAAGCGAAACTCTTTGCCAAGAACTTTGCAGGTTATTCTACCTTTTGCAACAAAGGCCGCCAACCCCCAATATTTTCTCTAGTATCAGAAAACACGCAATGTGGTATACAAATATCTGTACGTGATGCTGTCAAGCTAATCAAAGACATTGATTCCAGTAAAGCAACTGGTCATGACAGTATAGCAATTATAGTACTCAAATGACTTCAACCAGACTGTTTAAACGTCGTCTTTACGAGAATCGCTTCCCATCACCTTGGAAAATCTCATCAGTATGCCCTGTATTAAAGAATTCGGGTGATCGCTTATCTCCCTCTCAGCACAGGCCAATAAGTCTCCTGTGCGTTATGAGTAAGTTGTTAAAATCTGTGTTAAATAGCGAAGTAATCATCCATCTCAGCAAACATAGCCTTCTTAGTGACACGCAATATGGTTTCCATTCTGCTAGATCTACAGCAGATGTGCTTACAGTTATATCTCACAGGATTAGCGCATCTCTTGACATATCAAAGGTCTTTGATGGAGTAGGCATAAAGGTTTACTTCGCGAGATCTCCAGCTACGGTATAGCTCGAAATGTCTTCTCAAATATTAAATCATGTCTCTCTGATAGGTTCATAAGAGTAGTAGTTGATGGGCAAACATCAGAAGCTCTCAGTATTATTGCTGGAGTACCTCAGCGGTCCATCCTGGGCCCAACTCTTTTCCTGATCGCCATTAATGATCTTCCAATCACACCCTTACATCATTCGTAGACAGTTATGCTGATTACTCTACTATCTATGGTAACACATCTAAGACCGTAAACGTCCAAGTTCTCTCTGATTCTCTCTCCTCGAATCTTGAGTAAGTAGTACAATTGGGAAAGAGCTGCCTTGTCACTTTTAATGCATCTAAAATCAATATTTTATCTTTACATCATCAATGCTCTTATCCCCCATCTAGCGTCAATTTAAATTAATGGCTCTTGTCTTGGGTAGGCCTTTTCTTACAAGCTTCTGGACGATACCTTTAATCCTGATCTTAAGTGGAATACATACATTAGATCCTTGCCAAGGCCACTAGAAAAATTTGTGGGATCCTTCTATCGATCGAGTAACTATCTCACTGCTGATGTAATTCTCTATCTATATAAGAGCCAGGTACCTCCAAGGATGGAGTACTGTTGCCGCATTTGGGCAGGAGCTGTTAGAAAGGATATCCGGCCTTGATAAAGTTCATATTAGACTTCGTAGTTTCGTAAAAGGTGTCCTTTTCTCTCCTCTGCAACATCTATCTCACAAAAGAGATGTTGCGAGTGTGTCTCTTCTTTATCGTTATTATCATGACAATTGCTCCACTAGGCTCCAATCTATGGCCCCCCTCGCCAAACTTTCACAAGAAACACCCGTCTAGCAGAAAACACTATCAATAATTTTCCCCATTCTTTATCTGTCCCTAAACATAGACATATATTCCATGAACAAAGCTTGTTTCTCCGAACTGCACACCTATGGAATTGTCTTCCATTTTCCTGCTTTCCAGCTGACTATAATATGGTTGTCTTCAAGTTTAACGTAAACAAGTTTTTGATGAGGCGTTTCATATAAGTTTTAAAAAAATTGTCCAATTTTTATTACTAACGATTACTATATTGTCCAATTTCTACCGTACACTCTTTAACCCTTATTCACGAGGGGCCTCTTGACCTTGATAAGTGGTGATTCCTATGTAAAAAAAGGATACAAGTTAAACATGTTTATTTTAAAACATGTAATCATCATCATCAGCAGCAGCAGCATCATCATCATGGTGGTCGTCCTGGGTATCGTCGTCGTCATTATTAGAGGTGTAATACTTAAGATTAATCGTGCTAGAATTACGAGAGACAAAGGGCTGTTGTATTTCCCCCAAATAAAGCCCACAGACTTTCTAATCGCGGGAAGAATTAACAGATTATCAAATTTTCATCTATTATTATTATTATTTTTATTATTATTATTATTATTATTATTATTATTATTATTATTATTATTATTATACCTACTAGGGGTATTAACACAGACCATCCCCAAGGATTTCTTTTCGAGAACAACTTTTTGTTGAGTGACTACAAATTAACTGATTAACGCTTTCCATCTTCTGTCTTTTTATTCTCTTTTACCTTCACTTTTTTTGGGTGTGGCACTAGTGATTAGTGAGAAATAAAAAAACAGGGAGGTTGTTTACATATCTGCAATTTCAGTTTTTTTTTAATTATTTCCTATGGTGTTTCTGTGTGTGTTTATCTTTGTGGCAGTTTCTACGTGTGCAGCTAGCGTGGTATAATCATGCGTCATAGTCTTCTCATTCGAAGGTGTTACATAATATTTCTTTATCTGCCCGTATTACATTTTCACAGAAAGTTAGAATAACATAGATACTCATTGGAGTTTTAATGTCAGCGCATCTATTCAGATTTTCGTCACTCTTCGCCTTTTTCCGAAAATATTTGAAATGATTTGGTTTCATCAGCAAAGCCGTTTAGCATTAATTCCTTAATGGTATTAAACTTTCGTTTCTGGTTAGTTCGTTTGACATGAAAATCAACGATTTTTCCAGTAAATTTAACAATGCGCTGATTATTCGCTACCCTTAGAAATTGAGCATCATTCTGAGTGGTGTAAATTGAGACAAGTAACACTATATGCGTGTGATTGTGTTATTTAGTAGGTTCAGTTCATACAAATAAGAGTTGCAATTCATTTGGATGCATGATGCCATTTTAATATTTCGAGTCTCATTTCTATTTCTACTAATCTGTTGCTGGATACGTTTTGGTGATTATGTATATGAGTTTCAGTATCTGGCTTAAAACTGGTTTTCTCTTCCAATTTTCTTTTAGACTTCTTTTACTGTATTTTTAATTTTTTTCTAGATGTTCCTACATGCATGCCCAATGTATTATTTACGTCTATTTATACCCTTTATAATCTATCATGGGAATCATTGCGACGCTGGCTTCCGCTAGTAGAGATCTTTTTTTCCTTGTTGTCTATTTCTTTCAAATGCAAATGTCTTGCTTTAAGCTTTTTGTTTCCTAGGAGTTTTCGGAGTGTTTATTTTTAATGAGTTTTAATGTTTTGTTTTGTTTTTAGTTTACGTTCAAACTGAAGATATTGCATAGTTATCTATGGACACTTGTCACCAGACAGGCGTATCTAGTTTGATTTCTTGTATGTATAATAGGATTCATTCATATCTGACGTAATTTACGCTATTATTATTATTATTATTATTATTATTATTATTATTATTATTATTATTATTGTTATTATTGTTATTATTATTATTTACAATTGACATCGACAAAGTCTCAAAAGGCCGGCGGATTGTGGATTTATGGACACCCTGAGACAGGAGTGTGTGAGTGAGGGAGAACCAGGGTGGAGCAATTGTGCTCCCTTGGCCTTGCAGATAAGGCGTATACATGGGGTTAAAACACAAATAATCCCGGTCGCAGTTGGTATGCTGGGAGTAGTATTGGGTCGTCTGGAAAGACAACTAGTAAAATACGAATCCCTGAGGTTTTAGGCGGCCTTCAAACCTCTGCTATTGTAGGTACCATCAACATTCTTAAGAAAACCATTGATCTTTGAAGCTCATGGTTTGGAGTAAGGATTGAGGGAAACCCTTTTGAAATGAATCGCATCTCTTTTTAGGGAAACGTTGATAAACGAAATCAGAATTATTATTATTATTATTATTATTATTATTATTATTATTATTATTATTATTATTATTATTATTGGCTCGCAAGGAGCTTTCACAAGTTATACAGCATCTCTCCATGAGAACAACCTGTGGTGTTCCCTGGAAGCTAAGTGACAACAAGTCTCCTAAGATTTCCAATACGTTCCACCACTTTCGATAACATTGACAAATGAATTTGCATTATCGCAACAGCCGCTTATTATTGATTAATCGCTAGCAGCGGTCATTGGTTTCTACTGAAATTTTGGTGGCAAGAAGCCTCCCCAAGATCCCAGTTCTCTTGAGACTTGTCCACCGGAGGTATGGCCAGCGCTCTTTCCTTGATCTGTCAATCCTCCGCGACCCTTCTCAATCATTTGGGATCATTCTTTTTTGGGGGGATAAAGTAAAGGTAGAGGATGGGAAGGGAATAGTGAGCTCATATGTATGCAGCATCATTGTTCTTCGTTCCCTGTAACGTTTCATGTTTTGTCTCTGCAGTCGCTCATCTGGCCCGGACATGTTACTCGTGTATTAATTCCCACATTCGAGGTTTTCCCTTAACACTTAAGCTGTTTTCATTATTGCTATTCATTGTATATTTCCAGTCATTCCTCTGATTCCAATTTCTCCCATCCTTTTTCCCAAATTTTCGGAATGGTTCCAAGTGCTCCTACTATTATGGGTACTATCTTGATTTTTTCACCACCAGTGTCCCTTTCAGCACTCGTGTTAGCTCTGTGTATTTGCTTTGTTTCTCCTTTTCTTTGATAATTATCCTGTGGTCAGCTGGAACAGCAAAGTCTACGATTAAGCAGGACTTTCCTTTCTTGTTACTTATTACGACGTCCAGTCTTTTGTTTAGATGAATTCATCCGTTTGTATGTCCTTGTTCCATAGGATTTTGTGATTTTCGTTTTAAATTACGGTTGTTGGCTTATGCTTGTACCATTTTTCCGTGCTTTCAAGATGCAATTGTTTGAACAATTCTTAGTGTACTGCCCTTCCCACTGGGGCGTGCCTGTTCCTGTATTCCGTGTGGGTTAGTGTTCTACATTTGCATACTATATGGTTAATCGTCTCATATGTTACTATTATTATTCGTAGTAGTAGTAGTAGCAGCAGCAGTAGTAAAAGTAGTAGTAGTCGTTGTGGTAGCAGTAGTAGTGTAGTACTAGCAATCTAATAATACGTACTTTTTCATATTTCATTTTTTTTTAATCTCTTATCCTGGCCCCATAGCTTCTCATAACATTGCCATCATTATCATGATTTCCCACCTTAAAAATTAATGTTTTATCCTTGCCGACATCAAGCACACTATTCCACACTATTAAACATTAATTAAATCAGTTGTTTGTTCGCCTTAAGTTATTTACACGCAACATCATTTTACATAATCATTTCTTTTATATATGTGTGCATATATATATATATATATATATATATATATATGTATGTATATGGTAGAAAAATAGTTAGTATAAAATCTTCCGATTATATTAAAACTTGTAAGGGTTTCTACGTCTCCACTCCTGATGAAAAAGTAAAAGAATTATGACAGTAGTAGCTAAAGGTGATGTATATTCATTCATCCAATTTTATACTTGGATTTATTTTTTATTCACAAGATAGATTTTATAATACCTTGACAATAAAAATATACTTCCAAGAAAGGAACCTTCCCAATTTCATCGTATATTTTTTATGAATTTATATATATATGTAGTGCAATGATTAGAAGCTCCGACGGTCGTTTGGGCGATCGGGTTTCGATCCTGGCTTGAGGTATTTGCCTGTCTAGCCGCACTGCTTAGCTGTATATATATATATATATATATATATGCATATATAGCAAAAATGGTAATTAATAAGAACCTGAAGAAAGTGCTCCATGCTCTAGCATAGTAAATATATATTTTTATTACCGTTTTATCTGCTTAGTTACCGAATCGTATCAGTGACCCATTAACTTCGTCAGACTTCAACAGAAATGATTATTATGATTTAATAAAAAAGCATTTCTGTTAAGGTCTGACAAAGTTACCACGTTGTTGATGCGATTCGGTATCCTAAACATGTGTAAAATGGTAATAAAAAATGCATATCAGAAAAAATAAATGAAATAGATCAGATATCACTGAATCATGTGGTATTAAATCTTACAAAATAATTTTGTGAGAAAATATTACAATATAAGTACATCCCAGCTACATAAAATTGATCAGTATACTAGAAAAAGCAAATTTAACATTTTCAGATATTTTTGTACAGAAATAATAAGATTTTTTTACGGTTTGTCTAGTTGTGAAACAGTAGTTTTATTCCACTATCGCTTAGTAACTTTTCTTCATCCTCGAGCTACACATTGGTTTGTAAATGCGCCACGTAATATAAACGTTAATAGCAATGTTATTATCACAATTGCTAAAATACATGTTACGCAATCTCTACTATTATATAAAAGCCACTTTGTGTGTGTGTGTGTGTGTGTGTGTGTGTGTGTGTGTGTGTGTGTGTGTGTGTGTGTGTGTGTGTGTGTAGGAGTCCCTTATTTATAGGTTCGGAAACGGCTGAGCATATCTTTAACAAATTTCCCACAAAGTTAATATGTCTGGCACTGTACTTAGATATGTTTAGTACAGAAATGCATCCGATAAGTACCAGAAATCGAAAAAAACATTACCTTAAGACTAGCTCATAGACAAAAACACTACTTTTTACGGGGAAATATTTTACATTAGACCGGCATGGAATTAACTAAATTTCAACAAATCATCTTTTACTTTAAAGACAGCTTTATTATAATTTGGAGTTATAATGTAGTTGTAGAGCATTCGACTATCAATCGAATGTTTTCATGTTCATTTTATTTTAATTTTTCTCTTTTTAATGAGTCTAATTGACAATAAAATACGAGATCCCATTTTAAATACCGAAAGTAATTTCTTTGTTTGCATATTTAAAAAATAAAAACATTAATCAGAAGTGACTTTTCCAATGCATCCAAATATCAGTTGACATAATATAGTAAAAATGGAGAGAGTATTTGGTGAACAACATTTTCATTAGCATTTTGTATTGTTTTATCTTATTTTATTTGTTTATTATTGCATACGGGTTATATTAGAAGAGATGACGTATAATATATATTTGTTGTTGCGTGTTCGTGTTAGAGTGTTCATATTAGTGAGATAGAGACAGGGGGTATATAAAGAGGGACAGAAACATTTAATACACAAAGAGAGGGGGATAGGTAGATAAGGGATGCATTTATACAGTTCTGTATGGGAGTGTTTCTATAACACTGACACATATATTTTCTTAACACGTATTATTTTTAAGATTACGATTCTCAGTTCTTTTATCATGAAGAAGGAACCAGTCATTACTTATAATAGCTGAGGGGGGAAACATTCTTTGATGAGTTTATACATAAAGTTCTTACAATACAAATTCACGATACCTTTGTTGTTGAATGATATAACACAAGACGGTTGCTAGAAAATTATTATGACGTCCTTAATTTCTTGACCGGTCAATGATTTCGCATCAGGAATTCAAAGTTTCTACATGATTTCAACTTCTACCTTCGCTTCCAAGGTGGGTATTAGCTCTGTCTGTCCGACCCTGTCCAACCTCTGACTCGGCCCTGACATCTCTCTCTCTCTGACCACTCTGACTGACTCTGACTACTCTAAAGCTCTAAGTATATTGACAACTCATCCCTTACTCATGACGTCATTGCATGACCAAACAACGTTCATATCGGTCGCGTTGTCTAAAACATGCCCAGAACACGTGCACCGTCCACACATGCTTGCAAAGAAGAATTCTCTAACCTCATTTCCGACTTACCTATTTTACAATAATGTTTAACATTTTCTATTGTTCGGATCTAGATAACGTCAATTTAATTTCATTTCATTTTCATAAACAGAATAGCATCAACATACTCCTTTTCTAAACTATTTATGTGAAACTAAACATTGAGTAATTCTACATTCCATTTTCAATAACATATCTGTATTATTTAGTTTAAACTCTCCTGAATCTTAATTCCAAACCTAGCTTCCCAGGTTCGAATTCTGTGACTATCCTATCTCATTTGTACTTACTTACAAGAACAGGCGGCTGTTCTCTAACATTATTTATTTTGCGAATTATTCTACCGGGCAAATTATTCCTCGTCATATAAATTAATCAATACAGGATTGATTCTGTAATAAAATATACGCAATCTAAATAGATTAATATATCATGCTTAAACCTTTTCACAACCGGGCAACGTCGGACTACCAGCTATTTAATAATAATATATAAAATATTTAAAATATTTTACAAATGATCATAGATATCTAAAATATCACGCACGCGCAGAGATATTTTATAAATGTAATATTTTATAGAACTTGACATTTTCTTACAGCAATATTTTCTCGTTAATGTCTCACGCCTTCATATATTTTAGAAGTATTTAGCTTGATAGTGAAATTTTAATATTGTAATGTTTACAAAAAATCATGTTTTTTCTGAGAGTGTTTATTCTGATTTAGCTTGATAGTGAAATTTTTAATATGTTAATGTTTACAAAAGAATTATGTTTTTTCTGAAAGTGTTTATTCTGATTTTTATAACGATCAGTGCAGGTGTTTGGGAATAATCTTGTACAAAGAAATATACCTATACAAAGAAATTAGCCTATACACGTAGCAAACAATATATATATATATATATGTATATATATATATCTGTGTGTGTATATATGTATGTATATATATAGATGTAAAGACGCTACATCGCCAACACAAAGAACCAAAAAATACCTTTACTAAACAACCCTTACCAAAATATCCCCACAATGCAAAACAACTATCACGGACATCACATAATTCAAAACAATGCCTACAACACTCACCCCTCATATTCCACACAAAGAAGCAAACCTCTAAGCGCCTCCCCCATCAACGGGATCAATTAGAATATCCCATGCAACACCAATCCCAACAAATAAACCTACCCTACAGCAAACCTCGACAACACACCCCTATACAACAATAGATATATCCTCAACAGCAACACCAATTTCAACTGAAACACAACCATCAAACACAAACAACATATAATGACAGCCCATTCAATCATTTATCACTCAACCCTCAAAATAATGCACATACCACTTATTTTACAAGGAGACATCACATCACCCTAAAACACAAAACCTCTCAAACAAGGAAACAAACACCCCCCCCACCATTTTTAGGCAACCCCCACGGAACAACAATTCCAGGTTAAAAAAAATTAGACCCAAAATTATCCATTTATTTACATGAGAACGAAACAGAATTACTGAAGCTGGGCCTCAAATTCTGTCCCACCCCTAAAATAAATATAGAGGAACTAAAAAAGGACCTTAAAGAATTCGAATGGAAATTTAGCCTAATAGAAACACTAGATAGCAAAGGGGGCAATGGGGATTCTTTAGTAAAAAAAAATCAACATATTTCCCTTACAAGCAGAACAACAAAAAAGAACTAAACACCTACTTCGATAATCTCTGGAAACTTTACCTCCAAAGAAAAAAGGCAAACCCACAAGCAACCTCACATATAAGCAAAACCAAGCACTGGAAGAGATCCGTAATAATAATGACATAATAATAAAAGAAGCAGACAAAGGCAGTGCCGTAGTAATCATGGACAAACTTATGAAACAAAAATTACAGAATTACTAGATGTCAAACACTACTATAAACCCATTAGTACCAACATAGATAGCACCACCATCTCAAAAATCACAAAACTTTGTACAACACACAACAAAATATCAAAAAAGAAAGAAAAGGACTTCCTCACAAATTTCATTACAAAGACTAACAACTTCTACAGACTGCCCAAAATACACAAATCTGACGTAATAAAACTTTCCATCGATACACAAAACTCAGAATATATTAGAACCCTAGTGATCTTACATTTAGACCCATTGTAGCAGGACCAGCCTGTCCGACAAGCAGACTTAGCAACTTAATAGACATCTTATTACAACCTTTCCCAGATCAAGTTAAGAGCTACATAAGAGATGACATCCACTTTCTTACTACCTTACCACATACAGTAGAAAACGAAGCACTATTAGTTACATTTGACGTTAGCAGTTTATATAGTAATATACCCCATGAATTAGGAAAATAAGCAATAACATTTTGAAGCAACAGACATGCACAAACACTACATCCTAGGTTGGTTGGTTGTTTTTGTTTTACGGCATATCAACCCTTTTCGAGTTATTTTATGCCGAATCCAAAGATTTTTTTAATAGAATATATTTGCAGTTTTCACGTCGGTTTCTATTAAACCCATAGTTAACAGGTATTACCTCTCCGGGTCAGAGTGGACCTGGGAGCAATGGTAATTAAAGGGTGGCTCCACACTCCCCAGAGCCCACAATCTGGGGCCTCACCACTGGATATAATTTAAGGTCATATCCAGGACTCCCATTGAGGGGCTTTTACCCTCTGCAGGGGGCAGTCGGCGTATTCTAATACCCCACTGACAGGGCCACTAAATCCTAGATTCACAAAGCAATTCATTATCGATAGTATAGACATAATCCTAAATAATAATTCCTTCGCAACTCTTAAATAAGCCTACCTAGAGGAAACTAAATATGAAAAGATAGAACAAAAATTTCGTCACAGCAATAAAAAACTGTTTATAGAATCCTGTAAAACATACCTTGATGACTGCTTCATCCTGTGGAAACCCACATGGGGAGACCTTACCCTTCTTAGATATACTGATAAAGATTAACGACAATAACATTATCACAGACATTTACCGCAAACCTACAGACACCCAACAATACCTACACTTTAAAAGTCACTACCCTAAAAGCTGCATAAAAGCCAATCTCTACACTCTAGCACGTAGAATCTGCACCATAATCAAGGACAAACACCTTCGGACAATCTGACTCAAGGAACTGCGAATGAATCTAAGTAAAATAAAATACCCCCCACAACTTACAGACAAAGGGGTCCAACTTGCGATAAATATACCAGTAGAAGATTTGATAACCCCTAAAGAACGAAACAAAGAACAAATCCTAACATACGTCTCCACACTCAACACAAACAATCCGGATCTTTTCACAGAGATAACGAAAAACCTCGTCCTACTTAACCAAAACAGCAAACTAAACAACTTCCTTAGAAGAACAAAAATAATAAAAAGCAAACGCCAACCCAACAACCTAAAACTCATTCTTACTTCATCCAAACTCAATCAAGACACAACAAAAGGAGTCACAAAGTGCAGCAAACAACGATGTGGAGTCTGGAACATAATATTAAATGGAAGCACATACACATTCACGAACCCCAAAATTAAAAAAAAATGAATTGCACCTCAAAAAACGTGGTCTATGTAATAAAACGTGCAGCATGCGATACATCCTACATCGGCGCCACAAAAAACCTTAGTAATAGAGTAGCCCTACACTGATCCAACATCAAAATCACAGAAAATAGACACCTGCAGATATCACAGCATATACACACATGCAGTGAAGGCAGATTCGAGATAATGCGCATCTTCCAAACTAACACTAGAAAAAAGCTGCATAGCAAAGTTTAACCCCGCCTTAAGCATTTCTTAATAATTATACACATAAAGAGGCAAAACACTTATGTAATACACTTACATGCATGCATATTTAGGTAAATGTGCACCCTCACACACGAAACAAACAAGCACAATAAAGCACGCGCACACTTTCACGGGCTCGCACATCATATCCAGTATAATACCATTTCCCTAAACTAAACAAACAATTAGAAATAATACGTGTGTATGTGTGTGTGGATGTACACACATATGTGTGCATCTGTATGTATGCGTGTATGTGTTTGATTGTGTATACGTGTGTGTGTATATATGGCATCTGTTACCTAACCTCCATCTTGTTTGTGTGTGTACGTGCACTTATGTTTGGGTGATTGAATACAACCAAGATATATGTAAGGTATGGGTGTATGGATATGTATGTGTGTGTGTGTGATTGTGGGTGCGTGTGTCCATATATATATGGGTGGATGGATGTATACACATCTGTATATGAGCGTGGATATATATATATATATATATATATATATATATGCATATATATGGGTGGGTAAATACATTCGTGTGTGTATGTGAGTATATGGATGTATGCGTATGTGTGAGCCCCCGCATATGTCTCTATCTATATGCCTGTGTGTATGTATGTGTGTGTGCCTGCATACGTATGGGGATGTGTGTTAGTGTGTATGTGCATGCATATATGTATATATATGTGGGTGGATGTGCATGTATATGTATGTGTGTGATTGTGTGTGCGTGTGTGCGAGTATATATCATCTCCTACCTATTCTCCATCTTACTTGTGTGTGTGTGCGCGCGCGTGTACTTATGTTTGAATGATTAAGTACATGTATGCATGCGTGTTTGGATTGGGGGGTAGGAAATTTAACCAACATGTGTGTGATATATTAGTGGGTGGATGTGTGTGAGTACGTTTGTGAGTGTGTAGGTGGGTATGTATATATGTATGCTCCTACCTATATTTCTGTGTATATGCGTGTGTATGTGTGTATATACCTGCGTGCGTATGCGTGTGTATAGGTATATGTACATGTGTGTATGTGTATATGTGTGTGATTGTGTATGAGTGTGTGTTATAAATGGGGAAAGAAAGTCATAAAAAACATAAACACCTTCACCAAATGAACCTGAATCCCCCTTTTTGAACTTAACTCTGACTGGACACTACCAACACTTACTGTTGGGACAGAATGTCTGAGACCACGTCACTCTGGAAAACACACTTAGTATCAGCAGATGTAAAAAATAGCATTTCAAATTCTCATTAAAAATAAAAATGTTTACGAAAATATCTGAAGAGAGCGAAAAAAGCTTGAAACGCGTTATAAAAATATTTAAAAATAAAAATATGATAAAAGGCTGAAAATCCCACAATTCTTGATGGTTACACTCCTTTAAAGATACACTTTTTCTCTCGTTGGAACTACACAATCATCACTTTATATATATATATATATATATATATATATATATATATATATATATATATATATATTCTATTTGTCTTTACATAAGCAGTAATTTGTTGCTACACAGTCATGAGCATATTTCGGTCTTCTAATGTTTAGTAACTAGAGATATGTTCAAGCAACATACGCTTGTTTACAGAAGGGGAATTCCAAATTTTAGGAGAATTGGTGAAGTAAACCATAGAAGAAGCAAATTGCAGTTTCGAAGTGGCTCTCGCATGGGCAGTAAATTCCAAAAGTAAAAAGTTTTGAATTCTGCTTTCGTAAATAAGCGTTTATTGCCTGACGAAGTATCTAGTTACTAAACACTAG
>NC_136507.1:87157544-87172544 GCF_053919585.1 Euprymna scolopes
GGTTGAATAAATGGAAGTTGTAAAATTTTTTCTCTCTATTAAATGTCTCCTACTCCCGCTACTACTTGCGGATTTGTTCACAAGGGGCAGTACGAAGAAACACCGATTTGGGTTCGTAGTTGCTTAAAAAAATTGAATGGCATTTTAACGTTCCTTTTTGTTCTATGTTTTCCACTGGATGAAACGCACCATTGAATTTAAGTGAATCGAAGGGTTATTTATGCCATTTTTTTGCGCTGTGTTTTTCGGTTTTCGTTTTTCAGAACATGTCCATCATCCCTTTCCCTGATTAATGCTTTCTGTTTTTCCGATTTCGTTTTTAAAGAAGTTTTACGTTTGTTCGCTGTTTTTTGGGGTTTTTGTTTTTTTTTTTTGTTTTGGTTTTGCCGATTTTTTACAGAATTTTAACAATAACAATACTAATGAAACCCCTATATAACATTAACATCGTTTTTATTTTTATTTTGATACTTAAACAGGGTTACTTCTTCGCTTAGTCTATACTTTACCCCCACTCTACACGCACACACCTCCAAACAACCGGGCAACGCCAGGTACCCCCGCTAGTAATAATATATTATCAATATTGTAATGGTGTGATGAAGGAACTAAAATGATAACATCGGCGAGCATATTAAGAATAACAGCATTAAAATAAAGCACTGTCTACCAAGAGTTGTTTGACTTAATGAGCAATTTAAATTTTGTCTCTTACAAGGTTAGTTCATTATATATATTAAACTATTTAGCACAATATAACTTTCTGGGTAGTTTTTAGTAATTTAAATCGTTCTTATTTGAATCAGTTTCATATTTAAAATGCAATGAACTCTGTTTTAATAGTAATGTTAATAAACTCATAGTTGTGACCTGTTATTTGTTTTATTTTTGTCCGAACACCTATTTTTGCGCTATACAGAATAATGTCAGCTTTATCAAAGCATGTCTGTGAATGCCTATAATTCTCGTTCTGTGGAATGTACACATATGTTTCCAGCTTACATAATATAAACTTATGTGTACTTGAATGTTGGGAACTCTTAAGCTGAAGTAACAAGTGCAATTTCCCAGCTGAAAATGGTTTAGATTGGATGATTGCTTGAGTCGAGCTGTATCGTAGCTCATGGATTTCAAAAAATAATACAAGCAGCGCATGCGGCTTTTGCGATGAATAAACGTGACAGTGTTTCATTTTCTGTTCTTAGTCCCTAAATACATATCGTGTTACATATGAACTTTAGAAATTGAAAACAAGAAACGTTTATATCTTACAATTTATTGCGTGAAAAATTTTGACATACATTTATGCGTTCAAGGCATCAAGGGAAAGTACTCATTTCTGGTATATTACAAAAGGGTTGATAGCAGATTTTAAACGTTGTTCTGTGGGTAATTGTTCTTGTCCGAGTTAAATATTTTTTTCATAAAATGTTTAAATGTTAGAATTGAGAAAACGGCGAGAAGTTTATGGCATTATAGTTTTTTTTCTATGTGCCATTGTAGTACAGCATAATCACGTTGATATACCGGTTACGTTTGATCACCAAAGTTAAGCAATGTTGAACTTGGTCAGTACTAAGTGGGTGGCCATTTGAGACTTTCAGGTGCTGTATGTGCTTTCCGCTTATCTCGGCATTGTTTCCAGTCGTTCTGGTCTTCTTGTCTCTGGGCTCAAACAGAGCCGATTCAGGAAAGTTGTGGTTGCAGATTGCGCAACACTTGCCGCACGATTACACGCGCAGCTGCCCATACAGGGAGTATCCTTTGTCTTTCGAGACTGAACGGAGACATCCATATCGACTTGTCATTGTGATTGCAATTCAAATGTGGGTTTGCGCGCGTGCTGTACTTTGACGGTGTCTTGATGCGCGTGGTTAATTATGCGTTGTTAAAATGTGTTTTTTTATACCCAAAGTGTTGCAGAGCGTGATTCCTTGCTCAATTTTTGTTTAGCGGGGTTCTCCTTGTTCTATTCCCATGTATTGAAACGTTTTTTGTTTTTTTAAATTGTCTTTTGGATAACGAATTGAATTTGCTTTTTCTCCGAAGAAATTGATTTTTATCGGTAGCCTCACGTGTTGGTATTTTTAATTTTATTGTAAAACTCAGGCTGTAATTGCTGTTTCGAAGTTTGTTTAGGGGTGTCATGTGCGTATTCTCTCACGGTGTCGGTCAACAAAAATATGTTATTGGAAGGTTTGTCAATATGATTATTAATTAAACCTGGCGCTCGGCAATAAATGGAATACGAATGTAAAATCGATAAAAATTAAATAAAGCTGATTTCCTTTTGTAATGTTACAAATAACGCGAGCCACACCAGGATATTATTTTTTTTCTTTTTTTCTTTTTTTGACATTGACGTAGTTTTAACAAGGATGCATTTCCTTGTAATAGTCAATGGAGAGGTCGGTGTAAAAGAGTCATTTGTCAGAGATTGGGAGAAATTTTGCGTTATTTTACTTCATCCACTTTTGATGTATCATTCGAATTAATATAATCTTGTTTAGTATTTATTACTTCAATGATCTGAGAATGTGGGATCTCCTTTAGTCAGATTTATAAAAGTAGGAAGAGATAAAGATGAACAAGGTGGTTACACCAATAAGATAACGAAGGAGTGAAAAGGAAGCGTGGTCCCCGCATAGGTTCCTGACGAACTAGGGCGTACTAACAACTTTGTGTTCAGGTACAAGATAAAAAGGAAAGCACGACGTTGACATTCAAGAAAACAAGAACAAACGAAAAAAAAAAAAACGAACACAGTAAAAAAAAAAAAATTAAATGAAAACTTGGAGAAAAAACTGGAAAAGGTTCAGTTTAAATGTAAAGAATATTTTATAGATGATTTGTCATTGTCTGTTTCGTATGAAATTGAAATGAAAACAAAAGGAAAACGAAAAATACGAAAAACTCACACATACGCGAGTGCCGACACAAATACATAAATACCGCGATTTATCTAACAGGACTATTATCAACATGCGTTTGATATGGATGGGTGGCGACGTTCATTTGACAAATGAGGTGTGTGCATACGCACATTCCAGGTGAATTTTGATCTTCATTCTTGTGTCCCATAAAATTATCGGAATTGTAATTGAGACGAAAATAAATAATGATGTAAATTCCAAGGCCAGAAGTTATGAATTTAGTAATAAAAAATAGAAAATAAGATTACAATGTCTTAATATTAACAATTCCAGAAATGTCGATTTATGACTAACCAAGGGAAAAATGAAGAATAAAAAGCAGAAAAGAGCACACTAATCGGGGAGCGTGATTGATATCTTGCGATCTATCCATCGCCGAGCCACGCATTACCCAACCACCCCTATAAAACTAATGTCTCTCGCTTTATAAATAAACAGGAACCTTAATTGTAAATAAATCTTTTATGTTGATAAATTCGCCCCATTGCATAACTTTTTAGAAGAACAACAACATAATTGTAAGTGTGTATATATGATTTTGGCAAGCATTTGAAAGTGCGAGCTAAAAAATTATACATACATCCAACAACGCAGCTTCTGTATCTTACGTTCCGTTTATTTTACGATAGAAAGGAACTGTCTTTTATTCTTTTTTATTTAAACGGTGATAACTAATGTTCTATTGTATTATCGTATATTTTTTTCCTCCGGCCAAACAAGAATCTTTCTTTTAAGGGGGTAGCATTAATAAATAAATAACAGGTCTAAATTGCTTAGTAAATTTCAGAAGCACGAATATGTGAAAACAAGCCAGGTCAGTAGGATTATCAACTTATAATGATTAGTGTGATTTGTGTTCGACTTTGGGAGTGTAGCTATATTAAATTATGATTAAGGTTTATTGTTCTATATTGAAAGTTGTTTTGTGAGCTTTGCACAAGTTTACTTTATTTATCAAAAGTGCCATAAAATATTAGAGAATCGTTGCAACCAGGCAGAGCAGTCGTCGACACATGCTGTGATGTCCGATTGCAACGTCACAAAATCGTTTATGGAACCCGAGTTAGGGAAGCTTTTGACACTAACCAGGGTTTCTGATTCTGGATGGCAAGGAGAGCATATCTAAAATAAGGTGTGTGTGTTATTTCCAAGGAAGTGTTGTCGGGCATAGTTATCGCGAGGACAATGAGAAGAAAAACACATCTGCTAAGATTATAGCCAAGGAGCCCCAATCTTTCTTTCAGGTACACGTTTCAACCGTGGTAAAATCAACAGTGCTGAATAAAACTCAGTTATCCAGAAAAAAAAAACATAGATACGTGCGTATGTAACTATATATTGAGAAAGCTTTCGTTTCCAGAGGCGAGGAACGACGGGACGCAAGCAACTCAAAAGCGAACAAGAGATACGAGAACGAGATAAAACGGCACGATCGGTTTTATTGTAACCGGCACAGCGTTCGGTTCAAATGCTGTAGAGTCGTTCTCATCTAAAAACATTGTTATAAGTCGCACAATTGTTGATGTGCCGTAACTGCCAACTTGAGGAAATTAAGGTATAAACGTTACATGCATAGATCCTTATATACAACACGAGTAGTATTTGTGTAGATATAGAGAATAGCCTCTTTGTGAGAAAATGTTGAGATCAATAGCGAGAACGTATTTAACGAGAAAAAGAGAGGCTAGTGGATTCAATATACGAACTATAGAACGTTTTGATGAGGAAGAAAGACAAACACGTTATGGAGTCCAGAGCAAAGTATCCATAAAATCTATAATATTTTTTTATTACATTTTCACCCCAAACAAGCCACATTGCCACTTTTATGTAGGGGGCTACTATAAAGGGGCGGCAATTACTGGGTCACTATGTTGGGATTTAGGCAGCAAGATGTCGGTTAACGTTACACTTGAACTTCTGCATGTCAGTGCAGTTGGGGAAGCAGGGACCTGGAATGGAATTCCAGAGTCTAGCGGTTCTGGGGAAGAAACTACTGGAGTAGAATGACCTTTTACATCTAGTGATCTCTACTGCGTGGGGGTCGGATTTAGATACAGGATACTTTCAGGTGTCAGTAGTTTCTAGCACGGTAGAGAGAACCTCCCTTCTTCACAGCGGCCCTGGCAATGTTTTCAATGTAATTGTTCCAACTCATGTTTCCTGTGAACGTTAGATAAAGAGAGATGATGTATGTTTATGGAAATAAGGTCGACTAAAAAGGACACGTGAACTTTCTTAACTAAAATTTGATTGGGGGGGGGGAGGATTTACGACGTCCCTGTTGTCCATGTCTCAATCAATAAATCTTCACCGTCGATGACATTAATATGATTCTTAATACGTATCTACTGACGATAAAGTCTTCAAGATTTTACGCTTCATTACTGCCACATCCAATGGAGTTTGACTACGCGAGATGTTTGTTGGTCCCTTCAATCTCTCAAGCTGTCTTAATCATATTAAATATATCGTTAGCTGATGTGCACCTTTTCACTAAGAGGCACATCACAAAATAATGTGTTTTGCAACTCGAGTAAATGCAATAAAAGGAATATAACTGCGCACGAATTGATTGGGTTTCACGCGTGATGTGTTGGGATTTAAACCGAAGAAACACCACAACTCATCAGCTCTTATATATGGTCTTAGCAACAACTCTTGTGTAAATTGGACGAAAATTAAATTTCATGTAGATGGCATTATGCGCAGTGAACGCGCATTAGGGATAATTGAATTGATGGAAGGCGCGATAAAAGTATATAATGGAATTTCGAAGAGAGAATGCTAAGATTTCAGAAACGGCTTTCCCGGAGATTATAAGCAAATACGCAGATTGCGAACGTGTTTCTCTTCAGATTATCGATGAGACGATCTTCTGCATCCTTAGAATTTACAGAGTTTTACATATAAAAGTTCAAAGAAAGTTATGCATGTTTGTCAAACGAAAAGTCAAATCCTACACAACACTCTCACACAAATCATTTTATTATCACAATATCCAGTTAAATATAATAATCTTAGGCTCAAGCCGATCTTAGTAGAGTTCAACATTATATGTGTTAATAGTTTGTTTGTTTTTTTTTATAACGGTAAAATGTTTCCTGTTAATTCACGCCGAATCCCTAAATTTTGGGAGAAAATATTTACAATTCCTTTATATGCCAAAAAACGCCATGTTTAATGTTAAGATCTACTGCATGGGGGTTTATAGGCACAAAAAATAAAAGAAATAATAATTAGTATTAATAGAGAGATCAAACATAGTCCGTGATTGACTGTATATCAACAAATTATCGGCCTTACTGTACATTTATTGCCATCGAAATCGATGAAATCACCCATATTTCAATCAAGGTGATTGATTGCCTTTTATAATTAGGAACTCTCTCCGCAGTGTATCCGGAGATAGTTTCACATGCCGCCTCGCGGTGACTTAGTCAAGGACACATTGTAGTATACATTAAACGGTATAGAATCTACTGTTTATTTTGGAAAATTTTCTGTAAATAATGCCTTCACTTAAAGTTCAAAATACAAGTCATGTATGATGGTTTAATTGTGCCTTAAACAAATACTTCATTTCTAACGTGGACACTCTCATCAAACTTAAGAAATAATGTTGCATATTCATTGCTAGAAAGGACATGTCCTGCCTTGATATAGTTCCAAATAGACTTCGTAGCCTCGTAGAAGATATCCTTTTCTCTTCCCTGCAACCTCTATCTCACAGAAGAGATGTTGCGAGTTTGTGTCTACTGTATCGTTATTTTCACGGAAAGTGCTCGACTGAGCTTCAGTCTATGGTCCCCCTCGCCAAACACTCGTCTAGCTGAAAACACTATCAATACGTCCCCCACTTGTTATCTGTGCCTTAACCTAGACGTGGATTCCATGAACAAAGCTTCTTTCTTAGAACTGCGCTCCTGTGGAATTGTCTTCCATTTTCCTGCTTTCCACCTGACTACAATATGGTTATCTTCAAGTCTAACGTAAACAAGTTCCTGATTAGCCGTTCCACTTGTTAACAAATTTAATAAATTTCAATTACTAACGATTACTATATTGTCCAACTGTACACTCTTTCAGCCTTATCTTCGAGTGGTCATTTGGCCTTGATAAGTGTTGATGCCTATGTAAAAAAATTGAATTAAATTTAAAACTACAAAGATCAAATAACATCGTTTAATTATATTCTAAAAATGAATCTTCTTTCAGCATGCGTCTCTATGTTATAAAAGATTCACAGGTAATTTTATATCTCGGGTGTTGTTCCTTATGCAGTTATAAAACTTCACAGATTAACTTGTGATGTTAGGTTGCACAGTGTTCATTTTGGTCCAACTTATACTTCTTTCTTTAATCGAATTTTTTCGATTTTCTATATATATATATATATAACAATACATATATATATATATATATATATATATATATATAGTAATTTATAAAATATATATGGCGATTTTATAAATTTTATATATTATAAATTACTAACTAGCTTTACCTACGTATTGAGCACTTTTGAAGTAAATACTTAAAGTTTACGCATAAATCTATACTTTCGTATATTAATTTTATGTGAGTAAATGAAGTAGTTATATATATATATATATATATATATATATATATATATATATATATATATATATATATATATTCATATCCGAAGCATTCCAAAACCACTTGCGGCCGCATCAAGTACGTCCGTGTGAATTTTTAAACAATATCGGCAGAACTATTTCCGAGTTCGTATGGAACAAGCACACACACATTCACACACATACGAACAAAGTTCCTTATATATATAGAAAGAATAAGAAAAAGTAATGTAGAGAAAGAAAGAAAAAAAAATAAAGACAGAGAGAGAGAGAGAGAGAGAGAATCTGTTGTCCGTTAACAGTGAGTATTTTTTCTTTGGAACTTCTAACTGGAAGAACTGAACTGTTGCTAAATATTGCACAGTAAAATGCATGGATTTCTTACAAGTTAAGGCTTTATCAGCTTCTCAAAGGACATAAACTTTCGCATAAGAATGCAATATCTGAATTCCTGCCACAAATATACTAATACATATCCTATTACCTTTTCATGTGTGCTTACACTTATATTTCTATTAAATCCTGTCTTAGTCCGTCTGTGTGTTCGATGCACCTGTTCACAGAAACTACAGAGCCGATCTGACTGAAATTTTGCATTGACTTTTTTATAAGTTGCGACGAACGAAGCATTATAGTATACGTTCGATATACAAATAAAGATATTTCGGAAGAAATCGTAACTAGACTTTAATGTAGAACGAAGCAGAAATTTCGCTATATTTAACTACAAAAAAAAAACAAGTATTCTAAATACACCAGTAAAAATTTCGACGACCCCCACGTACTATCGAGTCTAGTATAGTGGGTTTATTTCATTTTCTTTTATATCACCATTTACAATAAGCTAAAATTATTATCATTTTTATAAATTTATTTGCCCAGCATGTTTTCTGAGTTGTTTTATAGTTTCCTGTGAGAGCTTTCGTATGTGTTCGCTTAATTGCTTATCGTTTATAGTTGAACGATATTTGCCCATGGCTCTTGTGTTTGTTATTCTCTGTTATATTTATTGTTCAAAGAAATGAATGTATTTTATGTGTAACAAAAGCGATTTTATATCAAACAAAAGCAATAATTACCAACTACAAACAACGAGGCAGCAATAAAACGAAATAGTTCTGTTGACATTTCATTTCAAATTAAACTAGACAATAATTAAATGATTGAAATTAAAGCCCAACAAATATATATATATATATATATATATATATATATACATACATACATACATATTTATCTCTCTCTCTCTCTCTCTCTATATATATATATATATATATATATATATATATATATATGTATATATATGTACACACACACACATATATATATACATATATATATTAGTGTTGGGACGATTAATCGGATTCGGGAATCGGAAAATCGGATTATCTGATGGTATATCGGTATTATCATCAGAAAAAATTAAAATAATAAATATTTATTCATTTTCAGTCACATGTAAAGTTTAAATCGATATATCATTCCCAATAAGGATATCTTTACGTTTAGGAAAATATTTGCATATTTACGGTTTTACGGTAATCATAGATAAAATACAACTATATAGTTAAATATTTTGAGATTTATAAAGAATCGGAATCGGAATCAGTAATTGTATCGGAATCGGGAATGTAGTACAGAATAGGCAATTGTATTTGTTTGAGCAAAAATATCGAAATCGTCTTATATATATATATATATATATATATATATATATATATATATATATATATATATATATTAGAATATGTAGTGGGTGTTGTCGCGTAAATACCATAACGTACAATTCCTTTAAAGAATTAAGTAAAAAGAAAAAAATACGGACGAGAATGGAGACGTGTATGCGAGTATGAGTTTTTTCTAAACAGTTCACTTCTTGTAATTAAAAAAGAAAATACTCAGGCTGAAATCGAAACCATACTGTGAGCAAGATACGATAACCTTAAAATTGGAGGCGCAGAATCTGTACACAGTGTGATTACGAAGCTACTGTTTTTTTTTTAAACATAATGAATCGATCACGTGGACGATTCACGCGTACCAATTCATGGAACAGCTTACAAACATAAAAATCCTACAACCTCCACGTATTATTTTTTTTCAATTTTGACACACAGAAGCCAGGTTTTTCGGATGAAAACCGATTAAAATTTTTCTACATGTTTGAATATCTTATATAATAAATATTGAATGCGTTAATAAAAATCCGTTGAATATATAGCTTATATAAAAGCATATTCTATCTTAATATATATATATATATATATATATATATATATATATATATATATATATATATATATATATATATATAAGCTCTATTTCCTATTTGGTTTTATCGAGCTTTTTTATCTGGCTGAGATAATTTTTTAAATAATAATTCTTTAATATTTATAATTTACTTTCATTTTACCATCTTGGATCATTTTGTTAAATTCAATTATAATTTTCATTATATATATATATATATATATATATATATATATATATATATATATATATATATATATATATAAGGATAGGCTCTAATTTCTGTTGACTAAAAATTACAGCCAACCCTAAATATGCCCCCCACCTAGATAAATTCAAAAACTCTATGATAAATTTCGTTAGGAAAATCAAATTTAAAAACATCTATTTGAATCCAATTACTAGAAAAAATGACAACTTTGCCGAAAAAGTAGAGAAAAATAAATATTTATTTGTTCCCGCCGATAAGTCAAAAAATTATTATAAACTCGACTATCAAACATATAAGATCTCATTTATAAAGAGTTACATACACCTCATAAAATACTTCTTCAATACAGTCTGACTCGCATAAACTAAAGGCTAAGATATTATAGACATCTATCAATCTCCATAATGTCATCGAAATACTGTCAGCCCCAAATTTCCCCTCAGGGACAAAAAATCCTATTTTTTCTTTGGTTTGCCCATCTAGTTCTGACTAGATTCAGTAAGTAAGAAAATTTTAGATATAATTATTTTCTCTATTAGAAAAAAAATATAGCCCCCCCCCCATTCTGGCAAATATCAGACTCTGGAATTAACTGGTTTCTTGCCCTAAAACATAAGCATATCCTCAATGTAATAAAGTTCATAATCAACAGCTATTACCAGTCTATTAATCCTATCCCCTTTAATAAAGTCCTTATTTTCGCTAAGAGAAACTCTGATTTAACAGATTTGGAAATCAAAGTAAATTTCTTACCTAGGAAATTTCTTATATACTTCAACAATACATTTTGGATTAGAAAAGACACTCTCAACAACTTTGATATCATTCTGGGTAGATAATTATTCTGTGGTAACGGATTTAGTTGGCCTTTACATTTTGAAATAAATTAACCATCATTTTAATCACATCCAAGGTGATCTCTGTAAACATGGTGCTCTATTCGCTGCTAAAGTATGATACACCACTTTTCTAATAATTTTCGACCATCTATAACAATTGTACCAGACGAAAATCTTCTAATCTACTTGATATAACGCTAAACTTTAAAAAAATCTTAAAGTGCCTGCCATATGTCTAATTTTAATATTTTCTGTTAAAAATTTTTTCAATCACCATAATTATGTTACAAATCCATAGTACCTTATGTCTCTAGAAAAATTTCCTTGACTTTTAACAGGCAAAAATAAAACTTTAAACCAAAATAAACTTTCTTCAATAACACCTTAAAATTTAGGGTATAATGAATAAAATAGAATATAACCATACTAATTTGTTACGATCCTGTACAGGAAAAATCCCTGTCCCTTTCCATGTAAATAGGAAGAACATTAGATAAGTAAAAATGAGATTAGGATAAGCCGAGACTCGAACCTTCTAAGCAATGTTAAGAAATAGAATGTTAAAAATCGGAATGTTTAAAAGGTATATCGTTAAATTCTATTAGGAATAGTTAGATATTGTTTATATTGTAAAAAGAAGTGGTTGTTCATTCTTTTACAAAACTGAGCATTAAAAATGTCAGCTAAAAACAATGAACAATACAAATTTAAAATACATTGTTAAAAAATAGGTTAGGTTAAAAAATAAGTTAGCTGAAAATTCTTTGCTGTCACTAGTGTGTGTGGAAAAAAGTGTGCATACCCACGTGAATTGGTCACGTTGGGGAACATCTGACGTCAGAGCAAAAGCGGGATTCTCACTATAGGAGCTAGAGTTTGTCAGATCAGCTAAGCCTGTCGGAGAGAGTTGTCGTTTTGGTGGTTTAAATTTTAAAATGCACATCGAAATTAACTTCCCCTTTTCTGGTCGTGCCCTTAAGTCAAAACTAGACACTCCCTCCGTCACCACTTGGCACACACGGTTTAGCACGAAGTAACGGTTTTTCGACTGCTACCGCTACTAATTAGCATTCGCCTGTTAGCAACTAAGTTCTTCTGACGATATCATGACGAAAGACAGAAACCAAGAATTAGCAACCTGCTTAGGAGGGGCAAATCAAATTATTAATACCTTTGATCTATACACACAAAGCATCATTAAAAAATTGAAA
The DNA here is from genome assembly GCF_053919585.1 of Euprymna scolopes. Taxonomy (NCBI): domain Eukaryota; kingdom Metazoa; phylum Mollusca; class Cephalopoda; order Sepiida; family Sepiolidae; genus Euprymna; species Euprymna scolopes. The sequence continues at coordinate 87,169,590 of NC_136507.1, forward strand.
GAATTTAAAATATTAGTTTATATATATATATATATATATATAAATATATCTATCTATCTACCTATCTATCTATCTATCTATCTCTTTATCTCTCTCTCTCTCTCTCTCTCTCTCTCTCTCTGGCGCGGTGGATACTAGAAAGCTGATTGGCCGACTAGAAATCCTCAACATATATAAAAACAAGAAGCAACGACAGAATTCGCGCATAAGCCTGACGAATCCTATAGTTGGATGAAACGCAGAATATTCAGTGTAGCTTAATCGCCATATATATTTTATAAATTACTATATATATATATATATATATATATATATATATATATATATATATATATATATATATAAGAAGAGAGGGAAGAAGGAGAGATGCATGTGTTCGATATCGTCTTCGTGTAGTTACTGCTTATTTACAGTAAGTAGGCTTCTATTTTCCAATGTTTGTTTGACTTCAATCCTAGCAACGGGAATGTTTGTCGGAATGTGATTGTCCTCGCAAATGCCGCTTTGTATGCAGCCATAAAAACTGTGCAATCACTTTTCAATATCAATTATATTTACTCAGCTCTTTGTGTGACTAATCAATTAACGGCCGATTCCAGAGAACACACGTCCTGTCAATTTTGTTCCTCGCATGCACAATGCAACATATGAAGGTTTTATTGCTGTGACGGATAGCCATCCCTGGTATTTGCAAATATTAAAACAAACGGATGAAAGGATGAAAACGAACACAAAGTAATCAACCTCATCCTCCTCTCTCATAGTTCCATCTTTGTACTGAAACTATTAGCACGCACGCTGCCTAGTCATTTTTCTTTGTTTTATTCATTCTCTTTTATTGTGTTACTCATTCTCTTTTCGTCTCTTTTTACTTAATGGGCGTACTAGCTGTTCATACACAGAATTTCCCGGTAGTTTTTTCATTCATTTTTATGTGTATTTTGATAGACAATTCCGTTTGCTTTATATTTTACCCAAAATTTTTCAAATAAATATTAAAAGAAAATTTACTTTTTATTATATTAATATAGTTTGATCATTATACTACAAATTAGTATGAATGTAGCTCTTTTTAATTAATGAAATATTGAGGCAATCTTACTTTAAAAATCTTCTAAAACTGACTCTTTTATTTAATTCTAAGAACTAGGTAAAACGTCTTCATTTTAGACATAAGAAAATGTTTTCACTTATCTTTGAACATTCTGTTTGTGAATTCATTCCTTTTTGAACATGAGCACATTATTCCAATAATAAAATTGTACTCCCTCTTATAAAACGCATCGAATTGTTTTGAGAGCAAAACTTACCTTTACCATGTGCTCTCCTTGTACTATATTATGACGTGAGATAATTCATTTTTTATTTAGAGGGGGGTCGATATCATACTTCGATTTTATACGATTGTTTATTTTTAAATTGAAAGTATTCATTTAAAGGGTGTACTTTAAGGCTACATGTCTGCCATAACCCGTCGAATGCTTTTTTCAAGTGATCTCTTATGTCTGCTGTGTCAGCAGTCATAGGGTATATCCTAAATCAATATTAGTAGGGATTCATCAAATGTACGAGGTCCATTTCGGTGAAATCATTCGCATGTCAAATGTTTATACACACACAAATATATATATATATATATACACATATATATATATATACACACACTCAGACACATATATATATGCATATATATATATATATATATATATATATATATATTATAAGATGTTTTGTTTTGTGTTTTAACGACATTAACAGTTTCGAAATCATGTTATTATATTTTTGCTATGTTTACGTTTTATCAAATATCTATAATTTTGTTAATCATATCAATATATATATATATATATATATATACACACATTTATATATACATATATATATATATATATATTTAAAAAATCATTCTAGTAAATAATAATAGAGAAATAGTCAACCACCTCAACAGAAACAACTTTCTTAGTGTCACGCAATATGGTTTCTGTTCTGCAAGATCTACGGCAGATGTGCTAACGGTTATATCTCATAGGATTAGTCAATCTCTTGACAATGGCTTCCTTTCCAGGGAAATTGCTCTAGACATATCAAAGGCCTTCGAAAAGGTATGGCATAAAGGCCTACTTCACAAGATCTCCAGCTACGGTATAACTGGAAATATTATATCATTAAATTATTTCTCTCTGATAGTTCATAAGAGTAGTGGTTGATGGACAAAAATCAGAGGCCTGCACTATTAATGCTGGAGTCCCTCAAGGGTCCGTCATAGGCCCAACTCTCTTCCTGATCTACATCAACGATCTCCCTAAACACATACTTAAATCATTCGTTGACATCTACGCTGATAAAACGACCATCTAGGGCAACACATCAAAGGTTGTAAATGACAAAGCTCTCCCTGATTCTCTCTCCTCTGATCTCGAACGAGTGGCTCAGTTTGGGAAGGCGTGGCTGGTTACCTTTAATGCATCTAAAACCAAACTCCTATCTGTACATAATCAACGATCTGATCCCCATCTGGCATCAATTGAAATGGATGGCTCTCGTCTAGGAGAAGCCCCATGTTTTGACAAGCTTCTGGGCTTGACCTTCACTCCTGATCTGAAATGGAACACGTCCATCAATTCTGTTGCCAAGGTCGCTGAAAAGATGATAGGATCCTTCTACCGCTCCAGAAGCTATCTCACTACGGAGGCAATCATATATCTATATAAAAGCCAAGTACAAAATTGACAGAGTACAAAATAGACTTCGTGGGTTGGTAGGGGATGCCTTTTTCTCTTCCCTGCAACCTCTCTCCCACAGAAGAGACGTTGCAAGCCTATCTTTGTTTTATCGTTATTTCCATGCCAGGTGCTCGTCTGAATTCTAATCTTTCCGCACTCTTTATTTATGCCTAAATCAAAACGTAGATCCCATGAACAAAGCTTCTTTCTTAGAACTTCATGCCTGTGGAAC
>NC_136507.1:87177544-87362544 GCF_053919585.1 Euprymna scolopes
TGACTTACTTGTAGTTTTATTAAATACTTTTATATGCAAAATCCGATCCCGCATTTTGTTAATTCCTGCCCTCTGATGAGAAGGAGAGTGTTTCTTCGAAACTCCGCGGATTAAGGACTATCCACTTATCTTGTGCTTCCTTTTTAAAATTAAATATGTTTTTAACTCTTTTTCAACATGTCTTTTAACATGTTTTATTAATCATTTGTTCATATTATATATATATATATATGTATGTGTGTATGTATATATGTATGTATATATATGTGTGTGCATATATATATGTATGTATGTATATATATATATATATATAATGTATATACACTGATAAATTAGAGGGTAGGATTTAGCAAAATGCGGGATGGGATTTTGCTAGCAAAAGTGTTTAACGAAACTAAATGGAAGTCATATATCTTACTTGATAACAAAAAGTAAAGCAGATGGAATAGGGTGAAGAAAAGGATAGTGTGGTGAAGGGTAACGTATCACATGACGGTAAAATCCAATATATATAAGCTCTATTTCCTTTTCGGTTTTATTGAGCTTTTAATATCTGGCTGAGTTAGTTTACTTGTAAATATTAACTCTTTAATATTTATAATATATTTTTAGTTTACCATTTTGATTACCTTAGTAAACTTATTGTAACTTTTATTTTATTTTTATTATATATATATATATATATATATATATATATATATATATATATATATATATATACTCGGGTTTTTTTATATTCAAAAGTAATGGACTAATGAATTCAACGAGGTTGTTAGATAGTGCTCAATAAAAAGAGCTGATAATACTTGTTTATTGTTATATAAACATGCTCACATCCCGCTGCTACAAATAGCCACTTGTTTCAATCAAACAACAGATATCATCAGGCAGCGACTTGACTATTCAAAAGTTCAATGAATAATGGAGTTTTATTTTAGGTAGGAACTCTTTAGAAGTTGGAGTTAAAAAACTTAAAATTAAAGTCCTGTGTTTTAAGTTTTTTAACTCCAACTTCTAAAGAGTTCCTACCTAAAATAAAACTCCATTATTCATTGAACTTTTGAATAGTCAAGTCGCTGCCTGATGATATCTGTTGTTTGATTGAAACAAGTGGCTATTTGTAGCAGCGGGATGTGAGCATGTTTATATAACAATAAACAAGTATATATATATATATATATATATATATATATATATATATATATATATTAATATGTACTTCGGTCCGCACATTATAAATGATCAACTTTGAAAAAATGTAGCAGGAAAATCTTTTAATTCATTATGGTTTAAACTTAATATTCCTTAATGCTTTTTCTCAATTGGAAGAAGTTCCCTGCAATGGGGACGAAAGTTTATATTTTCCAATGCTTTTCTTTTCTATTTCATATATATATATATATATATATATATATATATATATATATATATATGCACATATATATATATACTTTTCTCGCATATATATGTGTATGCATGTGTGTGTACTGTGTTCATGTATGGTTACACATTTGCATACACATTTCTGCATTGTCCCTTCTCAGAAAGATCACGTAATCAGAGCAAAAGACCTTTTCAATAACAATTTCAAAATTCGTTCCTTTTATATTAACGTGTCATCTGATACTACAGAGCAGAATTCCGAGGAAATAATGTAAATGGAAAAAGGACATATAAAGCAAGGAATCAGTTGAAGGTTGCTCAGCGCAAGATAATAAAAATGCTTAGGTTTTCTATATTTTCTTATCTTTTATCATTTGGCAAAGAGACTCAATATTTTTTCTGTAAATCTACGACCATTTTCCGACTGTAAAAGTCAGTGACGTGCAAAGGATTTTGTTAGGGCAGCTGCTCAAGTGAAAACAACAGTGTCCCGATGGTGAACAGGCCTATAATCCATTCCTGTTAAAATGGGCATTTTAAAACAGGAGTAAAACATGCATATGCTTAAGCACCTTTAGTCCGCCCCCCCACACCTCTGCGCATCCCTGGCAAAATCTTGAAGTAGATAGCGTATACATTGTCATTATACTCGGTCAAACTTATTCTAATATTAAAGGTTACACAGCATTGTTCACAACACACACATTTATATATATATATATATATATATATATATATATATATATTCAGGCAAACATTATAAAAACAACAGAGATACCTTGCTTAATGATTCTTTTTTTTCATTTTTTCGATCTTTCGTAAGATTTTTTTTACTTCAAGATGGAAGGTATTTACAAATGTAAATTCGAAAATAAAAACGCATATATTGGACATACAAAAACAACATTGTCCCGTCGATTAACAATGCATTTGAACAGTACTAGCTCAATATACCAGCATTTAACAAACCAACATAGCTGTCCCCCCTCTAATCTTAGAAAGGTCCTCGTGGACAACACAAGGATTTTGCAACGAGAAAGTAATTGTAAAAAATTAAAAACACTTGAAGCACTATATATAAAAACCCAGCACCCATCTATAAATAGCATTAATTTTGAAAGTAGCAATAATGTGCTGAAATGTTTAGCATAACCAGTATACGACTGGTTTTACTAACATTGCCTTTTATCATCCTAATTTTTAACCGAGTTTTTTATCACTCGTAAATGTATATTTTAATCGACTTTTTATTGACTCTTTTTATCATTCGTGACTATATATTTCACATCTATTTTTAATATTTTATCTGCACCCGATGAAGATTCAAGAAAGAATCGAAAGCGCTCGTGTGAACCATGGAACATTTGTAAATACCTTCCATCTTGAAGTTTTAAAAAATCTTACGAAAGAAAAAAAAAGAATCATTACGCAAGGTATCTCTGTTATTTTTAATAATGTTTGCCTGAATGAAGGAATGCTGCCTAAATACACTAATATATATATATATATATATATATATATATATATATATATATATATATATATAATTATATACTATTATAATTAAAAGCCTACATACACTAGTGTTTCATCCTTTCCAGAATCTTCAGTGCAGATTCGAACCCAGCGACACAAGCCATCTCCGGCGTGATTGGCAAGGACCGTATCAATTCGCCTAAAGTTAACCGCGTGAAATAACGTTGAAATTACACTTTTAATTTTTTTTTTTACGTTAGTCAGAGTGATCTAATCATTATATGATGATCTATGCATAAGAGCTAAATTGACCGACTTAATTCAACTGAAACTTCTCAAGGATAAGAAATGAGTTTTCTTAAAGGGGCTGACATAATTATTTACTATAATTCTTTTTTTTTTCCTAGATTTTCACCCCAAACAAGGCCTATTGCCACTTTGATGTAGGGGGCTACTATTAGGTACACACGCTACAGGGGTACTATGTGTGAAGTTGGGCAGCAAGATATCGGTATACGTAAGACTTGTCAGTACAGTTGGGGAAGCAGGAACCCGGAAGGGAATTCCAAATTATAGCGGTTCTGGAGGAGAAACTACTGGAGTAAAAGGCTCTCTTACATCTAGGGATCTCTACTCTGAAGGGGTGGGATTTTACTGCTTGTCGGGTTTGTTGGGGGTATTTACGTAGACGGGGGTACAAGTGCTTGCAGTTCGTCAGAACATCCACCGGTAAAGTACTTGTAGAACAAGCAGAGGGATGCTATATTTCGTCTATGGGGCAGAGGCTGAAGCTTGGATGACAGTTCAGGACCTATTCGGTTGGCGGCTCTCTTTTGAACCGTGTCTAGGAGTGAGAGACTAGTAGCAGATGCACCGACCAAAATATGACAACAATACTCCATACATGGGCGAATGGGGGCCTTGAAGAGTTATAGGATACTTTCGGGCGTTAGTAGATTTCTAGCACGGTAGAGAGAACCAACCTTTTTCGCAGCGGTCCTAGCCATGCTCCCACTGTAATTGTTCCAACGCATGTTTCCTATGAACGTTAGGCCGTGGAGTATATATTTCAGATAAAGAGTCTTTGGCCATTGTCATTGGTGGTAGAGAAGGTTCTTGTAGTTATTGAAGGGCACAAGTTTATTCTTGGCAGCATTGAATGTGACCATCCATGTTTGTCTCCATTCCACTACAGATTGGAGGTAATAATAATAATAATAATAATCATAATATATATATATATATAAATATATATACTGACGTGTACACAACCAACAAATATTCATGTGTATATTTATTAGATCTATTACAACAGCATAAATTAATTATTGCTCTGACTCTTGAATATATATATATATATATTCGATACAAGACACAGGTAATCAACCGAAAACAATATAACTCTAGATAAAATCAATAAGATATAAACGGATACACACTCGAGAGTGAAAACAATGAAAAGAATATGCTGTTGTTCTAGCCCTAATTATTATATATCTAAAGATCTGCGTAGTATACTTTTCCACGTGACCACATGTTTATCGTCACTACTAGACGCGGATGTGTACGGCAACATGGATCTATACATGAATACCGGACACACACACTTATATGTAAATACATACCTGTATATGATACGCATGTAAATAAATATTATATAGAGGTAGCAACATGTAAATATACGCATACACAAATATATGCCCATCCGCACATACATAGTCTAACACGCATATACACCTCGCATAACCTCAATATAGGTAGCGTTCGTAGTTCCATGAAAAGTTTTGGTTTTTCAATATTAAATTTGTAACGGGGCTTATTAACATGTATATATTGATAGTTTATATTTACATTTTTTCAATTATTTTAGACTATAAATATTTACATGAATGCTAAGATGGCTACCGGCATATGTCGACTGACGTATATCAATAGCATAAATACATGTCTAGACGCATATATATATATATATATATATATATATATATATATATATATTTATATATATATATATATATTTATATATATATATATATTTATATATATATATAGAGAGAGAGAGGTAGATAGATAGATAATTATATATATTAATGTGTATGCGTGTATGTACATGTACATGAACGTGTGTGTATGTATATGCTAGAAATATTCGGCGTAATATATATATATATATATAGATATATATATATATATACATACATATATATATGTATATATATATATACAGTGATCCCATTATACGTTCGTATTTCGAGAAATAACAAAATTGCATCCAGTTTCTTCATTTCTAAGTATTATATTAATAAATACAGATCAACAGTCCATCTACGCCAAACGTTTCTGGCATATACATGCACATGCGTTCATGGAGATGTGCATACCCACACACCCATTAATATATCTCTATATATACATATACATACATATATATATATACACATACACATAAGAAATGTATAAATTATATACTGATGTATGTTGTTTATATATTTTTTAATATTCAATATGTATATTTTTTCACTATTCATTTTTATTCTAGAAGATAAGAACTTTATGTGATTAATAAATATTTTACTGCATTCATGTTCTAATATGTTGCGAATTTATATATATATATATATATATATATATATATATATATATGTATATATATATATTTATATATATAACCACATATGTTAAATCTTGCATAAACGAACCGTATGTATGTATATATATTTTTCTCAAAACATATATATATAAGTAAATATATATATGCCTATATATATGTATATATATGTATGTATATATATATATATATATATATATATATATATATATATGTATATAGCTATATATATGTATAAAATGAAAATTACAATTGAATTTACCAAAATGATCCAAGATGGTCAAATTAAAGTAAATTTTAAATATTAAAGAATTAATATTTATAAAATTATCTCAGCCAGATATAAAAGCTCGATAATACCAAATAGGCAATAGAGCTTATAATATGAGCAAACAGTTAATGAAATATGTTAAAAAACACTTTGAAATGAGTTAAAAACATATTTAATCTGAAAAGGAAACACTAGATAAATGGATAGTCCTTAATCCGCGGAGTTTCGAAGAAATACTCTCCTTCTCATCAGAGGGTAGGAATTAGCAAAATGCGGGATCGGATTTTGCATGCAGAAGTATTTGATGAAACAACAAATAAGATAAAGATCTTACTTGAAAACAAAATATAAGTTAAGCAGAGGGAATATGATAAAGAAAATATATATATGTATATATATATATATATGTGTGTGTGTGTGTGTGTGTGTGTGCCGTCCCAACATAGTGTATGCACTCTTTAAATAATCCTCTTATAAGAGTATAAGCGAACCGTATGTATATATATATATATGTATGTGTGTGTGTGTGTGCAGGCCATTCCAATAAAATGTATGCGCTCTTTAAATAATCCTCAACTTGATACATAAATACACTTTACCACGTTCCCAAGCGATATTTAGGGATAAAGAAAGGCAGGTGCAGCAAAATGGAACACTTGCCCACTATCATCATGACGCAAGACGATATCTTGATAGTTTCCTGCGAAACAGATAGTTATAACGAAGAGGAAGAATCGACTACTGTCCACGCTCACCGGATTGCCCCTCCTTCAAATGGATTTGCTTTTCGGGGGCGGTGTATGTTTGCATCTTAAACGCAGGGTTCACACCACAAAACGAGCTACAATGAGTTAGTTGAAAGCAACAATTGAAAGAAGATGTATCAGCATACCAATTGAAATAATAAGGAACGTTTTCGATTCAATTAGTGAGCGTTGTCAGCTCTTCATGGACTACAATGATAAATAATTTGAACACTTTCGATAATCAGCTAGTTTCTATATGTGGGACTACATGTTACTGCGCCAGTTCTTGTGCTTACTTACATCCCCCCAGCATGGCAAGAAAGTGAGTTGGCGGTAAGCGGAGTTATACACAAGTAACCAGAATGCAATCCCACAATTCTCTTTCTTTTCTCGATCTCTTTTTGTCCAGACAGCCATAAGGTAAGCACATATTTTTGTCTCTCCGTAAACGAGAGTAAGGGTTATCCCCGCTCTTAGCATTAGTGAAGGTTAGCTAGTTTTAATTGTGAAAGTGAAATATTTATATTTTTTTTTGTAAAAATTCTTGTAAAAAAATAAGTAATCATATTTCTCACATATATTACCAATGTGCCGTGAGTGGTTTTTGTGCCTGCCTTTAATATGTACGTTAATACACAAAGCTTACCTAAAGAGTAAGGCTCCAGGCAGAATGCCGCCAGAGAGAATACGTCATCTTGAGAGAATGAAGGAGCAACACACACATCCATCATATCAGATATGCTTTCCTCTTGATACTCAGACCCTAGTGGCTGGCCCATCGTCACATCATCATGGGATCGTTTCTTAGACATTTAGAATAACACGTGGGCCGGTCACACACAAGTGACAGTGATGGTGGTATATATATTTGTTTACAGAATTTTGATGTATGAAAATGTTCTTTCTTATAATAAATGTTGGTTTTATGGTCATTTAAAGAATATATGTATTATATATATTCGTTCACAGATTTTTTATGTATAAATGTAACCTTTCTCATAATAAAGGTTGGTTTTATAATCATTTAAAGAGGATAACCTGTATATATATATATATATATATATATATATATATATATATATATATATATATGTATATATGTGTATATATATATATATATATATATACTTAATTAATTTGGCTGAAAAATGCGAAGCTTGCTGTTTTTTACAAACGAGCGTTTGAACACTGTACAAGTAGCGGATGGATCTTTATTTAAACAGACATTCGGACAGATTTCTTGCGGGCATCGCTTCTGTGGTCGAGGGGTAGAACTGCCGACTCTCAACACGACGGTCCAAGGTTCGATCCCAGGCTTGGGAGAGGTGTTAGTCTAGCGGCACTACTGAGTTGTGATATAACGAAACCGGGCTGTATGCCGATGACTATATATCTCTATATTTCTTTTTGGGTACAGAATTTTATTATGGTTAAATATAGACCGATAAACATGATGATTTAAAAAATTAAAAATATTAAAATAAAAGCTAGCTTACCAGGTTTCGTTCTTCGCTCAACAGAGTAAAATCAAGGAAAATTTTGATTAAAAAAATGCCATTATTATGGGCGGGGAAGAAAGAAAAAAAACGAAACAAAACATAAGCGAGGAAAAAATTACATTCTTCATATCAGTTTTAGTAGGATCGATCAAGTTATATGATTCGAGGGAGAGTATATATGCATATGCTATTTTTTTTAATTTTTACCATTTACGTTGGAGAATAGTGTGTAGAATATCTAGATTAGACAATGATCAGGCCAGGTTTCGTCTTGATCAGTTCAGCAGTGTGGCCCATAGGGGGGTATATATGTGCATATGCTATGAAATTGACTTTTGACCTAAAACATAAAAAATGGTGTGCATCATCGCTTTGGGGGGGGGGGGATCGTTATGCCATGTTTGGTCCTGATCGATAATGTCATAAACGTTCTGAAAAATGTTTTTTAGAAACACATTCCTAACATGGAAACGGCATTTTGAAACTATTTTTTTCTTTTCATCTGAGAATTTGATAAGTAAAAGATACCGTAACACTTGAACGTAACTTGTAAGCACTATTTTAAAAAATAGTACGACAATTGCTCTGCATAAGTATCAACCTGTTTATCTGACACTTTCTTGAGGGAAAAATCACACGTCGAGTATAACAAAACAAAGATCAACTTTATGATCGATCCAGGCACATTCTTGCTGAAATAATTTTATTTTAGAAAAAAAAAAACATTCTAAATATGGGAAGAGCGTTTTTCATATATTCTATACTTTAACCTAACAATTTAATAGATAAAAAATCTTATTCATTAAAGAAGTATTCTCGTACAGTTTGTGTAAATAAGTAAAAAACAAAACAAAAATATAAGCAAAGGAAGTAAATAGGTGAGAGCAGATACATCGAATACAAGTGCTGTATTAAGGAAGATAAAACATGGTGCATTATAAAAGTAAAGAGGAAATTACTCTCGTAGCTTTCGTTTCGAGTTCAACTAGTTTCTTGGCCTTGGGCCAAGATCAAAGTGTAGTATCTGTTCTTCATGAATATAATTACACGTAATAGTTTACTAAAGATTATTACCCCATTAGAAAACCTAAGCAACTAATAAGGAATTAATTAAAATGAATGTTTAAAAGAATATGCAAATAGGCTAGATCTTTTGCTAGTGAATGTAATTTCACAACCCATGTATAAGTGTTGTGTCTGTATCAATAACAACACGAACGCAGAATGTGCAGGTAAAACAAATATATTAAGACGAAAAGATAATACATATTTACAAAGGTGCAGATGTACTGCAGTTGGAAGATTGTCCTGCAGAGGGCGTGTTAAAGTCTTTCATGGAGCAACCGGCACATGTGTCTTGTCTATCCGGCGTTCGAACACAGCTCCCCGGTCTTGCTGACTTGATACCTTTATCTATATCTTTTCACCAACGTATGCTAATCAGTGGGCGTCTCCACAACACCCCCCTCCCAAGATTTAAAGTCGTGTAGATTTCAATATCTTTTCCTTTAGGGGTTCATTATCATTGGGTCTATAGCCTTTCTTTTCCTTTCCGATCTCCTCGGTTCGGACTTGGTCTGTGGTGGTTCAATATTAAACGTTTCGTATACTATATCAATTGAATATTCCTGTTCATCAGCTTTGTCCTGTTCGTTGTCCTTCCTATGACGTTTTCTCAATTGATTTTGGTGTGTTTTGTGTATCCCTTTTGGACCTTTTATCATGTAGACCAAGTCGCCAATACGTTTATCTACCGTATCCGACTCCCAATATGACATATTTTTTAAAACCATTTAAAATATACCTGATCACCAGGTTTAAACCTTTTACGTGATGTGTGTGTCATTTTATATACGACTGCTTGCTTTGGTATTAATTTATCAAATGGTGATTTTATTTTTCTCGCAAACATTAATTCTTCTGGCGATAATTTCGACGGTAGATTTGGGTTCTCAGTTATCCTGTCTATTTGCAGGAACTGTTGTACTGCTTTATCAGTCGGTGTCCCTATCGATTTTCTAAGGCCACGCTTTATCGTATCTACGAACCTTTCCGCTTATCCATTTGATCTAGCATGGAACGGTGGTGTAGTTATATACCTGAAACGATTCACAAAAATCCTTGAAAACACTTGAATTAAATTGTGTTACGTTATCTGTGACTACAATGTCTGGTACCCCAAAACGTGTAAATATTCCATGCAGAAAACTTATTGTGTTATCTGTCGTTGGGTTTTTGACCCGCTTTACTTCCGGCCATCTGGAAAAACTATCTACTATGATTAGGTAATATTGTCCCTCGATCGGTCCAGCAAAGTCTAGATGAATGCGTGATCAGGGATGGTCAGTTTTTTCCAAGGTTTATGAACTATCGGTGGTGTCTTAGCGGCTAACGCACAACCTTTACATTTGTTTACTGTTAATGCAATATTCACATCCATATTACGCCAGTAAACATAACTCCTCATATTTCTTCATCCTATTTATACCCGGGTGTCCTGTATGAAAATGACGTAAGATTTTTACTGCAAGGTTTTCGGTACAACCACTCTTTCACTATATAATAATACCTCATTGCATAAGGAAAATATAGTTTGCATTTTTCCGTCATTTTCACTTAATTTTATCTTTATGTCTTTGATGACGTCGTCATTTTCAGCCTCCCTTTTAATATCGGTAAGCGTAGCTGGTAATTCTCTTATTATATTCGCCACCATGTGTTTCCTCATAATTGGAACGCATAGCTGCAATTACTGACTCTTCAAAGGTTTCATCCCTTTTCGGTATAAGCCTTGACAATTCATCCGCATGACCTATTTTCCCGAACGTAGATGTTTTATTTGAAAATCATAATTTAGCAAGATCGTACCCCAACGGAGTAACCGATTTGCCGTATATACTGGTAAGCCCTTTGTTGAGCCGAAAATAGTCACTAAGGGCTCGTGGTATGTTTCCGGTATAAAATGTCTTCCGTACAGATAACGGTGGAATTTCGTCACCGCGAAAATAATGATTAATGCTTCCTTTTCTATTTGGGAGTAAGCCTTCTCTGACGGAATTAGGGTCCTTGAAGCGTGCGCTATAGGTGTCTTCGTTCCATCTGGCATGATATGCTGTATACATGCTCCTATACCATACGAGCTCGCATCACTCGCAACAATTATTTGTAATTTGGGGTCGTAATAAGTTAAGGATAAATCTGACGTCAAAATCTTGAATTTCCTCAAATGAGTCTTGACATTCTTTTGTCCATATCCATGGTGTTTCTTTCTTTAAAAATTCGTTCAGCGGAGCTCTTAGGTCGTGCATGCCTTTGATAAATCCTTGGTAGTAGTTCGCGAGGTCTAAGAAGCTCTGTAAAGTCGTCACGTTATGTCGTGCTGGCATGTTCCTAATTGCTATCGCTCTTTCTGAATCAGGGCGTCGACCATATTTACTTATTATTTGTCCTAAATACTTAATTTCGTCTGGACAAAACTCACATTTGTTTTCTTTCACCTTGAATCCGTACTCGTTTATTCTTGTGAACACTTATTTTAAATGCTCTATATGTTCCCTGATTGACGCGCTCCTTATGATTATGTCATCCAGGTATGCACAAGCACAATCTACACCGTTCAACATTGTGTCCATCGCTTGCTGGAATATCGCTGGCGCGACTTTTATCCCGAACGGTAATCGGTTATACTTGAATAATCCTTTGTGTGTGTTAATGCATAAAATCTTTGAGCATTTTTCTTCTATCGGAATTTGCAAATAGGCGTCGGACAAATCGACTTTTAAAAATTTTTTCCCACAATTTAGTTTGGCAAAAATCTCTCCGCGAGCTTGGTAGAAGGTAATGGTGATCTTGAAGCATATTATTTAACCCGGTTGAAAAATCTCCGTAGACTCGAATTTGTTCCGATTTCTTTACGTACACCGTAGGCGCTGCCCAAACGCTAGTTTCGATTTTCGATAAAATGCCCGTTCTTTCAAGTATGTCTAATTCTCTATCTTTGTCGTTTGTTCTCATTTGGTGTACTCTATATTTTGTTCTGCAACAAATACTCTTATGTCCGACTTTGTCGCAATTGAAGCATCTGATATTTTTGTGCGGACAATCCTTTCCCTAATGTTTTTCATCACATCTTCCCCAATTATTACTTGGTCACGATTTTCTATAGTTCCTTTGACTTGAATCGTAATTTCGTTTTCTTTAATTAAAGTTTGAGTATTTATAACTCGCGTAATCTTTTGGATTTTGACGAGTCTCACATTTTCTTTGCGCTGCGTTTCTGCCAGATTTTTTAATCTTCCTTATGTACGACACTCCTGCTTCTTCTATATCTCTGGAATCTTTTTTAGTGATACTGCCTTTTGACAATATTCTGCTAATTTTTGCAGTGTCCGACCTTGTTCTGTCTCTAATTTTGAGAACGCGTCTTCGGATCTCTGAATTGTTTGTAGAAACTAGCACCTGTGCAAGAATTAAACATTTAAAATCGTCCACCGCAATTTCCGATAATTTAAAATTGTCGCAGTGTTTATTCACTACTGATGCATATGTCAGGTATCCCTGCTCCTCCGTTTTCTTAAGGTTCATTAACGACCATCTCTTGTGAAAAAGAGACATGTTCGGTCCGAATAACTCCTTAAGAAGTGTTACGGTCTCAGCGAAGTCTAACTGATTCGTTCTCCTTGGTAATATGAAATCAACAAATTTGCAATGGTCACTGGTACCAAGCTTTCGAAGTATTAATAAACTTACTTTCTTTGCGTTTGACCAGATTTCGCAATCTGTTTCGAAAATATCTTCATACCTCTTAAAGTATGCCTTAAAAGTTTTATCCTCTTCCGGTAGGTACGTGAACACATCTATGCTATTCACAATTGTTGCGTTGGAAAAAGTCGTATTGCTTTCCTGTGCAGAATTAGTCGATAATCTTTCCAACAACTCTTTTTGACCAAGTTGCATTTACTCTATACATTTAAGAAGCCGTTCATTCTGTCTTTCGTCTCTTTCTTGTTGTATTTCGTCTCTTTCTTGTTGACGCCTTCTCTGTACTTCGTTTCTTTCTTGTTGACGCATTTGCATTTCCGCGAATAACTTGATAAGATTCTCCATTTTGTTTTGCAAATTAGTAAATCATCACTTTTACAATTTCCTTTCTTTAATAACTACGAACAACCGATTTCTTTTGTTACGTTATTAATTACGTACAAGAAAGAAAAAAAATCACTTCTTAGTACACTGAGAAAAAATAATTACTTTTTCTTCCAAAACAGTCTACCTAATAAGTCCACGGTATCCTAGCGAAACACTTTTTTGTGCACTTTGCAGAAAAGGTTACTGCAACTTTCATTTTTTTTCTCGTAGGCACTATGAAATAAAGTTCTTGCTGTTTTATTTCATTTTTTTTCAAGTGTCCCGGGTTTTGAATTTCCTTTTCAAGTAGTCACAAAAAAAATTTGGTGACAATTTCGTAGTTGCTGCGTTTTAAACATTGAATTTCCGAGTGATATTTTTTTCAATCTTTGACGAGTAAGCATTTCCCGAATACCACTGTTGAGTTTGATAGTGTATTTTTTCACGCGTAACTCTTTTTTCAAAATCCCGTCGCCACTGTTGTGTCGGTATCAATAACAACACGAACGCAGAAAGTAAAGGTAAAACAAATATATTAAGACGAAAAGATAATACATATTTACAAAGGTGCAGTTGTACTGTAGTTGGAAGATTGTCCGACGGAGGGCGTGTTAAAGTCTTTCATGGAGCAACCGGCACATGCGTCTTGCCTATCCGGCGTTCGAACACAGCTCCCCGGTCTTGCTGACTTGATACCTTTATCTATATTTTTTCACCAACGTATGCTAATTATTGGGCGTCTCCACAACAATAAGTAAATTGTATTTTCTTTTTAAATAAATAGAAAAGAGGGTTTTTAATATAAATATCAATACACAGAATAAAAAAACGAATTTATAGGAGTGTATATATATGTATAAAACAATACTGCTATGATTTTTTTGTATTGATATTCATATTAAACACCTTTTTTTTATTTACATACAAAAGAACAATACAACTTTGTTTTCTATGGGACGTGGAATTGTATTCATCTGCTAAAGGCCCGTCTTATTTACATATTCTTAAAACAATAACTTTACTTACTTCCCAGTTAGTTTTCTCGGTATACTTATTTGGATTATTATTTTTAGTTAACTGTTACGTATAATTATATTCATGCATATATTCTACATGATTTATACTTGAATATTTTTTGCGAAAAAGCTTTTAGTAAACACAAATATATTTCGATAAATATTATTTATACGTATATATTTACACTTTTATAAAAAATGTGGCCTAATAAACTCCTCTTTATATGTTGGGTCTATATTAATATATAGGATATACGAATTAATACGAAACACTATATTTGGGTTTTAGCACGGTAAAATCGATGCAAATGTTTTAAAATTACAAGAAAGAATTAGCTAGATGCCGGTTGAACGACTTCATTACGATTATGCATGCGTAACATAATAGCTACTGGTAATGTTTTAATATTTAGCCTCGTAACAAACATTTCTTCATAGCTCAAGGATTATCTTCAAAGAAAAAATAAACTTGTAAGCTAAACGTTTTGGTTTTTATTTACGATGGTAGTCCACGAGTAATTCTTTTACAACTTTTGAAATCATTACTATATATTTGGCCCAATATAATACAATAATCTTATATAATATAAATACGAAATCTGCATTATTTAAGATATCATATGTACGCGTATTTTAAGACTGGGCGTTTTCAAGCGGCCTGTTATATATATATATATATATATATATATATATATATATATATATATATAGTGATTTATAAAATATATATGGCGATTAAGCTACACTGAATATTCTGCGTTTCATCCACTGTAGGATTCGTCAGGCTTATGCGCGAATTTTGTGGTTGCTTCTTGTTTTTATATATGTTGAGGATTTCTAGTTAGCCAATCAGCTGTCTAGTATCCACCGCGCCCCCTCCTATCAGCCAATGGGCATGCATTTTATCGAACAAAGGATCTGTTTTAGAACAAGGTTAGTGGTTTAAGGTATATCTTTTCCCTCTTTTTATATATATATATATATATATTAATATACCTATGTGTACACACACATTCACACATATATACATATATATATATATACATATATGTGTGATCGTTTATGTACATTCATGTTTATTTAATTTACTTATTTGTTTGTTTTCTATTGTTATTGTTAGTTTTAAAGCTATCGATAAATTGCATGCCCATTGTAAGTTTTAAAGCTATCGATAAAATGCATGCCCATTGGCTGATAGGAGGGGGCGCGGTTGATACTAGACAGCTGATTGGCCAACTAGAAACCCTCAACATATATAAAAACAAGAAGCAACCACAAAATTCGCGCATAAGCCTGACGAATCCTACAGTGGATGAAACGCAGAATATTCAGTGTAGCTTAATCGCCATATATATTTTATAAATCACTAACCAGCTCTACCTACGTATTGAGCACTTTTGAAGTAAATACTTAAAGTTTACGCATAAATCTATACTTTCGTATATTAAATTTGTGTGAGTAAACGAAGTAGTTATATATATATATACATACATATATTCACACACATATATATATACATACATATATTCATATATATACATATATATCTATATATATATATATATATATA
This sequence comes from Euprymna scolopes, assembly GCF_053919585.1. NCBI lineage: Eukaryota > Metazoa > Mollusca > Cephalopoda > Sepiida > Sepiolidae > Euprymna > Euprymna scolopes. The sequence goes on from NC_136507.1 coordinate 87,193,241, forward strand.
TCAATATTTTCCTTGGATTTTACTTGTGCGAATGGAAATTTAACAAACTTTCTTGAATTTTTATGTAACGACAGAACATTGATAAATTAATGAAATAGGCTTACGATTTAAATATTAAGATGCTGACTATTTTATCGTTTATTTCTTTAACTACGTTGCAATCAACATTTTGTCAGCAGAAAAATTGATGTAATTATAATCCTAACACTCGAATTTATTCAGCCCTTAACTCATCATAAGAAAAAGAACTTATCAAGTGTAAAATAAAATAAATAAATATAGGCATTATTACAAAATTCGAACGTTGAGAGCGACATTTCGATTATTTTTCAATTTCTTACACCATCTTTATATTATATATTTATAATTATTACTATAACTATTTTTAATACGTTCAAACATATGTTTAAACATTTCAGGAATAACCAGTGCATGGCGTTAAGATTTCAGTCAGTGCGGAGATTCGAACCAGGACACGAAACAATCTCTGTCTCAATTAGCAAGGAACAAACCACACGGTCAACTGAACTATAACGGCTATATATATATATATATATATATATATATATATATATATATATATATATATGTATGTATGTATTTAAAAACGTTACTACAATGAGAAATAAAGAAATATAATAGAAACTCAGTTCATGGAACGACCTGAATACCAATATGAAGGCCTTTAAAAAATGAAAAATACGTAGAAAGGAATGAAAATGCGGAAAATTGAAAATAAATAAAACATAATTACATATTTGAACAGTTGCAATACGTAAGTATTTTTTTTACAAAACAGTCATTCAATACACACGGAAAATAGGCAATTTCGGATATAAATTGCGAAAATAATGGAAACAGAACTGCCGAAATTGATTTATTGCAAATATAAAAAAAAACTTAAACAAACAAAACTGGATTCAAGAAACAATTATTTGAAATGTGTCCGCAAACATCGGCTTATTGCCAAAAAAAAAAGAACTATGAAAGAATTGATAACACAAAGCAATTTAAGATAGGTAAATTAAATTTCAAAAAGGAAAGAAGTAAATGTTGAAAAAAAATTGTGCGCCAAAATCCAGTTCGTCTGACTTATTTCGACAGTAACGTGACAAATACAAGATGCAGAAAATGCATCACATTTTTTAATAACTGAAAAGAAATACTAAATAAGATCGATCGTCATAAATGTTAGAAGAGATGCGTTGTTTATTATCTAGTTTTAGTGTTAGAAAAATAATTGAAGTATTTAATCTATGGTAGGTACAAAGCAGACTCTCTGCACAATAAAACCATTACATATCAATAGATATATAATTATAAATCTCTGTGGACCGTCCCTCCGTCCTTACTTGAATTCACTCCATCAAATACATGACTATATATATATATATATATATATATATATATATATATATATATATACATATATATATATAAAGTATAAAATTTAATAATTATAAATTATGAATGCGTTTCAAAAGGATACAAAAACAAAATCAAATTGAGTGTACGATCGTTTCAGAACCGATATTCATTTTATTTATATTGACAATATTATTTACAATAATTGACAAAAACAAAATATCCCATGTAAATAAACCAGTTATTTAAAATATTTTCTTTCCTTTTACCTTTTTTTCTATTTCTCCTCATTTTTTTTCATTATCAACAAAACTTTACATGTTCTTTATGTGTTTAACTATTTTAAGGACTATCCACTTTACTTACTACAAAAATGCGAGTTTTATTTTGGTGTCCTAAACTTCCCACAACCTAACTTTTGTAGTACTGACGAGGAAACCGTATTCAAAAAGTCATTCTTTGTCAATTATTGTCAGTGTTTATTGTCAATATTAATAAAATGAATATTGTTTCCGAAAATATCGTGCACTCAATTTGATTTTGTTGTTTATCCATTTGAGACTGAATCATAATTTACGAGTATCACTATTTATACTCAATATTAATATAGCTCTAGGATAAATATACCTATTGAGCTTATTATATATCTACAGTACTGTGATCACTGTTCTTTTAAAGTATTAATAAATTAAAAGAAATACACGGCATAATCACGCTGACACACCAGTTCTCGCCAGATCACCGAAATTAAGCAACGTTGAGCCTGGCTTGTACCAGATGAGTGACCTTTGGGAATTCCCGGCGCTTTATGTGCTCTCCGCTCATTACGGCATTGTTTCCAGTCGTCCTGTACCTCAACATGCCACTAGTACTCAACAATATTGAGTTGAGGACTGCGCAACTTTTGCCACACAAATTTGACACGCAGGCACCCTTACAGTTGGTATCCATAGTCTGTAAAGACTGAAGGAAGCCACACATTAAAAGAAACTTTGCTCTCTTAGACTCTAGCTATAATTCCTTCTATAATATATATATATATATATATATATATGTATACATATATATATGTATACATATATATATGTATGTATGTATGTATGTGTGCATAAACATATATATGCATATATATACAGGGTGGCCGAAAAGTCCCAGGACACTATACACATGGCTTATAAGCTTTGACATCCAAGTCCTTTTTCATATGATCCATCATGGTAGCCCTGTGTATTCCAAGTTCAGCAGAACGTTTTCTGGTGGATTTCTTGGGAGACTGTTGCAGTGATTCTTGAACACCAGCACACGTTTCCTTTCGTGTTTCAGGCCTGCCACTTCTTGCCTGATCCAGAACGCTACCTGTTTCAAAAACTTTCTTCTCCCACAGATACAGATTACTTCTTGATGGCGCGGGCTTTCCAAATCTTTCTGTGAAAGCACTTCGAACATCTTTTCGGCCAGTGTCCTGGGACTTTTCGCCCACCCTGTATATAACGTTACCCTTATATCTACATATTTTCATCTGTATCCTATTATTTTTTATCAACTCTTTCCTTTATCACCCTCCTTATTGTTCTTTTTTTTCTATTCCTTTCCTTCCCCCTTTTTACTTCCTTTCATTCAGTTTTTAAGATCGCCATAATTCTCTCACGATGCCCTTTATAAACTCTGGTTTCACTTTCGATTGCTGATATATATATATGTCCTTATCTTTTGAAATCATGACTACATATTGGTTACTATATGATATGAAACAATCAATAGAGAATTGACTCTATACTAATAAATACAATATCTCTGTAAATTAAGATATAACATTTAAGCGTATTGTAGGACTGGGCAATGCCAGCAATCCCTACTAGTACATTATAAAATTTAGAATGCAATATTGGTGTAAGTGATCTTGAACCATGTGTAAACGACATAAGAACTAGAGATGCATGTGTTTTTGTTGTCTTTTTTTTTTAAGTAGTGCAGTGAAAATATACACTTTGGTTAGATGTAAGTTTTACACGCTTCTAAGCTGCGATCTCTTTATATATTGTAAATAAGTGAAAATAAATATCCCTTTTACCACGCATAATAAATGACCAATCAAACAAATCGTTGTGTAATAGTATTATATATAATAACGCATGTACTATGCTATTGTTGATAGTTATAGTACACTAATTCTGTTTTTACAATTTTCAGCCGAAAACCGAACAAATTTACTTATCTCATGTTTCGAAAATCCCACCTTAAAGAATGAGATCTCTTTGTCACCTTCATGAGTTTAGTTCTGCTGGAAAGACCAGTTGTCGTTTTCTTTTTCATGATGTTATTCAAGGATCCACGAGCAAATATATTTACTTCCCTTCAAGTAGTTCTATGTTATTTGTCTCTGAATGCGTGATAATAACTGTCTAATAGTCTAGCAGAGTGTAATGATTTATGTTATATTTATATGCTGCGATACTAAATAAATTTATCTATCTCTTTGTCTCTCTCTTTACTCTCACACACTTTTTCTTCTTCTTTCTTTTTCTTGCTCGTCCGTCGGAATCGACGATGACCAAGGTATCAATTAATTCGGCGTCAGGGGTTTGTGGGTCCTGAGATGGCTGATGAGGCCAATCCGTGCTCGGCAGACTCTTCCACACTCTGGACACGTGAAGGCGGTATCGGCAGGCTGTGAACAGGCAGCTCTCTCCTTCCTCCTCTTGCGCTTCTGCTTGTCGTGTGTCATGCGTTGATTCTCTGCACTGTCGGCTCCTATGCTGATGACGCAACGCCAGGCCGAACGTTTAGCAGCGCAACTCTCCCAAGACTGGGGGCTGATGTCAAAGTCTTTTAGGGACGTTCTCAGACAGTCTTTATATCGTTTCTTTTGGCCCCCTGCATTCCGCTTTCCCTGGCTGAGTTCCCCATAGAAAAGTTGTTTGGGGATTCGGCTGTCGTGCATGCGATAGACATGGCCTGCCCACCGGAGCTGGGTTTTGCGGATTATGGTGGTGATGGTATGGAGCCCCGAGCGCTTCAAGACTTCTGTGTCAGGAATTCTGTCTTGCCAGCGGATGTTGAGAAGATTACGGAGGCATCTGAGGTGGAAGCCATTCAACTGTTTTTCATGTCTTTTATATGGCGTCCAAGTTTCGCAGGCGTAGAGTAGGGTTGTCAGGACGACCGCTCGGTATACTTTCAGTTTGGTTGCGAGTGTAATGCCTCTCCTCTTCCACACATTGTCTCTAAGTCTTCCAAATGCACTGCTCGCCGTGGAGATCCTATGGTTAACCTCAATGTCAATGTTGGCGGTGCGGGAGAGGGTGCTGCCAAGGTAGGTGAATTGCTCCACAGCATGGATCTTCTGTCCTTTGACAGTGATGCCGGGTTCATGGTATGCATCTCCTGGGGCGGGTTGGTACATAACTTCTGTCTTCTTTGTACTGATGGTGAGACCAAAGTTGTCACAACTGGTGGAAAATCCGTCCATTTGACGTTGCATCTCTATCTCATTTGGGGCATTAAGGGCACAGTCATCGGCAAAGAGAAGGTCTCTGATTATGGTTTCCCTCACTTTCGTGACTGCCTGCATTCGCCTGATGTTAAACAATTCCCCGTCACATCTGTACTTGATGACAATGCCAGAGTGACTGTCTTTGAAAGCGTCCTGGAGCATGGCAGAGAAAACCATGCTGAAGAGCGTCTCACACACACATACACACACACACACACATACATACATACATATATATATATATATATATATAATTGAAAGTTTTATATTTAAATTTTTTGCAGTAAAAAAATAGAATCTTTAAAACAAAAAAGTATTATTTGAACAAGGAATGCACGACAATTTAAATTCTTTTTTTAATTCATTGATTTTCAATCTAAGACACATTCCTTGAGAAAAATGTGCAAAATATTAATTATGGATAAATATAGCTTTGCTTTTAAGCATATATATTCATTTGGTTGGGATCATGTAAAAATATTTTCGCCCAACAATATTTTGTAAGACTGTGAATCATAAGATTAATTAATCTGTGATTTCATTCATCTCATTGGTCGTAAATATATATATATATATATATATATATATATATATATATACATATATATATATATGTATATATATATGTATATATATATGTATATATATATTTATATATATATATATATATTTATATATATATATATATATATATATATATATATATATAGTCATCCACATACAATACTGTTTCGCTGTTTCACTGCTCACCAGTGCGGTTGGACAAGCCACTACCTTGGAAACCCGACCGCCCGTATGACAGTCGCAGCTTCTAATAGTTGCCCTATTCAGCTGCTGCTATACGGGCAGTGAATTAACAATGTGTTTACAGTGTCCAAATACCCAAGCTCAATACGTTTACACAAAGAGCATCGCTTCATATGCTAATTGTAATTTGCATATCACTTCCCAATATGATCAACCCAAGATAGGGAGCATTATAGCCATCCACATACAGTATTGTTTCGCTGTTTCACAGCTCATCCGTGCGGCAAAACAAACATGTGAATATGTATGCGTGTGTGCGCGCTAAACGGTCACTATTTTATTACTCCGTGAACGTTTAATGTAGAGGCGTAGAACTTGAGATATAGAAGATTCAGACCTCTGTAACTAATTTGATTTGGGTATTAACCGGTAGGAATGGCTGCTATGATATCAACATTTATAAATTTAGAACTTGTGATGTTTATATTACTATAATGTGCATCTCTACGCATGCGCAATTATAGATTCATTTAACTGCGTTAATATTGAAGTATTGATATCAGTCTGCCATTAGATTTTAAGATAGCGAAACCGTTGGAGAGATAAATGTTTTGGTTTTCATTCAAGTTAAAAAACACCCAGGTAATCTCTATTTTTTACATCACTACTATATATTAGGTACAATATATTGATCAATAGTCGATTGACTCTATCATGATGTATACGGAATCTGCATGAATTAAACTATGACAATTAAAGGTATATTATGACAACGCAACACTGGGCGCTTTGTTAGAAATAATTGATTATATTATTTCAAATAAAGTAATTATAACTTAATAGCGGGACCTGTGGAAATTCCACAGGGGACTCATTCATAGGCAATATATTGATATTGGCGTTCTGTAGATGCTCATTTTAAAAAGAAACACTTTGGCATTATCGTAGCTTTTTTGTTATATTTACAATTTTTTTTTTTTTATCTAAGTTAGCACAAACGCCCGGCAAAGTCCGGTCGTAAAGTATGCTTAAATATGATATTTTAATTCTAGGATATTTCGTAACTATTATCATAGAGTTAATGTTCTATCGAATTTTATATATTATAAAGTTGCGATTCCAATGTATATATATATATATATATATATATATATATATATATATATATATATATATATATATATATATATATATATATATGATTTGGGTGTATTAGCTTGAATCGATACGGAAATAAAACTTATAATATATATATATATATATATATATATATATATGTGTGTGTGTGTGTATGTATATATATATATATATATATATATATATATATATATATATATATATTACTTGAGTTCCTTAAACGATAATCGAGACTAAAACGAAAACTTATGAGGAATTCTTGATAAAATTATTTATTAATAAAAAAGTAGATGGCTTAAGTGCCATCAACTATAATCGAAACCGAAACAAAAACTTATGAAGAATTGGTAAAATTATTTATGATAAGAAATAGAACATAACAATTAAACGACCCGGATGTAAGCGTGACACACAAAGGAGCACACACGCTATCGTATCAATGCATAGATTACTCAGTCATTTATTCTTTCTCATCGCTCGTTCGCAATGCTTATTCAAACATTGTAACAGAAAGGTCAGACGCGGAATCTAATAAGGCTCCTCATTTAAACGCAGAATATCAACCGTCAAGTAAACAAAGCAGAAATGAGATAATGTGACAGTGAAAAAAGTATTCGTTCTTTTAATAATGTGTGTTAATATATTTAACTAAATTTTATTTTCTGAAATTAATTTTCGACACGGTTGATCTGTATGATAACCAATCTTTAGATCCCCCCCCCGACAAATTTACCCTTGTCCGTTCGTCCGTTTATCACGCCGTACTTTACTTAATAACTTCGCCTGGAATTTGTTTTTTTTTTCAAATTTTGCACAAACATTAAACATAGTGTGCGTAAAAAGTAACAGGACGCATTTTTTTTTCGGGAAAACTCCGGTTGCCCCCCCCCTTCTAGGGGTGCCTTTTGGATTAAAATTGCTAAAATTGACACTTTTGTGCTTATTAAAAAAATTGATGTCTTGGATTTTTATAAAACTTTCGGAAAAGTTGTAACTGACTTATTTCTATATAATTTTGCTTGTCTATACTTCGCGATACATCTTGGGTGTGCCCCAGGAGCTAATTTAGGGCTAATAAAAACAATCAATTTTTGGGACTATTTTAGCATATTTGTTCAACATTTTCTGTGTAGGTCTATTTAGCAGTTTTGCATGGTGCTTAAATCACATTTAAATATATTAATGCGTTGAGGACTTTGGGGCTAAATGAGGGTGGGCAAATGATGGACTTAGTAATGCTTTCTTTTTTGCATGGTGCAGAACTCAAATATGCATATGTTCAGGTCTCGTTCACTGTCAACTCACGGGGGGTGGCTGCATGATTAACTTTTTTATTAAATTTACACATAATCCTAAGTATAATTTACCTATCTAGCATTAATAGTAGATTGGTATCTATCGCTACAAAGACGAAACTACTCTATTACTCTTTTGAAATTTTTATGTATTTAGTTTCAAATAAATTCACTATATTTCAGACAAATGTACGAAACTGGTGTTTTCATTTTAGGAGTATATGTTTTGTTGTCGTGAGATTATCCTCCTAAGTACTACTTTTACTTGTCTAAGATTATCTATTGTACGTTCTGCCCTCATGTGATAATCCTCCTACGTATCAATCCTTCTTTGAAGGTGACGTTATATACCTTGTGGAGATATTAGGATATATCTATATCGTAGTAATAAAAATTAAGAAATTTAATTGTTAAGGTTCGAAGTTAAATTTAAAGACGCGAAAGAAATAAAAACGACCAAGTGAACCGTCACCATAACAACGACGGCGACGGCTACAGCGACGGGGAAAAAAGAAAGACGCTGATAAACTTTAAAATACTGAAAAATATAATCAGGGTTCCCACCAAAAAAGTTAACCGTTAAGAATTCAGACGCACGTCAGTTGCAAAAGAGATTCAAAGGAGAGGACACGTCTAAGCAACTCCGCTATTATAAACAAAGAAAACAGAAATATGAAAGAAAACATACTTGGTGCCAATCAGCGTAAAATAAAGGTCGCTTTGTATTTTACTCTTTTCATTTGTCATTTATATATCGGATATGAGATAAATCGGATGACTTTAAGGTAACTATTAAATGACAAAAACTTAGAAATCCCGATAGATTTCGCCCGAAAGGAAGAAAAACAAACAAAATAAACAAAAGGGAAAATCGACAGAAGTAGTCTCCCTTGTTATATTATGAAAAAAACAACATGACAGGAGACGATGATAAAAAGGGCACAACTCCATAAATTTTTCTGTTGTAAACTTGTCTTTCTCTTTTTTTTTTGCTGAGAGTTTGGTATGTGAGACACACACACATGCACACACACGCACACACACACATATATGTATGTATATATATATATATATATATATATATATATATAATATAAAACTATAACACGGAAATTACATAATTGTCGATGCGATTTATGTAATTTCCGTGTTATATTTTTATGTTATTGCTCTGTTTACCACATTGAGCTCTCATACCCGGATTTCCTCTGGAATTAATCCATTATAACACTATATATATATATATATATATATATATATATATATATATATATATATATATATATATATATATATATATATATATATATATATATATATGGGCGCCAGGCGTTGCCAGGGTGTTTGGATGTGTATGTTGAGCAAAAAAAAAGTGGTTATAGAAAGGCAGGCTTGAACCCCTGCCGCAAAGGAGGAAAAGAACGGGGTAAAACCTAACGTTTATGCTGTTACAACCACCGCCAAACCGGAAGGGACATTTTTTTTAAATTAAGGCTAGACAATCTAAAGGAGAGGATAACTTTAAAAAATATCGTCGAAAAAGGTGACCGCCCCCTGTAGAAAAGTGCCTAGTTGAAGGGGAAGATATTAATGTTTTTAGCCAATTTTTCGATATTTGTTGTATGAAAGGTCGGACTTTACAACGATACAGATCTAGGTAAAATCCGTCGCCTCTATTAAAAATTTAAGGCAGACATGCAAACATACATTTATATATTGGTAACTAAACGTTTTCGACCCAAACTGATGAAAAAGCTTGCCCTATCTCTGATTACCCTTTATGTAACATTTCAAATATTAAGACCAGAAATTGTCTGAGTAATTTAGAAGAGACCGCAGAGGTCAAGTTTTTTTTAACTTTGACGCCTATTATTTCGCCTTAAAATGTATTGTTTTGGGCTCAAATCAATTTATTAAGTTAGATCCATGTCCAAGGAACCTATATCTAAAATTTCAAGTGCGTAGACCCGAAATGCTCGGAGGAGTTTGGTACAGTTTTTAAAAGTCAAATCGTTGAACTTTGACCCCTTAATCGCCAAATTTCTGGCCCAAAACCGATCACATCGATTTTCCCAAATCTCACTACCCTGTATATCAAATTTCGAGTGGGTAGACTAAAAATTGACAGAGTTATTGCGTAGGGGAATATACACAGACACACAGATACACAGACACGTTCACTTTTATAGATATATAGATATATACAAAAGAAAAGAAAAGAAAGAGGAAAGAGAGATAACATGAATTTATATATATATATATATATATTATCATCTTTTGAAATTTAGGCACTAGGCATATCAATTATATAACTTAACAGTTACGTTAAAGATATTATCACAAATATAGGACTAAAGATATAACATTATTACTAGTCTATATAATATTCTACGTGTGATTTGCTTAGTTACACCGTATTATATTCTCTAGAAATAGCCAAATGCAATTTTCGGAACCGACTCTGCAGATATGATAAATTCTCGAGATGTCGCCCAAGAAAAAGTATTTGGGAAACTTTGGACAATAGTTTGCGTGTGATACACTTTTAGTGTAATCTCGTTTTCAAATGTGACTATACTACTACTAGTAGTAGTAGTATTACTACCACTATTACTGATTCTAATTATAATAATAATATGATAATTGTCGTAATTTGTGTTATAAAGAAACACGTTAAAGTTTCCACATGCAGCAGATTATCAACAAGAAAATATGTTTGCATATGCTATGCAAAATAGAGCATTCTAAAGAAGCAATGTCTGCCAAAAGCTACTTAACTCAAGATGTATATTAAATATAGTGTCTTACGACGTGTGTGTGTTTTAAATTTATATTAAACAATTGAGCACAATATTACTTTCTGGTTATTTATTAGCACTTATTCATTAACTTTATTCGGCTCAGTATTATATTTAAAATACAATGGCCACTATTTTACAAAAGATCTTAATAAACTAATATTTGCGATGTGTTATTGATTTTTGTCTACAAAACTTGTTAAGTGTTGAGATATTATGTTGAACAAAGATGGCGGTAAATATGAAGTGTAGTACAATCCTGAGTGTAATTGCCAGTAACAAAAATGGCGGCATAGAGGCAGTGCAGTTCAGATCAGATCCTGAGTGTAATTGCCAGTAACAAAAATGGCGGCGTAGAAGCAGTGCAGTTCAGATCAGATCCTGAGTGTAATTGCCAGTAACAAAAATAGCGGCGAACTGATTAAATCCAAAATTCGACATTTTTTATTGTAACTTTAAAAGCTTCCCATTGGTTGCTCACCGTGACTTATGGTTATTAAAATGATCGTCGAAATCATTGACCTTATACTCCCCATCAGGAGTCAAAAACATTTCACATAATTATTTACAAAAAAATATTACCGTTATCAAAACATATTTGTTGAGTAAATATATTTCTCTTTCCGTGGAATTTCCAGAGTGCGGCTAGTATACAAAATAAACTGTGAATTATAAAATTTTTCTCAACATAAAATTATATCTAAACTTGAGTCTAATAACTAAATCTAGAAAAGATGACGTGAAAATTCGAAAATGAGATATTTTTCACTAGGAACGAATTCTTCAATCTAAAAGAAAATGAAATTTGCATGATTACAGCGAAACGACTTGTAATTTGTGCTGCTTTGAAGAAATGGTAGATTAGATCGAAGAATAAAAAAAGTGTTTTTTTTCTTTATTGTTAATTTATTTGATTTTTGACTTAATCAGAGGCGCGAATCATCTTTTAGGTGTTTGGCTAATTAAGTTAAATATTGGAACCATTCGATCAATAATTCTGATTTGATTGGACCAGAAAGACGGGAATAAAGAGACAAGAAATCGATAAAATCATGAACAGAAATATAATCATAATATACATACGTATATATATATATATATATATATATATATATATATATATATATATATATATATATGCAAATATATGTATAGATATATCATATTTATATGTTGTAATCGTTTAAAAAATATATACCTGTATTCATATATGCATTCAGTATATATATATATATATATATATATATATATATATATATATAAATAACAAATATATGTGCACATATGTAAGGAATGACCAGGCGTTAATTTATTTACTAGGGCTCGTTAGACATCAATAAATATTAGCATTTTTCCTGCCCAGATACACATACATAATACACATAAATTTACACACATACACCTACTATCAACATATATATATATATAAATATATATATATATATATATATATAGAGAGAGAGAGAGAGAGAGAGAGAGATTGCTATACAATGTGACCCCAAGATACGATATTACTCCGTCACTGGATGGAAATCGTCAGATGAAATCGCCGTATAGCGGGGCATGGACCCCCTTTGTACAGTATATATTAAAAATAATTAAAAAAATACAGACCAGTATCAAGTACACATGTATATAATTAAATAATATTTTAAATAATACTATAAATAGGAGCTAGAGGAAAAAAATTCCACATTGTTAACTGAAAAATCTGTATTCTGGGGCACCATATCCCAGCACTCTAATATATATATATATATATATATATATATATATATATATATATATATATATATATATATATATATATATATATACGCGAATGTATAAATGCATACAGTTTGGTGATATACGTATTTGATTGTTTATTAAATAATAGTTTTAAATAAGATATTGTACAACAGTTATTTCCATACATTCATCAACGCAAACACATGCATACATATGCGTGAGTGCGTGTTTAAACATTAGAATTTAAACTATATTTGTAAATTACAAATTATAGTTGATCAAATATTGCTCACATTTTAATTTTTATGGAATCTATGAATAGCTTTATATTTATTATATTATTTTTATGTTCATAGTGACATGTTGTTTTTGTCATCCCTCAAAGATATTTAAGACCAGCAATAGTTATTTAATTTAATGTTTATTTGAACTTTAGTTTTACAGTGCACTTAGCCGTAGACTCTTATATGATGGATCCGTTAGAGAATGATTCTTAAATGTGTAGATCGTATTTTAGCAATTACTACATCTACGCCTATCGTTCTCGGTAATTCAATGATTTAACAATGAGGTCATCTACGAAACTCTGTAAATTTATTAGATTTATCGTTCAATTGTTTTCATGTAATACTTACGTATTTTATTTTACTCCTCTTCTGGAGATTAAGCACAGGATATAGTGTTTTTAAAAGCCAGCGCACTAAAAATAGCGGCTTGGTAACATAAAAAGTTATATGAAGTCCAGTTTATATTTTTTTTTAACGTCGGTTTGTGATAGGTTAACACCTTCTCAAGAAGAAGTAATGTTTAGGAAGGTACACTTTTCTGAAACTTAACAGGGCTATACAGAAATCTTGCCACACGATGACCATTGCAAACGAGTGCAGGACATATATTACGACTATTTGAGTTAATCCTTCTTTAAAAATAATCACATCTTATTTGACATTGTGAGACTGTTGACAGACCGAGGACTGTAACCTTCTTTTTAGTTATTTTTTAACCCAACTGAATTACAGTCCATTTATTTGCGTTTAGTTCACAGTTTCCCAAAAATGAAATCAGATATATGTGTATATGTAACGGAGCACGGACTCGCGTATGCAAACGCATATTAAATGCAAAGTTATGTCATTCTAATAAAAATTCTATTAAAATGAATGTAACACGTTAAGAGAACGATCACGATTTAATCAGGAAAATACCAAGAAATAAATGTCGTTCATAAAAAAACAAGCTGCCAAGTCATAACTTGTCCTATGTTCTATGCGACGTAGATTGCATGGAAAATGTGGGTCCTGTTTGTAAACGTGTACTACTGAAAAAATTATCACCATAGGAAGACGGCATGATTCCATTTCAGTTTGATTAAACCAGAATTTCTTTTCTTTTTTGCAGACGATCTATAGCTGACCAGTTGTGTGAAAATTCCAAAAGCACTAGGCGCCTTCTATCATGTCGTACTGTGACACAATGTTCAACTAGCAAGGTCGGAGATGCGCTGCTTTACAACTCCTGCTCTCTACCGATCCTAGCTATGAAAACAGAATCATAGTCAGCACCCTCAACATACAAATCCGAACGGTTCTTCGCTTGAGACCAACGCTCAGTGAATTTTCCAGCCATTGCTGTGGTATTTAGTGTGGTTTCATATCAATCATGCCACTTCACATTTTCGAGGTAGGCGTGAAATAAACACTAATGTATGCCTGGATGTGCTGAAGAGTGTGGTTATACACTGTTGCAATAAGGTGGTGCTGGCAGACCCTCAGTGTGGAAGCAGGACTTGGAGCTGGCTTAAAACGAGATCCGTGTTTAGGTTCAGACATTGTACCTTTCTCTAACTGATCCCTCGCCGTCCTTGACTTGAACACGATGGCCTGCTTAGTTTTGGTCATACGTCGAGAACATCACAACAATGACTTCCCACAACAGCAAAGCCAGCCTGATCGCCACTATCCGTTGAGTATTCGCCGGCTCATTTAAAAAAGGCATGCCTCCAGTTCCGAACCTGTATAGATGCGGCGATTGTGGTTGCAAGTGGCTACATTTAATAGATGTCAGTTTTACTACATAACCAAATTACCTGTATTGATTTTTCAATAAAAGATTTAAAATAAAATTGTAGTTATGCTTTCTTCAGGAACCCACCTATGTGCCCGACCCTGACCGGCTTTTATTTCATAAGTTGCATCATACTCTGCTCATTCTTCGTTCTGTCTCCACTAGGATTCTAAAATCACTCTGTTTACTCAGTTAAGATAAATACAACGTAATATGTCCTTGAATGTACCCCTCTATTGTACACAATATTGATACTGTATAACTGACGGGAGATTCTTACGAACATTCATATTAGATTTACGTCTGCCGTCAACGTTTAAAAAGAACGTGGCCTGTCTAGTATCAGACTTGACTGACTTTACAACCTAGTAGGTGATGCGCCCCCCTTGAAACCTCCTTTCTACAGAAGAAACTTTGCGAGCTTGTATCTGCTCTATCGTTATTTTTATGGCATAAGCTCGCTTTAGCGTCAATCTATAGTTCCCCTAGTTAAAATGTCGCAAACAACGCTCGCCTAGATACAACTATAAACAATTTTCTAACCTCTATCCGTTCCTAAATCTAAGCACTAATTTCACAAACTTAGCTCTTTTCCTAGGACCGCCCTCCGGTGGTACTCTGCTCTGCTAGCCTGATTACCAGCTGACTGCACTACGGCTGTCTTCAAATCCAATGTAAGCAAGTTCCTATTGAGATGGACTCTAAACACTCAAATTATACACACCTTCCATCACTAACGAATACTACACTTCCATTCTGGTTACCATCGTACACTCACTATTATCGTCGAGTGGCATACAGGTCTTGATAAGTAGTGATTTTCTTGTAAAAAATTAATATGCCTAAGTTTAAAGTTGCTTAACATTAAAGATCTAACAAGAACCGGTTCTGCAAAACGTGATTATGCCGTATATGTTAAATAAAAAAAAACGTGTTAGAAAGTTCATAAATGCATGATAGGTAAGGAAGGTAACATTCTCGCTATGCATCTCCTGAATTAATTTCCTCAATTTTGCGTTTCTTATACTATCGTGCGGAGACACGGGAAGAAGAAATAGTGTAAGCTCGACGCATGTGTTAAAAAATTGAAATATAGATAAAGTAATGATTTCTGATCGTCTTATTGCTTTCTTACCATCCGAATCTGGTCGCAAAGTATTATAATAATAATAATAATAATAATAATAATAATAATAATAATAATAATAATAATAATAATAATAATAATGATTATCTACGAGGATAAATTAAAACCTACTGAACAACACATGCTCATTCATCGTAATGCGAAGAAATTTACGGCCGTGATCTGCTCTCTGACTCTGACAGACATTAATATCAGCTACAGTGCAATCAAATTGCCAACAAGTCTCTGCAAATTCGCCCCAAGTAAATGCATCGTGCCACATAATGGAGACGGAAGTCGGACTATCTGCACAAGGGTTTCCTCGGTTATTGGTCGAACCAACTAATAAAGACAGCAATAACCTTGCCTTTTACACTTATCAATCACATCATTTTCATCTGACAATCGATTCCAGTTATCGCTTTCAGTGGATATTGGTTTCAAAGATTTGGGCAAATAGCGACAGAAAGAGAAACCCTGTTGTTTTTATCAAAGAAATAGAAACCAATAGACAAAAGGATCATCACTCATTTACTTTTGTCGGTCTTTCGGCCGGGAAGATAGATGTGTCCGTGACCTGCACATTTGAAGTAAATACTAAATTTGTTTTATATGATTTAATAAAATGCTTACAGTAATAGTGTTTTGTACAGTAAATCGCAGATTTAACAATATTATTTTCGTCTAAGTATAATATACACAATATTTCACGGGGAAATGAGAATGTAAATACTAACAATGAAAGGAAACAATATATATATATATATATATATATATATATGTATATGTATATATATATATATGTATATATATTATATGCATATACACACACATATATATATAATATACATACACACACACACACACATATATATATATATATATATATATATATATATTTATATATATTCGTCTATCAATATTCAGGTAGTTTCTCACTAGTAGATATTTCCTTAATAACTTATACATTTTATCTTCGAGTTTCAGGCTAGGGCTGTAAGAAAGTTTTCTCCGACAGTTCGGTTCGTGCCGGAAGTTGTTGATATCTTGTGTTAGTGGCATTATTTTAAATGTTTACATATACCTTTTTGCGTAGACTGTGTAATTGTTAAATGTTTAAAAATTATAAAGAAGCAGGAAATTTCTTTTTTTAACGTTTGCGTGAATTTATATAGGCACGTTATATATATATATATATATATGTATATATATATATATATACGTGTGTGTGTGTGTTTGTGTGTTTGTATGTGTATATTTAAGAAATTAATTTGATTAATATTAAAGTAAATGTTTAAGTCTCTTATTAATAATTTTTTTTGTTTTTTTTATTAATGAAATTAAGAAATATTATTTGTTATAAAAATGTTCATTTAACAGACATAATAAGAATTCGCATCAAGTTTAAACTTTGACTTTTTTGTACTTTCGGTCATACAGGATTCTTAACAAAAACAACACAACAGACGATAAATTAATTGTTTCAATTTTATCTAGTACGTATGGAATTTTGTGGCTTGAAATGTGGTATACTATTTAACTTTATGCTCGTATCATATTTAAATATCTGTTACTTCTCATATACAGATATTATATATATATATGTATATATATATATATATATATATATATATATATATATATAAAATGGGTTAAGAAATTCCAACGAAAGAAAGATGTATATTTAAATAAGGGACTAGTCACCAACAATGTGTATTTTTTAATATTATTTTATTATTCCGTGTCTTGGTTTTTCATTGAGAATTATGTTTGGATCATTGTAACAATGTTTTTAAGTTATTGAAATCGTTTACGCGCGTTTCAGACGGTCTGTGATGCGTCCTCGTCAGAAATTATTTTCAAATGTGTTGGAGATGTAAAAATGGCGATTTTAATAGTTAATTTGAAGTTTTTCCAAGGGGGGAGGCTTGTAAGTGTTTATTATTCATTGGTATGCTGAATTTTTATTGCTCTTTTATTGGGCTTGTCCAGGGAGACGTTGACCTGGCTGTAGTCGCTATCTCTTTCTGCTAATGTTTTTTTTCTTTTCCTTTAGGGTGTGGTAGGGTGTGTGTGTGTGTGTGTGTGCTTTTATGTGTGTGTTTGCGCGTGTATGTGCGTGTGTGTGTTTGATTTTATTGGTTTGGGAATGTGCATATTTTTTATAGTATTTTGAGGTTATTTGCTTCCTTAGGAAGGCGGCTGTGGTCCGAAGTCGTTACTAATGTGTATGTGTGGGGAGGATAAGGTCTTCAAAAGCCACCATCCTAAAAACTGTCTAAACTCAATGCCCTACTCCCTAGCACGTAGAGTCTGAACCATAATAACAGACAGACACCTCCGTTCAACTAGACTGAATGAACTACAAATAACACTGCGGAAAAGAGGATACCCACCAGCACTAATACAGAAAGGTATTGAACTGGCTGAAAAAGAACCCCAAAAGAACACAACAAAGAACAAATTCTAGCATACGTCTCTACACACAACACAAACAACCCAGAACTATTCACACAGATAACAAAAAACCTTATCCTCCTCAATCAGAACGACAAACTAAACAACATACTTAAAACAACAAAAATAATAAAAAGCAAACGCCAACCCAAAAACTTAAAACACATCCTAACTTCCTCAAAACTCGTCCCACATACTTTTGTAGTATGTGGGACGAGTTTTGAGGAAGTTAGGATGTGTTTTAAGTTTTTGGGTTGGCGTTTGCTTTTTATTAAATTATTATTGTTACAAAATGCAACAAACCGCGATGTAGAGTATGTGACATAATAATAGAAGGTAACACATACACATTCAAAAACCTAGCACAAACATTCAAAATAAAAAAGGATCTAAATTGCACTTCCAGAAATGTAGTATATGCACTAAGATGCACAACATGCAACAAATCCTACATAGACACCACCAAAATTTTCAGCAATAGAGTGGTCTTACATAAGAGCAACATCAAAATTGCAGATAACAGACACCTCTATGTTTCAAAACACGTACACACATGCAGTGGAAACAGCTTCAAATAAATGTCAATCTTCCAAACAGACAATTATTTTTATTTGCTTACACAGGAAAAAAAACTTCATCACCAGATTCACTCCTGAACTTAACAGAACCTAATGCCATCACACAAAAACATGAAATGCAAGGTACACTCGCATGCACACCCATACACATACACATATACACACCCACACATAAATCTGAACCGACACATTAAAACACACACACGTGCGCGCATACAACCACACACAGACATAACACCCCTATCTCTAATACAACACACTGAACAATACTAACCCTACTTAACCTCGAAACCAACAACACTAGGAGACACCTAGAACCATAGTATAATATCTGTTCCAACACCTCGCTCCCTCCTCAGTCAATTGAGGAGAACCCCCTCATGACTGAAACGACTATCATCCCTTCTATCATCCCCCTCCCATACCTATACCCCCTCCAATGCCCCCCTCTGGGGAACAAAATCTTCCCCACACTAGGAACCGATCCTGGGTTTGGCCATACCCACATGGGGAGACAAATAAATAGAAATATTAAAAAATCCCCTATTTTAAATACACCCGTCTTTCTAAACAAACATAATATAAGGAATACCCGAAAAGACTAAAACGAAAAATCAAAATACTAAACTCCAAGAATCCAAAAAATAAATATCAAAATCGAATGAAAGCACCCCTACCCTTATTTCAGAAGAGCCAGTCCCCCCTCCCCACACATACACATTAGTAACGACCTCGGACCACAGCCGCCTTCCTAAGGAAGCAAATAACCTCAAAATACTACAAAACAATATACACATTCCCAAACCAATAAAAGCAAACACACACACGCACACGCACGCGCACACACACGCATAAACACACACGCACGCACACACACCCTACCACAACCTAAAGGAAAAGAAAAAAAGAGATAGCGACTACAGCCAGGTCAACGTCTCCCTGGACAAGCCCAATAAAAGAGCAATAAAAATTCAGCATACCAATGAATAATAAACACTTACAAGCCTCCCCCCTTGGAAAAACTTCAAATTCACTACGAAAATCGCCATTTTTACATCTCCAACACATTTGAAAATAATTTCTGACGAAGACGCATCACAGACCGTCTGAACCGCGCGTAAACTATTTCAATATTTTAAAAACATTATTACAATGTACCAAACATAATTCTCAATGAAAAACAAGACACGGAATAATAAAATAATATTAAAAAATACACATTGTTGGTGACTACTCCCTTATTTTAAAAAAAAAATATATATATATATATATGTATATATATAAGCACACTACATATATACATACACATATGCACGATAATCGAACTAAAATATATGGACATTGCCATCTATTACATAATTGTTAGATCGGTTTCCCACGTAAGTATTTATGAACGTGGAATAATGATGAATAGTCCCTCACATTAATGACTCTATTGCAAGATTACACAAGAAACAAGACGAAGTTTGGAATATATATAAGCTAGAATTGTTATCCACAAAACACAATTATTAGCCTATTCAAACTTCATACAATCGTCAAGAATTATAGTGGAAACGTGCTATTATGAAGATCAGGTTACTTCTTCTTGCTCCTTTTCTTTTCGTATTCTTCTCCTCCTCTTCCTCCTCCTTCTTCTTCTTAGTATTATTATTAATTTTATTAATCTTCTTCTTCTTCTTCTTCTTATTATTATTATTATTGTAGGTGATAATAGTAGTACTAGTAGCATTATTGATGTGTAGATATGAAAAAAGAAAACAAAGTATTGATTATATATACATCAACGTTTCGTCTGTATTCAAAGATTTACTCATAATTATTGGTTTAAATAAACCAAACAAGTGTCAATTTGTTTTCAATAAACTCCATTTTCTATGCAGTCATTTTGTTATTGATTTTGAAGGCCTATCAGTTATAATAAAAAAATAAGAATGATAAATTATCAGATTGAAAGCAGTCAGTATAAACCTCCGCTGTATAAGAAATAGTATGGTTCAATCAAGGAGCAATGGGATCTAACTAAAAATTGATCAAATAATGTATGCATATATATATATATATATATATATATATATATATATATATATATATAAGTAAAAATTGATTAAATAATGTATGCGTATATATATAATTAAAAATTGATCAAATAATGCATGCGTATATATATATATATATATATATAAATAGATCAAATAATTTATACATATATATATACATATATAACTAAAAATTGATCAAATAAAGAATATATGTGCAGATATAACTAAAATTGTTCAAACAAAGTTTATATGCGCAGATGTAACTAAAAATTGGTCAAATAAAGAATATATGCGCAGATATAACTAAAATTGTTCAAACAAAGCATATATGCGCAGATGTAACTAACAATTGATAAAATAAACAACATATGCGCACATATAACTAAAATTGATCAAACAAAGCGTATATGCGCAGATGTAACTAAAAATTGATCCCATAAACAATATATGAGCGGATGTAACTAAAAATTGATCAAATAAAGAATATATGCGCACATATAACTAAAATTGATCAAACAAAGCGTATATGCGCAGATGTAACTAAAAATTGATCAAATAAACAATATATGTGCAGATGTAACTAAAAATTGATCAAATAAAGGATATATGCGCAGATATAACTAAAATTGATTAAACAAAGTGTATATTCGCAGATGTAACAAAAATTGAGCAAATAAACAATATATGCGCAGATGTAACTAAACATTGATCAAATAAACAATATATGCGCAGATATAACTAAAAGACCTAAAGAAATTCTACAAAATGTCCGGTTGTATCACTGTATTTGCTTATCAGAGTGTTCAATCTGGGGATGTGGCATACTACAAGACGCCAAACAATCATCCGCCATTTATATATATATATATATATATATATATATATATATATATATATATATATATATATATATATATATATATATATATTAAGTAATGTGATTTATAATTTAAAAATTAAAAAAAAAATTTTAAATTTAAAAATCAAATTTTAATTAAATTAAAAATCAGTTTCATAAGAAGGAACAACAACAAAGTCAATTATCTGTACGATCGTTTCGGAAATCCGTGCTTTTTATTTGTGGTATACATGAAGTCACGTAGAACAATTATACATAGTTTTTTTTGGTAAGCACGGTCTCCTCATCAGCAAATTTATATATATATATATCACCCGAACGATCTTTTCAAGATTCTAGATGTTCCTTTAAGTTCAATTGCTTCAGTCACTCTTGCACCTGGTTCACCATGTATATTTTTCAGGTAGTATTTTAATGCGTTCAGATGTCCCCACATTCCAAAAATTATAGTAACAACTGTACTCATGAAAAATATTTAAAAAAAAAAACTACTTGGAAAATATATCCTGTGAATTAAATACAATGGAGATTCAAGCAATTGCAGTGAAACGGCCGGTCGGGGTCTTAAAAATATCTACCATCTGCAATATGTGAAATAGCGGGTGAATGTTTTGCCTCTGATAGCGTGGCCCATATCCACATGTTGATTGCTATACTTAAGTACTTGCTAAATACATCGTTAGGGTTATTCATTTCTTAAGCCAGTTGTTATCTGGTATTCTCAAATAGTCACATACTTTCTAATCAGATTAAACGTCATTAAATTCTAGTTATCTAATGAAAACAAGTGCGTCAATGTAATTATGTCGAGCACATAGCTTTATGCGTAAATGTATATAAAAATCCATGCATTATGTAAGTTATCTCTTTAATTGTAGATATATTAATATCAGTAGTAATAGTAATGTTATATAAGCTCTTCAGATTCGTTTTGAATAAATACTTCGCAAACATTTTGTATTTTTTTTTATTTCATTAGTGTTCAATATTATCGAAATGATCTTTCTCGTTTGTCATTCACAAGTAAATCTAGCTAGAAATAGAATAAAAAGAAACTAAAATTACCGCCTTGCAAATGACAACAACAGCATATTATCATCAGGTTTTGAGTTCGGAAGACAAACGACGCCTAATGTTCCGATACGGCTCATCGAATCAATGGTGACAGTTAAAAAAAAGTTTTGAGATGTTCTATTTACCGATGACAGTTACAAGATAACGAGCTTGGAAATTACTGCCTAAACCGAAGAGGTGGGGGACGCATCAACACATCGTAATGTTATCAATCAGGTGATAATTACAGCCAAACATATCGGCCATCATGCAAGTGAGGCGTAACAAACGAAATATGAAATTAACTGTGTCAGATTGTGTGTTGCGAAACAAATAATCTCTTGTCACATATTTCTTGTTACGTTTATTTTGTCAATTTTACTGATCATTTTGTTCAAACAGAGGATGGAGTATCCTAACGGATGCCAGGCATTCACCCGCTACCCAATTTAGCGATCATTTAAAGGGTGTAACCATCCATTTTGATGCAACTGTTTGTATTTCTCTTGCACGTAGTTCTCCGGGAATGTCATCCCGAGTATTATTTGAAACCCTGTTACCTAAGTCCGCTTACTCTTATCGTTATTGTAATGATGCATGTATTCCAAAGAGTCCAATTTTATTTCGTGTCGTACATGTTTTATTATCAATTTACTCCAAGCGCTGCTTACCCCAGCAACATTGTGGACGTCAACGACTAGTTAATTTCTGTCGGGCTCTCTCATGTCTCATAATTTAATCTCCAGTTTTATAGCTCTGTTTACTATGTTCGTAGCTTATTCTTCACTTTATTTTTCGCGCATCTGTGTAAACAGTGTTTATATATTCGATACTAAACGTTTTACCGTTAGTTTAGTCGTCATTTTGACATGATTATTTGTGTCGCATTGTATAATATACTTCTGCTAGTAGAACTTATTATAATTGTTTCATTTTATTTCACTCAGAAATAAACGCGCACCTTTTCTGTGTCTCTCCATATGAGATGAATAGATATTCCAATATTCCGTTTTACAGTTCTCTTTTATCTGTAAAACACTAAGCTAGTATAGAATTCAATATATTAGTTTCCTCTCTTGTATTGACAAGTTAACAATGTTATATTATACCTTTTTTACATTTTGTACGGCGCAATCAAGCTGGCACACCGGTCCTCGCCAGGTCACCGAAGATAAGCAAGGTTGAGCCTGGCCAGTACCAGATAGGTGACCATTTGGGAAGGCGATGCGCTATATGTATGGCGAGGTAAAACCAGGTTGGGAAACTGGCGCGGTCTATCCTTCTCTCGGGGATAGATGGGCCTCTCAATCCATTGTAGGCAATCTATTTAGAATGACGTCACGATAAAAAATATCCTTGATAGCCCCGCAAATCATAGAGTATTTAGCAAGAAAAGATTTGAATTAAACTACAAACTTGTGAAGTTCAATCTCGGATGCGGCCGCATGTTACGTAACGTTTAAGGTATACCTTTTTATGGACCTCTTGTCTTATCGGATTTCTGATGGTTTGGTTTGGTTGTTTTTTTGTTATACGGCATATCAACCCTTTTCGGTTTATTTAATGTCGAATCCAAAGATTTTGAAGATTTTTTTTTAATTGAACATATTTGTTGTTTTCAAGTCGGTTTCTATTTAACCCATAGTTGGGACCCTAACAGGTACTACTACTCCTGGTCAGAGTGGACCTGGAGCATTGGTAATTAACCACACTCCCCAAAGCCCGCAGCCGGGGCCTCACCACTCGATATAGTTTAAGGTCATATCCAGGACCTAATCTGATGGAGTATCCAGCTTAGTGTTGACACCATATGCAACATCAGAGAAAATTTACCGATCGTCATATAAGTCAGTTAGTGTAGCAGTATTGAGAGAAATTTATTTGGACTTCCAATACTACGTTGTTTTTAATATTTAGTCAGGGTTAACTTGTAGACAAGAAGTATCATCATAGATGATATTCTTGACAAAACTGTTATACAGAGAGACCGTAGACATTTTATCATAGTGTATATTAAGCATTCAATTTTCTAATGTCTAGTGTGGGACCGAGAATTTATGTATCAGATCATATATTCCATCGATCACCAACTTGCTATGTATCCCCGTTTCGGATTTTCAATAATTTTTAATGTGTGTGTAATAAATGGATTGTAGAGATTCTGTAAATCAAAATAAATATTTTTTTATAATATATATTTAAAGAAATTTAAGCTTTTTAAGTTTTGAGAATAATATTTTAAGAATGGGTATTATAAATAACTACAAGCATGAAAGCTCTATTGGTATACTATTCATAGAATCTTGCTTGTACGTAGCACATGACAAACAATAATACATTAGTTAAGCAGTTATATTCAAGGTTATATATCACTCATGTATTAAAATGGGGAATTTTATATGTTTTACGATTCATATAGCAAACTCGCATGTATTAGTTTGAGGGGTTAGGAGAAGTGCAAACTTATAGAACATCTTAAACTTTTAAAAGACAATAATTCGTAAATACTTTTTTAACGACTTGTATTATTTCATAGTATTATTGTGAAACGACTGAACGCTAATCAAACTTTAAACAGAAATTAATATTTGTGTTTTGTAAGTTAAGTTAAATTATGATTTACATCAACAATGCACAAGAGTCGAATAGTGTATCTTTTATCAACATGCATGTGATATAATCGTCTGAGTTAGAGAGGAAATTTAGATGTTCACTGATAGCAAAGAAAGGCAGTTGGTATAAAAGGTTTGACATACACGGGTGATGATACAGTATCGTGCAATTACAGACAATTAAGTATTCTCTAGTCAGTATAAATACCATATCAAATCTAATGTGTTATACTATGAAATAATACATTTTATAAAACTATGAGTCTAAACTTTACCAACAAAAATTGATGCTCATTGATTTCGTGAGGGAATGAAAACAGTGATACTCCTGTTTAAATGTGTTTTTATGGATACATTTTATAGTAATATTATTAAGATTTACTTCTGTATAGATTACTGTTAACGTAAATACTAAAACTCTATACACTATATATTATATAAGATTATAGTATAGTCTATATTTGTATATGTAAGTTGTTTTATAGTCTATGTGAGAGCAACGGTCTCTACCAAGTCAATTATTCGTCTACAGGCTTGAAATTGGTATACAAGAGATTCGGACCTGTTGATCAAATTCGTTTTTTGTTTAGCCGGGGAAAGTAGCTGATAAGAAATTCAAATTAGACAAAAACAAAATTCATCAGGGGAAAGTCGACCAAAAGCGCTTCTTCACATATATGTAAATACACAATTCATACGTTCAACTGCCTTAATTTTTTTTAATGCTTTATACTCATCTGTTGTTAAGTCATATATCAATTAATAATGCTCGAGAGCTAAATATGTTTGTGTCTTTGGTTTCAATTCTACTGCGAGCAACCGAGTCACATTTATTTACATTTTTTAATGAATATACACGTAGTGGAACGATAAAATTGTCGCACTAAAGAAAATGACAATGCACTTTATTTTAAAACTCAGTTCAGATCACTTTATTATCTAGTAGAGATGACATCTATTCAATGTAGCCGCTTTCAGCCTAAATTACTGCTTCAATACGTGTCCTGAACTGGGAGCATACTTTTTCAACAAGCGACGGCAGGAGTTCGGCGAATACTTGGCGGGTGGCGGGGATTAAGCTGGCTTTTGTGTTGTAGGAGGTCATATGTGTGGTTTTCCCGACGTATGACACAAACGAAATAGTCAAGCGGGTTCAGGTCGGGGGAGGCAGTGAGTAATGGTACAAAGTCGTAGCACTCTTTCTGAATCCAAACCTTGATCTTTTTAGACTTTTTTTTGGACTGGCGGTGAATCCTGCTGCCACACACAGGGTCTGCCAGTGTCATCTCATTGCGCCTGAGGATCACCACTCTTTTCGGCACATCCAGGTGCACTTTGATGTTGATTTTCAAGCCAACTTCGATGTGAGGTGACACGATGTATCCCTAACCTTAAACAAGACCAAAGATCATAACTGTGAGTCCTCCCATGCGTAGCTGTGGCCCAAACATTGAACCTCACGGATTTTCATTTTGAGGGTGCCGGCAATGGTCTTGTTTTCATTACTTTGATTGGTAGAAAGCATGAGTTGTACAGCAGCTCATCTTCGATCTCGATCGATGAACATTGTGTCACTTTTATATATGATAGGAGGTTTCTCTTCCTTTTGGTATTTGTACACAACTAGCCAACTAGTAGATGGTCTACAAAAAACTGGTTTTCATCAAATAGAAAATGAATAATTTCGTCTTTTTATGGCAACAATTTGATCGTTCTACCCTGTATTTACTTAATTTTAGTTCAATTTTAACTAAAGCTAATGATAACTACTCAGTTATCATGTCACAATTCGTTTACTATTACTGGATCATTATATAAAACACGAATTTTTCGCTATTTGTCAAAAAAAGTGAAAACCGAGCCATATTTGTTGGTGACATGTGACATAAAAACAAGGGAAGTAACACACACTTTTGAATGTTACTAATGCACCATTTATTAAAACGTAAACGTTTAATAAATAACAAAATAATCATAACATCTATGCATATACATTTTGATTTTTTAAAATAAAAAATTGTTCGAAGAAATACGAAATAAAGTGAAAATAAGATATATGCATATCTTATAAGGTAACTGCTGAATTCAAATTTTTATTTTCTGCTTTGTTCTTACGGGATTTACTTGGAATTCGCTCTAATGAAGATCTCAAATCAGGCTTGTTTAATATTTTCTTATTTTCAGCCATGACAGGAGGCTCCTATGGCTCTTGGAATTTGTATACAACTGGCCAACTAGTTGCTGGAAACATGTTCTTTTTTCTAGGGCGACAATTTCATCCTTCATATATATATATATATATATCTTCCACATGCAGTACTGTTTCGTTGCATCTCAACTCAACAGTGCTTTTAGACCAGCACACGTACGTAGCTGTGGATTGAACCTACAACCACCGTGTTGATAGTCGGCAATTCTAACCAGTAGATCGTTCATCGGTAAAATGCATCGGTGTTCGTAAACGTCTCACCAAATGTCTATTAAATAAACATTCGATCATCGCTTTTATAGCGTGAGTTGCTAGCTTTTTTTACAAACATACAAACAAGGAGCCTTGCTTACTAGCCAAAAAAAAGCAGGAAGTTAGATACATTTACGACATTGCTCAACCCAAACAGGGAATCTTAATATATTGTAATGCACAAACAGAACTGCTCCGTTGTATCCAAACTCATCAGTGCGGGTAGACTAGCAACTTTCACTAGCTGTGGATTGAACCTACAACCATCGCGTTGTAATATTTGTTTCCTTCGGAATGAAACGTGACGTGATCTGATTAATGTTTGTGCTTGTAAATCCCTAGATAATATTATTACGGACTAAATTTTTGTAAAAGCAATATCGTATTAAGACGTATCTACTTACTTGTAACTGGCTGGCCGAAACATGTCATTGATATGTAACAACATATTAATACTTACGAAAACAAATAACATATATGTATATATATATATATATATATAATTATTAGAATTATTTTTAATACCTATAGACACTAGTTTTTCAGCCTTTCTACATTTTTTTTACATTGTAATCACCACATATTAAGGCCCGTAAACAACTCGGGGATAAGGGTTTTTGCGTGTACAGTAATCAATGGGATAGTTTCATAGTAACCTTTAGTATTGTAACATTTGATAAAGGGTCTGACTTAAGAAGGCGGTTCATCAGGAATGTGTTTATGTTGGACTTGAAGACACCCAAGTTGTAGTCAGGTGGGAAACAGACACACGGAAGAGAGTCCGACATGCGTACTCTTCTAAGAAAGGAGGTTTGTTCATGAAATCTACGTTTTGATTTTGGGGCAGGTAAAGAGTGGGAAAAATTATTGACAGTGGTTTCAGCTAGACAGGTGTTTATCGTGAAAGATTTGCGAGGAGGAACCAGAGATTGGAGCTCAGACGAGCACTTGCCATGGAAATAACGATAAAATAAAGATAGGCTCGCAACATCTCTTCTGTGGAAGAGAAGTTGCAGGGAAGAGAAAATGGCATCCCCCACTAGGCTACAAAGTTTATTTTGTACTCTGTCAAGGCAGGATAGGCTGTTTTTAGTAGCTCCTGCCCAGAAATGGAAGAGTACTCCATCCTTGGACGTACTTGGCTTTCATATGGATAGAGAATTGCATGAGTAGTGATATATCTTCTGGGGCGATAGAAGGATTCTACCATTTTTCTAATGACCTTGGCAACAGACTTGATGTACTTATTCCATTTCAGGTCAGAAGTAAAGGTCAATCCCAGAAGCTTGTAAAAACATTGAGCCTCCACAGACGAGAGCCATCCATTTACACTCATGCCAGATGGGGATCAGAGCGTTGATGATGTAAAAATAGAAGCTTGGTTTTAGATGCAGTAAAAGTAACCAGCCACCTTTTCCCCCACTGTAACCCCCGCTCAAGATCAAAGAAGAGAGAATCAGAGAGAACTTTGCCATTTACGGCATTTGATGTGTTGCCATAAATGGTGGTGTCATCAGCATAGATGTAAACGAATGATTTAAGTATGTATTTTGGGAGATCATTGATGTAGATCAGGAATAGAGTTGGGCCCAGCGTGGGCCCCTGAGGGACTCCAGCATTAATAGTCTGAATCTCTGATTTCTCCCCATCAACCACTACTTTTATGAGCCTATCAGAGAGAAATAATTTAATTATTTAGAAAACATTTCCAGTAATACCGTAGATGGAAATCTTGTGAAGTAGGCCTTTGTTATGCCATAACTCATCGAAGGCCTTTGTCGAGATATTCACTAATCCTATGAGATATAACCTTTAGCACATCTGCTGTAGATCTAGTAGAACGGAAACCATATTGCATGTGACTAAGAAGATTATTTTTGCTGGGGTGGTTGGCTACTTCTTTATTTAATATGTATTCCAGTAACTTACTCATGATACACAGGAGACTTATTAGTCTGTACTGAGAGGTAGATGACTTATCACCCGAATTTTTAATACAGGGCATACTGTGAGATTTTCCAGGGTGTTGGGAAGCATTCCTCTTTAACGCAACGCTTAAACAGTTTTGTAAGTATGGGGTCAAGTTCTGATTGAAGTTTTTCAACGCTATAATTTGAATGCCGTCAGGGCCAGCTGCTTTACTGGAAGCAAGGTTCTTGATTTGGTTGGCGACCTCACGCACATATATTTGTATGTTGCGTAGTGTGTCGTCACATAGGGTAGAATTAGTTGCAAAGTTCTTGGCAAATAATTTTACCTTGTCTGATGCTGACGAGATTACTTCAGGTCCATTGATTTTGGTTGGGATAGAACGCACGCTTCTGTTCAGGGTCTGTTTGATATTTGCCAAAATTGGTGGGAACAAAGCCGCTGCTCAGCTACTTTGGATTTTACGGACTGAACATATATCTCTCGCATTTTTTATTACTCTTTTACAGTGGTTTCTGGCAGTCCTGAAAGCAGCTTTAGTCTCAGTACATCTATTGCGTTGGTAGCTATGGAAAAAAGGATTTCTGTTCGCGATGGCAGCAGCACATTCTGGGGAGGATCATGGCTGGCTCTTAGATTTCTGTTGTAATTTTTTGGATGGTATTAATTGGTCGATGACTACTGCTGATAGTCCAAATTACCACCGGTCGAAAAGTTTCATAGGAGTAAATATTGGGCACACATTAACGACAACTCAGAAAAGATGACGGTGATAATGAGAATGTCTGACTGGGATAATTCTTGTTAACACATATAGAGGGTGGGGATACTTCATCCTAATATTAGTTTCACTTATCTAGTATACCTTCTTACTAACATGAGAAGGGGGCAGCCCTTTTCATGTAACAGGAAGATTCAAACCCAGCTACGAAGCCATCTCTAAGTCGATTAGCAAGGAAGAAATCGCTTGGCCAACGTTAACGACAAGAAAGTTTATTTGAATTATAACTGCCATTCATGTAGTCCGAGAGTAGTCTTATGATTTTACGATCACGATCTATGCACACACACACACACACACACACACACAGACACACACACACACACACACATACACACACACAAATATATATATATATATATATATTGAAATATTATATAAAACCTTATTTTACAATAGAGCAACATCGAAGGATTGGCTGTTTGATATATATATATATATATATATATATATATATATATATATATATATATATATATATATATACAGGAATACATTATGTAGAGAAGGGATTGTGTATCTAATAGAAAATACGAAATACTAGTGGGATTGAAGAGCTTTCTGATTGAGTCATCCAGGAAGGTATTACATGTAAAGAAACAGGAAAAATCACGTTTAGCAATTATAGTTTATCTCTTTTTCTCTTTATTTGTCTCTTAAGGCACATTTCATTACTTGGTTTCGTGATTTGGAAGCGTTCGAATCATTAAGTGCAGTGTTGAATAATAGGCGTTGCTTAATTAGGAAAATAAAACTATAGCGGAAATGTATACGATACTCTTAGTGCACGCAATGAGTTTGTCCATTAATCAATATGATAAGAAAGATATGTCCGGTGCAAAATTCTTGGATACACATGGTGTGTATAGCTGTGCTTTGCTCAAAACAAACAGCTAAAACATTATACTAAACTTACGACTACAGCCACCCTTACTTCTACTTGTATTACTACTACGAATAATAATAATAATAATAATAATAATAATAATAATAATAATAAATGCAAAAACTAGCTCTAATAATAGAAAAACAGAAACATCTTCCTTGAGTAATATCGCTTGATGAGCTATCTTGTTACTTGTAACTTGCTGAGAGAAACATGTCACGAATGTGTAGCGACACATTAATGATTTTAACATAAGGTTTAACATATAAAAACGCATCAACTCTAATAGGAGATCCTTATGTACAAGTGGCGATATGCCGTGTTAGAGGTGAACATGCGTAAAAATAGAAGAACGCATTACACTGGAAACTATGCAAAAAACTATAGTTTGAAAATGTGAATATCTAACATAGATATAAATCATAGATACCACCGGAATTATCTGGACACAAAGAGACCAACAGAAAAACTAATCTGAGAAATGAGCACCGATATCATTATATGCCGCACTAAGCAAAAAGAAAGAAAGAATGAAAAAATCTGTCAAATGTAATATTTTGATATAAATCAAGGCGACAGAAAACTAAACAAATACAAGTTGGTTGGTTAGTTGTTTTTGTTTTACGGCATATCAACCCTTTTCAGGTTATTTAATGCCAAATCCAAAGATTCTGAAGAAAATTTTTTTAATAGAATATATTTGTTGTTTTCAAGTCGGTTTCTATTTAACCCATAGTTGGGACCCTAACAGGTACTACCACTCCGGGTCAGAGTGGACCTAGGAGCAATGCCAATTAAAGGGTGGCTCCACACTCCCCAAAGCCTCCAAGCTGGGGCCTATACACTGGATATAATTTAAGTTCATATCCAGGACCAAAACCAATACAAAGAACTTCAGTAGAATCGTAAGAATTATCAACCGATTTCGATTTAATACTATATTAGCGGGATCCGTAGAAATTCGCCTGTACGAGAAATATATTTAATTAACAAATATGTTTTCATAAATTGGATAGTGCAAAATAGTATTTTTAGTGAAGAAAAACCAATAACACTCAGAAAATATGAATAACAAGATTACATAGTGACGAGATTGCAGAGTTACGAATTATACTCATATCATTGAAAGCATAATGTACAAATTAACTACGTGAGGAACAAGTAGAATATTATATAGTTTACGAAACTAAATCATTTTAATTATAATTGCAATTGTTTTTATGTCAATGAACACTCATTGCACACAAATTATATAGTAGAAATTATTTTTTATCTCTTTCCAAAACAAGTTTTGGCAATTTATGAAATTTGATTATTAAATTCTGTTCTTATATCAAGGTGTTGTTTTATATCAATATAGTCTACATATTAACCGAGAATAATTTTAAAATTCAATATTGAGGTCACGAGATTGTTTGAGTTGTCTATTTACACAGAAGAATTTAAGACGCAGGTCTAGAAATAATAATAATAATAATAATAATAATAATAATAATAATAATAATAATAATAATAATAGTAATAATAATAATAATAATAATAGTAATAATAATAATAATAATAATAATAATAAGTAGCGGGGCCTATGGAAATTCCACAGTGGACTCTTTCATATGTAATATATTGATGTTGGCATTTTGTGAATAAAGACATCCGTATATCATTTCTGTTCTTTTGTGAAAACTGCAAAAATATATATCTAAACTTACAGGGACACCCGACATAACCTGGTCGTAAAATCTGCTTAAATATGATATTTTAATTTATGCAGATATTGTATATATTACTATAAGAGTCAACTTTCGATCCATTCTTATATATTATGAAGTTGTAATTTCAGTAATATAAAAATGTATCCATATGGCTTAGGTGCATCAGATTGAATCGAAACCGAAACCAAAACTTATGAGGAAAAAAAGAATGTATGTATATATAACTTGAGTTCCTTCAGCTATAATCGAAACCGAAACCAGAACTTATGAAGAAAAAAGAATGTATGTATATATAACTTGAGCTTCATCAGCTATAATCGAAACCGAAACCAAAACTAATGAAGAATTCTTGGTAAAATTATTTATTACAAGAAATAGAAAGGCCTTACAATTAAACGACACACTCGAAAAAAGAATAAATAAATGTGACACACAAAATAACACACATGCTATCGTATTAATATATAGACATTATCTCATGAAACTATTTTAGTTAAAACAATGTGTTAATAAAATAATTTATTTAGAAAAAAGAACTGTCATTTAATATATATGTTTTTTTTTAGATTTAATGTTTTTATAAGAATATTTTATGTACAAAGCCAGTTTCGTTTCGCTGATAACGTGTCGCTGTTTTGGTTAGCAACGGCAATGCTTTTCAGGAAGTTCGAGGTTCCATAGCAGATAGGCATCTTGGCTTTTGTTTACATGAAAATGTTGTAGTAGTAGCAATACTATTTTTATTAACTAAAACATCGGCGTATCTCTCTCTCTTTCTCTCTCTCTCTCTCTCTCTCTTTCAAACAATAAAAAATGTAAAAAATAAACAACGAAAAAAAAATAACTGCTCAATTTTTGTCCCAAATATTTTAAATTAGAGAACTGTAGCGCCCGGCGGCCGAGAGATTTATGTTTTCGTTTTTTGCTACGGAATAACTTTAAATCAATTAATTCTTAACAACTTTTGCATTTACCAGAAAGATTAAACCCTTTATTTTATAGAATTAATAACAAATATAGCGGTGAAAACACGCTTATCAAATGCCACCCGGAGCGTTCGTAAATGTGTATTCGGATATTGATGTCTCATTTACGAATTAAATCACAATCAATAAAATTTACCGGAAAGCGTGACACACAAAATAACACACACGTTATCGTAGTAATATATTATAATAATAATAATAATAATAATAATAATATCTGCTTTCACATAGCTTGAATAAAGCATTATGAGAACATTTGCGATAGCAGTGAATGTGCTAGATTTACTGGTAAGAAGTATTAAACAATGGGAGGTATCGTTGAAATTATGCGTAAAAGATCTTGGGTAAGTGTATGTCAAGGGAGAGATTGTGCAGGGTACATCTTGTCGGCATAGTTATTTGTTTTGAGTATGGTAATGATGTCGTTCATATTGCGAAAGATGAATAAGCGTTAAAATAGAAAAAGAATTCGTATTACAGGCATTTATAAGCAAATTAGTATTACAGGCATTTATAAGCAAATTAGTATTACAGGCATTTATAAGCAAATTAGTATTACAGGCATTTATAAGCAAAATAGAACTTTACTTCCGCGTAACACTTGGTTCTTTTATTTTGTCCTCTGGTCCTCACATTCCTGAAGCAGTGTTTCTGACAAAGATAGAAGAATTGCATTTTTCTGAGTTAGAATCTGTTTGCATCTAAGACTTACCGTTGAAATGTTTTTGACGATGAAGTAGTATTTTCCAGCTATTTACATCATGCTTTGTCTGGTTCGATTTCCATTTAGAAATGTTTATTGATACTTTAATGTTGTATCCATCAAAATGAAGAGCAACTAAGTATGCTTTTATGCATATTTTATGCATACTTTTATGTTCATGTATTCAGTAATTACATAATTGCATGCAAAATCTTAATGCTCTGAAAATGAAAAAAACCTTTTCTAAATGAATGAATATGGCTTTTGAATAGGGCGATGATACAGTTCGTTGGAGAAGAATGGATAAACCTATTTAGGAAACAAAAATAAGAGAAGATGAAATTAAAAAAAAATAGATACAGTATACACGAGAAACACCGATTCGTTCTTATGGCAATATTAAGTAAGCAGTAAACTCAAGAGCAGTAGCATTCTTTCTCTATGAGATGTGTATTATGTAATGGAAAGAAAGTGAACTTACACACATCAGCATGAAGGCATGGGAAACGATGAAAACGAATGGAGTGTATCACCTAAATAGGGATGCCGATGAGAAGGGCGATGGTTAATAGACGCAGGGCGATATTTAAACGAAGGAAATAATAGTCTAAAAGTTTACATCTACATCTGTAGGAAAAACGTTATAAATTGTGTGTCGAAATTTGAAACATTCAAAGGAGCGAATTAATCAAAAGCAAGGAATGTAAGGTAAAAAGTTGCAAAAACGTGAAATACAATTAGTTTGAGAAAAATGCATAGTGACAATTTGATTAAGTTTTGTAAAAAAAAAAGAATAACACAAGGCAATAATCATTTCTATAGTAGTACCAGGTGACGTGAATATGGAGGATAAAAAAGACTAGCTCAAAAGTACAAAAACTTGAAAATGAAGATAAAAAGATTGTAATAAATGAAGAAAGTAGAAATGATACCAGTAATGATTCTGGGGACTGAGACAAAAGATTTTTCTAGTGTATGTAGAAAATGGTAATGGAATGCAATGTCATAATGCTTCAGAATACTGACTGTATGAAAAACGCAATAACCATGCGGAAGGTATTGGAGATATGAAAAACACACATTTATCTTTTGATTATTTCCTGTCAGCATATAATGGGCAACAACAACAGCCAGACCCAAAATATAGTAACTAAAAATAATTTTATAAAACAGATAATAATAACAATCTATATGTATATATATAAAAATGTAAAGTTGGTTCGTTCTAAACAAATAAAACCATGTTTATACGTTACCAATTTATTTGAAATTTTCAGACAACCCATTTTAAGAGTCGAGGTATGTTTTTATGTTATTAAAATAAATTTACCCAATTAAAATTAAAATATTAAATAAAATAAATATATTTATTTAATCGTTTCTGCGAATCTATTCTGTTGATAAAACTGAACTTCCGGTTCGATTCATTTCACATCCACGAATTGACGAAAGGTTTCATTTTCTGTTAACTCGATAAGTAAAAAAAAACAAAAAAAAACATATTTTATTTGTTTATCTTCCTAATTTTTTAATTTACACATCTTTTCTTTATTATATAAGGCAAAAAAAAAGTTTGTTGCTTGCTTTTGAGTTTTTTTTTTGTTTTTCTATATAAGATTACTCATGCAGAGAGTGATCCGTGCTGAAATAATGTTATTATTTAAAAAGTCATTCTTAACATGGGGAGGTAAGGATGTTTTGTACCTATTCTGTACTTTAACCTTACAATTGAATAAATAAAAAAAACACATGTCGTAAAACGTTACTTAAACGTGGAAATATGATATAAAAAATAGCGCGGATCGCTCTCTGCATTAGCACCATTTTTATTTATTGCTGTTGTTTCACGAATTTTCGGCCAACTATTCCTCTGGCCTTCATGAAAAGAAGTCCTTTTATAAATGTTCAGTAACTTTTTCCTTTTATTATTCTTAAAGAGTAAAACTTTTCTTATTCATTAAAGGAGTTAAGCCTACGTAAATAAATAAATGTTTGTACACGTGACAAATTATCAATAAATGGTTTAGTTACTTTTTTAAAAAAATGTTTGTAAAAGTGCGAATTTTTTTTCACTGGATTATTATTGATTGAAAACTAATTAAACAGATTTTTAAAAAAAAATGTAAAAAAGAAATCATTATTTCTACATTTGAAAGTGGTGCTCACTTTTTAGTTACAACGTTCTGATAAATCAGTCACCCATTTTGTAAGCAATAAAAACGCGGTATATCAAAACCATAAAAAGTAAAAATAATGAGTCTCTACCGCATTTGTAAGTCAGAAATATATTTGTTTCTCAAAGAAAAAAAATAGAGAGAACAGGACTTTTTTTATTGTTTTCATGAAAATAAAGTTTCGAGATTTTTAATTATTTTTTTTCTTACTTATTTAGTCAGTTTGTGTTTTTTTTAATTGTTTTTGTGAAAGGTGAGTTTTTTTTCAAAACTTTTTTGTTTCTTTTTAATTTTTTTAAAGTATTATAAATTTCACTAACATGCTGGAGAAATGTTTAATAATTTCGTATTTTTTTAGATTAGGTCCACCTCCACAATTTTCATTTCAATGACGACATTTATAGGTTTCCGAGTATGCTGAACACGCAAATTGCATTGAAATTTTGCGGAAATAAATAGTTGTATTATGCATTGTATTCTTCGGCGGCCATCTTTTTACGTGCACACGCGACATAAACAAATACACACACGTAAAAAAGATGGCCGCCAAAGATTACAATGCATAATACAACTTTTTATATCTTGATAACTACTTATTTCTGCAAAATTTCGATGCGATTTTCGTATTCAGCAGTCGAAAACCATTTCAAGTCGTCATTTAAAAGAAAATTGAGGAGGTGGACCTAATCTAAAAATTTACCAATACTTTTTAATCCCGTACGCCTCCCGATACATTGCTTCATCAACATGCGACCATTTTATATCTCCCGAAGACACTTCCGTATTTAGAAAAAAAAATAAATAAATAAAAAGTGACCTATTTACCAGAACGTGGTAACTAAAAAGTGAGTATCCCTTTCAAATGTTGAAATGATTTTTTTTTTCAATTTTTTCTCATAATCTGGTTAGTGTTCAATCAATAATAATCCAGTGAAAAAATTTCAAAAAACCTATCAGTATAGAAACTCCACCACGTAAGTAAATAAATAAAAAATGTTACGTGCACATGCGTTAGCCTTGACTAGGGGGGTACTAAGGGAACGACCATTAAATAATTCTGCGGGTCGCCATTGAACTCAAACCCCCAAGGAGTATCAAAATAGTTTTCATGATCTGAAGAAATTTTTTTCCGTAAAGTGGGTGATCACTTTTCCATCTAAATTTAACTTAAAATTAGCACCCACTTTCTGGCCACCTGAGGAAGGGGCATTTATTTTCGTGTTTATTGGCTTAAAGGTTTTTTTGACAAGGCAGTTTGGTACGCGAATGCATATTAAACAGTTTTCGTTTATGCTCACGCATAGCATAAACAAAGGCTACGTCTGTGAAATGGAAAATAGTCCCAGAGTTCAGGGGTTAATACCATGCAAAAGAAATCAAACAAAAAGACTTTTTAGCCAAGAAACACACAGAAAGAAAGAAATAATAGCATCCATTTTTTTTCTATCGAATTCATTTGCTGTTTTTATTGAAAACTATTTTCCCCCGGATTTTTGATATAATTTTCCATTAAGGGATGTGCGTCTCACGTTCGAAAATAACAAAATTTTTTTTGTGGATTTTGGTGTGCTAGAAACGAATCTGCAAACCGTTTCCGTCGCAAAAAAATAGTTTTTATGATATGAAGAAATTACTTTTTCGAAAAAGTGGCGATCACTTTTCCATGTAAATTTAACTTAAAATGAGCACCCACTTTCTAGCCACCTGAGAGAGGGGGATTTTTTCCCCATGTTTATTGGCTAAACAGCTTTCGTTTATGCTTATGCATAGCGTAAACGAAGGCTACGGCTGTTAAATGGAAAATAGTCCCAGAGTTCAGGGGTTATTACGATGCAAAAGAAATCAAACAAAAAACTTTTTAGCCAAGAAACAGAAAAATGCCAGTCTCTCAGGTGGCCAGAAAGTGGGTGGTCATTCTAAGTTAAATTTACATTGAAAAGTGATCACCCACTTTTCGAAAAAGTAATTTCATGAATGTCATGAAAACTTTTTTTTGCTACGTAAACGGTTTGCAGATTCGTTTTTAGCACACCGAAATCTTCAATAAAATATTTCGTTATATATGAACGTGAAACGGGCCTTAAAGTAAAATAATACCGGATTTTTTTTAGCAGATTTGCCGTTTAGTTGTAAAAATATCCTCAAACCAGGTAATCACTAAAAGGGATTTTTAAAAGTCGTCACCTGTATCGAGCAAAAGTTTAAAACCACCGATTATATGCCAGCCTACATCATGGTAACGTATATTGAGTGAGTTCCTAACAGTATTTTAGTTTAAACTCATTTTCCCAAAAGTCCCCCAAACTTAACGTGTTCGATACAGTCTGCCGCCATTTGTATTTTTCAGATATACCGATAAACATTGAATGTTTTGAACCGATTATACATTACATAAAAACACTAAAATCTTATCCAGTAAGGAGAACACTTACTTTTCTTGCCT
Organism: Euprymna scolopes; assembly: GCF_053919585.1. Classification (NCBI taxonomy): domain Eukaryota; kingdom Metazoa; phylum Mollusca; class Cephalopoda; order Sepiida; family Sepiolidae; genus Euprymna; species Euprymna scolopes. The sequence continues at coordinate 87,232,673 of NC_136507.1, forward strand.
TTGATAACATTTATTTGTTATATATTTATTTTTTGACAACTTCTTTGTATCTGTGTTTAGTAATATAAACCCTTTTCATTTAATGTAACGTTTAGTCGGCTCGAAAAACAGTGTTTATTGGTGTATTTGAAAGCTACAAATGGTGGTGGACACTGTTGATTACTTTAAGTTAGAGAAAGTGAGTTAAAACTAAAAAAAAACTATACAAAATACTGTCAGAAACCTACCGATTATGCCAGCCTATGTCATGGTAACATATGTTCGGTGAGTTTCAGGCACTGTTTTGTATAGTTTTTAGTTTTCAATTTACTTTCCCAAACTTAACGTATTCAAAAGAATCCGCGACCATTTCTGTTTTTGGAGCCAATTAAACATTTTACATTACATAAAAACACTAAACAATTATCCAATTAGGTAGAAACGTAAATTACCTTACCTTTGCTTTCATTTCTTTGTTTTTGGACGACTTTTTGAATCTGTGTATAGTACCCCCTCCCCCCCATCATCAACCAAATATTAATTACTAACTCACATTTTTTAAAACAACAACAAAAAAAAGCATTTAGCGTTTCAACATTTTTGCTACGTTCGGCTTCATCCACTGATTGTTGGTCAAGTCCAAAACATGAATGATTGACAGAAACTCTCGAGGATCCAGATCAAATTCTGCAAGAGCACCATTTTTTCCGTTTTGCCGCCTTTTTCACTTTTTGCAGTGGATTGCTGTACTAATATAAGAAACATGCATTTTCTCTTTTATTAAATTTTTCCATTACACCAAATTGAGCCACTGCAACGCGTGGCAGGGTACAGCTAGTAATATATGTATATATATATATATATATATACATATATATATATATCAGTGGCGACTCTAGCTCATTTTTGCTACTCGTGCCCCCACCCTCTGTCAACTTCAGTTCCCAATCCGTGGTCCGTAGATCCAAAGTAAGTCATCGTGGTTGCTATTGCGTGATTCCCATTGTATAGCACAGATTGACTAAAGTCCCTTGCATGGTGTTTTTTTTTTGGCTTTTTGTGAACAATCAAGATACTATATAATTTATAGTCTTGTTAATGCAGTAGATAAGATATTTTTTTCTTTTTAAAAGTGTAGAAGAAAAGAGACGTTCATTACTATGACAAGAACAATGTTTATTACAATAAAGAAATTGATGATAATGACAACTAACCAGGTTAGCAATTAAGTCCATAACTCTCCAGGTAATTTGTTTCATGGAATTATAAAATAATTAGATGATTGATTTTTTATTAGCACTTCACAATCGTTTTTTTTTTCATTAAGGAATAGTTTATTCGTGAATTTTTAATCATAGAAATCTACAAAAATGCGGGTTCTATGTCATTTTATATTAATAGTAAGAAAAACCCTCAAACCTCGGAACCTTCGTAGAATTCCGTACAAGTACGTAAATACTTTTTTTTTTATAAAGATTCTGTATGTAACATTTTTTGCTGCATCATTTCACAGCTAGGGTTCGTCTATAAATGCCTTTGAATGGGCGTGTCTGCAGGTAAAACGCGTTTTGGGGAAGGCCATCTCATTTAAGCATAATCTCCAGGCGCCTTGGTTGTGCAGCAAATATTTCTATTAACTTATTGTGCAATTCATTTCTTTGCTATAAGTCTTTAAGCATTTCCTTCTCAATTGAAATTCAGGATAAAGACGAAAGTCGATCCTCTGTCATAGTGCATCTCAAAAATTATCATATTCTGTCCAAGGTTGAGAAACTTCTTTCATTTTAAGCTGAAGTAATTGGAATGGTAAGGAAAAGTTGTATCGGCCTCACAGTTTCAGACATTGCAGAAAAAAACCGAGTTCATGAAGCATCTCCAAAATAGCTTTACTTGAGGTACATTTTTTTAAATTATTGTCAGAATACAAATACCTGAACTCACTTGTAAAAGATTTTAGGTAAAAAATACCAGGGTATATTTCTGCAATGCATCTATATGTGGCTTAGGAATTGTACAGGAAATAACTCCAAACTTCTTCACATCGAGCAATTCAAAATATGAAAAGTCTTCTATGTTGGCGAATCGTTCCTTTAGTGACGAACTGATGTTTTTAATTATTTCAAAATATACATTTATGTAGTTGAATCGATTTCCCTATTTCTTTGTATGGGTGAAGCGTGTGATTCGTCGGATATCTCCATGTCTTTCATCGTTTGATGGATTATATTTTCATAATGTTCATTGTCACAATTGTTTGATATTGATTGAATGAAATATTTTATGTCCAGTTTTCTGTCAAGTATTTTCTCTGCTTGAGAAAGAATGACATAAAAACAGTTAATAAAAAATATGAAAGTGAAATCATTTAATTTTTACAATAAATTGTCGGTTTTACTTAGTGTTGCTTCATCTTATATTTCGCCATGATCAATGCGTTCATTATTTTTTGACCATCGTCTTTTATAGCGGATACGATTTTTGATTTATAAAACCATCTGGTAGCACATACAGATAGGATGCTGATTTCAAATTTTCGGAACACACTCTTCCGTTTCGTACTAGATGATGGGAATTTACTGAAGCTATGTAAATGTGAAAAAGTATTTTAACGCCATCAACTTTTTCCATACTTTTACTCAAAACTAAATTAAGTTTATGGGCATAACAATGGATGAAATCGGCGTGTTTAAATCCCCTCTCAATTTAATTTGCACTCCGTTCCGTTCACCTGCCATCACGGCTGCTCCATCATAAGTTTTGCAAACCAATTTTGATTTTGCATCATCGAAGGAATTTAAAGAATTTTCGATTACATCAGCTAATCTTGTGGCACTTTTGACAGCGCTAACGTCATGAAATCCAAATAATTGTTCAATAATTTTGCATCCATTCACATGCCTAACAATGATCGAAAGCTGTGCATGCATTACACAGTCAGTTGTTTCATCAGCCTGCACTGAAATAAATGTGGCACTTTGAATTTCAGCGTAAATAACATCTGCAATAACGTTATCGATTGCAGATATAATTTTATTCTGTATTGTTCTGAAAACACGTGACAATTGCCTGAAGCCTTCTTTGACCGAAAGTTTTGATGCAAACACACTGTCAATTTTAGAGAAACACTGCAATAACTCTCGATAATTACCTTTGTTAAGACTATATTCTCCTTCATCGTGCCCACGCAATGGTAGTTCTTGTTTGCAAAGATATAATATTGCGTTTATCAGGTGTTTCAGATATCAGATATTTTTCTATTTTCTTCGACCAATTTATCGTGCCTTTCTCTTTCAAGTTTGGCTGATTCATTAATAGCAGTGACTATGTCATACATGCCAAATGTTTTTTTTTTTTTTTTTTTTTTTTTTTTTTTTTACAAAGGCATCACCACATTATCAAGGCCCAGAGGCCACTCAAGGATAAGGGTTAAAGAGTGTACAGTAGAAGTTGGTCAATATAGTAATCATTAGTAATGAAAATTTGGTAAATTTAATAACTTATATGGAACGGCTCATCAAGAACTTATTTACTTTAGACTTGAACAAAACCATATTGTAGTCAGCCGGAAAGCAGGAAAACGGAAGACAATTCCACAGGCGTGCAGTTCTAAGAAAGAAGCTTTGTTCATGGAATCTACGTTTAGGTTTAGGCACAGATAAAGAGTGGGGGAAATTATTGATAGTGTTTACAGCTAGACGAGTGTTTCTTGTGAAAGTTTGGCGAGGGGGGACCATAGATTGAAGCTCAGTTGAACACTTTCCATGAAAATAACGATACATCAGAGACAAACTCGCAACATCTCTTCTGTGAGATAGAGGTTGCAAGGAGGAGAAAAGGACATCTCCTACGAGGCTACGAAGTCTATTTTGAACTCTATCAAGGCAGGACAAGTTCTTTCTAGCAGCTCCTGCCCAGATGTGGCAACAGTATTCCATCCTTGGACGTACCTGGCTCTTATATAGATAGAGAATAGCATCAGCAGTGAGATATCTACTGGATCGATAGAAAGATCCCACCATTTTTCCAGCGGCCTTGGCAACAGATTTGATATACGTGTTCCATTTAAGATCAGGAGTAATGGTCAAGCCCAGAAGCTTGTCAAAACTTGAGGCCTCCTGAAGACGAGAGCCATTCATTTCAATTGATGACAAATGTGGATTAGAATGTTGATGATGTAAAGAGAGAAGCTTGGTTTTAGATGCATTAAAAGTAACCAGCCACTCCTTTCCCCATTGTACTACGTGCTCAAGATCAGAGGAGAGAGAATTGGAGAGAACTTGCTCGTTTACTGTCTTAGATGTGGTACCATAAATGGTAGTGTCGTCAGCATAAATGTCTACAAATGATGTAAGGATATGATTTGGAAGATCATTAATGTAGATCAGGAAAAGAGTTGGGCCCAGGATGGATCCCTGAGGGACACCGGCATTAATATTGTGAGCTTCTGATTTTTGCCCCTCAACTACTACTCTTATGAATCTATCAGAAAGAAATGATTTAATAATTGAGAAGACTTTTCCAGCTATACCATAGCTAGCGATCTTATGAAGTAAACCTTTATGCCATACCCTATCAAAGGCTTTAGATATGTCAAGAGCAATTGCCCTAGAAAGGTTGCCACCGTCGAGAGATTTGCTAATCCTATGCGATATAACTGTAAGGACATCTGCTGTAGATCTAGCAGAACGGAAACCATATTGAGTGTCACTAAGAAGGTTATTTTTGTTGAGATGTTTGATTACTTCTGTATTTAATACAGATTCTAGCAACTTACTCATGACGCACAGGAGACTTATTGGCCTGTACTGAGAGGGGGATGAGCGATCACCTGAATTCTTAAATACAGGGCATACTGATGAGATTTTCCAGGGAGATGGGAAACTATTCTCCTTAAGACAACGTTTAAACAGTTTTGTAAGTATGGGCGCTAGTTCAGGTTGAAGTTTTTTGAGTACTATAATTGGAATACCATCAGGGCCAGTTGCTTTACTGGAATCAAGGTTTTTGATTAGCTTGGCAACATCACGTACAGATATACGTATATCACATAGCGTGTTTTCTGATACAAGAGGAAATATTGGGGGTTGGCGGTCTTGGTCGCAAAGGGTAGAATTAGCTGCAAAGTTCTTGACAAAGAGTTTGGCTTTGTCTGATGCTGACGAGATTACCTCAGATCCATTGATAATAGTTGGGATGGAGCACACGCTTCTGTTCAGAATTCTGTTTGCTATTTGCCAAAACTGGTGGGAACCAAGCCGCTGCTCAGCTACTTTGGACTTAACACTTATAATTGTTCGAATGAGTCATTGATTTTGAATGAATTTTTCAGTCAGCCAAAATATGCCTATAATCAGTATAGCCAGTATCAGTCCATGATTGCCCTGATTTAGGCGTGAAAAGGAAGCAAGGCCAACAATAGAGTTTTTCCCCAGATTTACTCGCACATAACCAGCCAATGTCATTAAACCATTTGGATTGGAACGAACGAGTTCTAACATTATTCGCCAATAAACGAGTTGGGTGCCCAACTTTGATAATATATCGCTTCTCGGCTATATTTCCCTGGCCAAACCATCTATTTTACAGGTCTAACACAATATCCATGTCCATTATATCTAATTTTAAATTCAGATCATTAACAGCAAATGCAGTATAACTTTTTTTTAAATGTTTTAGAGAATAATCTGCTTATCCGTGAAACACTGGAAAATTAGCCCAAGTGACGTTATACGCAAAACGCAGGGAACTTCCAAAATGTAAATTCCATCTGATGAATCTTGAAACATATGATATCTTCACCAGTTGAAGTTATCCGTGGAAACATTGAGAACATTGAAAATCCTTGTTTTATCCAAAAATTCTAAGATACAAAGAATTCGTAAATAAAGTCCGTGGTAAAATTGAATGTAGTAAAGGAAGCGACTGAAATATTTTCGGCAACTGAAGTTATGTTCTCCAAAAACGGGTATTAAATTTTCCCATGGAATAAAAGGTAATATAGATGAATAAAGTTGGGTTTAAATAGCGGTGAAATGATGAACGGAGCAAAAAAGTTACATACAGGGCCTTTATGAAAAAAATTACAAAAGTATTTACGTACCACTATGGAATTCTACGAAGGTTTATTGAATTGACCGGTTTCTTAGTATTAATATAAAATGACTTAAAACACGTATTTTTCTTAGATTTCTATGATTTAAAATTCACGAAAAAATAATTCCCCAATAAAAAACAAACAAATTCACTCTCATTCAAAACCTGTTATGTATTAATTAATGAAGCAATAACTTAATCACTGATATTTATTTACAATCTGATATATACGCGTGGTTATATTTACAGATAACTATTCGTACTACTACATATTGCAGCAGTAGTAGTAATCGTTCTTCATGTGTTTATGCGTACGCATGTGTCTATAGATCTCTCTCTCTCTCCACCTCTCTCTCGCGGTCCGTCTCCCTCTTCCCAAAACAGGCATCAGCAGTAACATCATGCTAAATATTTTAGGCACTGTAGGTTGACTTCCCTTTGCGGGTGACTACAGCAAAAAAGCGGGATTTCTCTAACATTACTATTATTACGAGAGGGGTTTGTGCTTGGCACGGGTTACGTGTGCTCTACGTCGTAGCTGCTGTTATGAATATGACGGTAGCCGGACAAAGATAATCCGTTCAAAGCAGCATCCTTGTATTATTCTCAGATATATTCATGAACTTTTGGCGACTTAGTTATCGACACTTGAATAGATACGTAATTTAATTGAGATCAGACTGCTTGAAATTAATGGATGATTTTTAATCCATTTTAAATAATATTGTCTTTCGCAAGGAGAAAAGAAGAAACAGGAGACGCTTATAAACCCAATCAGAAACTTAAGCCGCTATATTTCCGAATGGAAAGTTCACACTTCTTATTATAAGAAAAGGCAACGAGGAGTAACAAAACAAGGAGTAAGGCAATGTTAATAGCAAAATTAATGACGAAATATTTGTTTTTTCCTGTGAACAATGAGAAGGAAATAGAGTTCTTTGTTGAAACTACTGCTCCTCATTATGAGGATGGATTCAAGAGGTCAGATGCTAAATTAAATAAAAAGAAAAATCCCCGGACGCATAATCGAACACATTGAGAAAGAAAGACTGTAAAAACGATAAGAATATAATTTTATTAAAGACGTTAAATTAGTTGAGTTCATACGAGGGAGAACATTCTAGGTAGGGGCGACTTGGGCGTTTAACAATACCGGTTTTTTGCAAAGACCGGTATCCTGGTAGTTAGAAAATCCAAGAACTGCACACTATGCTACGTCAAACCGACAGAGAAGAAGACTACTCAAACACGGATTGGCCAAAACGCAGTCGGTTTGATTTGAGCATCTGGGCGTTTCATAATGAAGTTACGACATTATAGGAAAAAATAATACAATAAAGCCTTCTCTACCACCATTAGCAATGACCAATGATTCTTAATCTGAAATTGCGTCCTTTAAACTCGTCGGGCTAACGTTCACAGGAAACATGAGTTGAAACAATTACATTGAAAGCATTGCGAAGAAAGTACGTACTCTCTACCGTGCTAGAAAGCTACTAACGCCCGAAAGTGTCCTGTACCTCTATAAGACCACCATTCGCCCATGTATGGAGTATTGTTGTCATATTTGGACTGGTGCATCTGCTACTAGTCTCTCGCTCCTAGACAAGGTTCAAAACAGAGTCGCCAATCTGATAGGTCCTGAACTGTCATCTAAATTTCAACCTCTGTCCCATCGACGAAATGTTTCATCTCTCTGCCTGTTCTACAAGTACTTTAACGGTACGTGTTATGACAAACTGCAAGCACTTGTACTCCCTCCACGTAAATACCTCCGACAAACCCGACAAGCAGCTAAATCCCACCCCCACAGCGTAGAGATCCCTAGATGTAAAAGAGCTTTCTAGTCAAGTAGTTTCTTCCCCAGAACCGCTAGACTTAGGAATTCCCTTCCGGATCGCTGTTCCCCAACTGTAGTAACATGCAGAAGTTCAAGTGTAACGTAAACCGACGTCTTTCTGTCCAACTACAGTACACCTGTAGCTTATGTGCCTGATAGTAGCCCCCTACATCAAATTGGCAACGTGCCTTGTTTGGGGTGAAAATGTAATAAAAAAAATTTTTTTAAGTAAAAATTATGTATTTTGTTATTTTCACAAAGTGTCGGTTGATGCTACTCTAAGACATCTTACAACCTGAGCACCATTCTTCTGAACTCGGGAATCTGCGGACCAGTCGCGTAGTGAGTAGAGTACTTAATAAAATGTGTTTGTAATTAACACTTGTCTGAAGGTTGAAGTTTCTACTTCCCGTTTGCGGTCGACACTCAAACAACGATTGTTATTAACTTTAGAATGATATCCGACAACGGTAGATATACCTCGATCATACGACTCTCAGAGTCAATAAGGGTTTCCGTTCTAACTTTCATGCTAATGAGCTAAACAGAGTTTGGCAGAAAGATAACGTTAATCGATGAAATATACCAGATAATGGTTGGAGATTACTGCAATACAAAACCTAGTGAAAATACTTCTCGAAATAAGAACAGTAGTTCGAAGAATTAAAATAGAACGAGAAATTTTGTATACTGTGCCCTTTATTAAATTTTCTTCAAATCGAGATTTTTTTTCTTCTTCTTAACTATGGTTTTTTGATGACGGAAATATATTTACATACGAGCCATACATTCATGACGATATTTTATCCCTTTAATCGTTTCTATTTTTTGTCGTTTATGACCGGCCATTCTGTGAAGAAATATTTCACAGTTTCTTAACAGTAATAAAAGCTAGACACATTTTGCGTACGAATGTCATTCATGAACTTAGGTTTATCACTTGAGAAACACTCAAATCCACACGTCATCGAAGATTTGTAGGAAGGAAAAGCGACGGATAGAGAGTAGTAGTAGTAGTAGTAGTAGTAGTAGTAGTAGTAGTAGTGGTTTTACAACACTGTGGAAGTACGACGTAATCATCTGATGTTAATTATTTTTACCTTTTTTTCTCTTTCTTTCAATCATCATTTGACGTTTTTCAATTTAAAAGATACAGATTGGCACCTGATATACTCTTTCATATATATATATATATATATAGAGAGAGAGAGAGAGAGAGAGAGAGATAGAGAGAGAGAGAGGGGGGAACAAGAGAAAGAGAGAGTTAGAGAGGAGAACGATAACATTGTCGACTGGGAAATAACGGCATCATTCCATTTTCGTTTAATAAAGCCAGTTTTCTTTCTTGTTTTTTTTTTCTCAGGCCATCTACTAGTTGGAAAGTTGCACTCATATGAAAAGAGCGGTAGGAGCTTTCTACCATGTCTGAAAGTGATACAATGTTCAGCGAACGAGATCGGAGATGCGCCGCTGTACAGCTCGTGCTCTCTACTGACCCAGGTTATACAACAAGAGTATTGCCAACACACTCAAAATGCATCGATGCATTGCCACAGATAACAGTGACGTGACCAGGGTGAGGAAAACAAAGTTTTCGGCATCACTTATGGTCATTAGTCTAGTTTCAATTCAGGGCGGCATCGTGTCACCTCACATCTTTAAAGTTGTCTTGGAAGACAACACCAAATTGCACCTGTATGTGCTGAAGAGTGTGGTGATCTCGTAGTGCTATCAGGTAGGTGCTTGCAGACCCTGGGTGTAGTAGCAAGATTCGGCGCCGACCTACAAGTAAAAAGAGACCCAGGCTTGTGTTCAGAAAGAATGCTACGAATTTGTACCCTTCTTATTAACCGCCTTTCTCCTCCGACCTGAACCTGCTGGACTATTTAGCTTGGTCATACGTCGAAGATATCACAAACACACCTCCCACAAGACAAAAGCCAATCTGATCGCCGGCATTCGCCGACCTCCCGCGGGCATTTGCCGAGCTCCTGCGGGCATTCGCCGAGCTCCTGCGGGCATTCGCCGAGCTCCCGCCGGCGCTTGTGAAAATGGCATGCTCCCAGTTCCGAACCCGTATCAAGGCGGTGAGTGAAGCTGAAGGCGACTATATTGAATATATGTAAACTCTATGACATAATTGTGTTACCTATATTGATTTGATAAAGTTTTTTTTTTTTTTTTTTTTTAAATAAAGCTGGTGATGTTTTCTTTGGAGCAACACTTTTATCGTTCAACCCTGTATAATATACCCCACTCGTCACTCGCCATATTTCTACCTCATAAATATTTTTTCTTTACCGTGATTCATGTCGATTTTAGCTTTATCGAGCGAGGTGCGAAACCGCTCCACTAGCTTTGTACTTTTTAATGTTTTAATTCACCATGGTTAATAAATTTTGTTTGTACATACTAATTATAGAATTCTGTAGCATATATATATATATATATATATATATATATATATATATATATATATATATATATATATATATTACTAGACTACCCGTGACTCGTTGGGTCAGTATGTTATATTAGCAATGGAATTCCGAAAATTAAACATGATTTTCCTACAAATCGAACACCAACGAAAGTTATTTAGCAGCTAAAACGCACATGACCTTACCGATGAGAAATATAAAAATGAAAAATCCATACTGGAATCCTTCAACCAAGTTATAGAAACTGAAAATCTAAAAACAAAAAAAAATATTATTAATAAGATCTGAAGCAAAAAAATAAAACCTAAATAAATAAAATAAAATAAAACTAATATTGAAACAGATTAGTAAATGTGTCAACAAATTCACCGTTCTCACACAACAATTTTGTATCTAGAAATGTAAACAAAAAATAAAAAAGAAGGTAGGAAGGAAAAGCGACTGATAGAGAGTAGTAGTAGTAATAGTAGTAGTAGTAGTAGTGGTTTTACTACAATTGTTCTTATGTTTGTCAACGGGTTAAAGTTGTTATGTTGTAAAACAATAGCGACAGTATAGTTGTATTAAAGAATAGTTTCAAAACATCCCCACTTTTCCAATGTTAAATAATAACTTCGAAAATATAACGTTAATATTTCAGTGCGCAGGACAAAATCTGCAAAGAAGCAATTTGTGTTTATTTGTTTACGTTGTTATGAGTTAATATTTATGCACGCAGGCGCAACCGGATGTCGTAAGCCGGAAATGGGTTACATCACTCGTTACAAGGTCATTTAAGTTTTATAATTATATATATATATATATATAGGTAACTACTTAATTTACTCACATAAAATTAATATACGAAATTATAGATTTATGCGTAAACTTTAAGTATTTACTTAAAAAATGCGCAATACGTAGGTAGAGCTAATTAGTAATTTATAAAATATATATAGCGATTAAGCTACACTGAATATCCAGCGTTTCATCCACTCTGTGACTCTTTAGGCTTATGCCGCGGAATATTCAGTGTAGCTTCATCGCCATATATATTTTATAAATTACTATATATATATATATATATATATATATATATATATATATATATATATATATATATATATATATAATTGTATATATATATATACATACATATATATAAATATATATATATATGATATTAAATGAAAGATGAGGAATACAGTTTTATATAACTTTATTAAATTATCATAACAATAAAGAAAAATTAAGGGAAGAATAAAGATTTCTTAATTTTCCTCTTTACTTCCCCTACATTATTTAATTGTACCCAACTGTTCTGTTCTGATGATATAATAAAGTTATATACCTCTTTTTTCTTCATCTTTCATTTATTATTAATATTTGCCCCTCTTAATAGTATTGAACTTTTCTAACCTAGATAAGTTTTTAATTTTTTTAATTTTTAAACGTTTACTCTGTGATTATTTTACTACATACTTTATACACACACATATATTTACACACACACATATATATATATATATATATATATATATATATATATATATATATATATATATACACGCACACAAATAGCGCAAAGTCTATTTCTTTTCTTTTTTTAACAAATTCGGGCACCTTCCGTTTTTTTTTTTATATAAATCTGATGAATGTATATTTTTAAGATTAAGTTCTTTTCTGAGATTTTCAAAACCTTATTACACACCATGATTGGCATCCCTTGTCAGCATTATCACATTGGTCAATGTTTACGGGCGCATCAGCCTTCTTGGGAATGGAGGATTTATGTGCTGTAACGCAACATTTCAACGGTTTTAGATCGACCAGAGATATATATCTATTAACAAAGATTGTTTAATGTGCAAGTTTAAAAGAGAGAAATATATAGAGATTCTGTGTATGAGAGAGAGAGAGGGGGAGAGAGAGAGGTGAGGGAGAGAGAGAAAGTAAGATGACTTTGATCGTCGGTAATGATATTTCGTTGGTTGTTTCATTTACATATATTGTTTTGTTTTGTTTTTTCTAACACAGGAATCACCAATTATCCAGACCCGGAGGCCACTCAAGGATAAAGGGTTAATCGGTGCACATTAGGCATTGTTATTATAGCGTAGTGAGCATAAGTAGTGAGAATTTTGTAAATTTTATCACTTAGAGGGACGGTTCATCAAGAACTTGTTTACGTTATACTTGTGGACAAGATTGTAGTCAGCTGGAAAGCAACAAAACTGAAGAGAATTCCACAGGCGTGCAGTTCTAAGAAAGAAACTTTGTTCATGGAATCTACATTTAGGTTTAGGCACAGATAAAGAGTGTGGGAAAGTATTGATAGTGGTTTGGGCTAGACGAGTGTTTTTCGTGAAAGTTTGGCGGTGGTGGGCCATAGATTGAAGCTTAGCTGAGCACTTGCCATTAAAATAACGACAAAGCAGAGTCAGGCTCGCCACGTCTCTTCTGTGGGAAAAAGGTGTCAGCGAAGAGAAAAGGACACCCCCATTAAGCTTCGAAGTCTATTTTGAAATCTGTCAAGGCAGGATAAGCTGCTTCTAGCAGCTCATGCCCAGATGTAGCAACAGCACACTATCTTGGCCGTACCTGACTTTTAGAGTAACAATTTTTTCGTCTACTTAAATTGATGAGAAAAACACGCTAACACAAAGTGATTACATCTTTATCCGTGATCCTTTAATAGCTGCGCCAATTAAACCGCACCTTCATCTATGCAAAATGACCGTTTTCAGTGCATACATCAAGTTATTTCTAAGTTATAATTTATAGACACAATCAAAAAACAAAGATAGAACAATATAAATAAAGCAGTTTATTTTCGTAATAATAATCATATCGCAAAAATCTTTCACCATAAACGGATACGATAAAGTATTCAAGACTGCCATGCGGAAAAAATTGGTTATGAATGACGCATGATCTTATATCTTACTGGTCCCAACAAAATGAATTACATTGGCTTGCATCAAACTTGATTTCCCAATAGATATTTGTCTGGTGTGTCTATATACATTTCCCGAATAATATTTTTTTATTTACTGAGAATTTCCCGTCTTACAGCTTAATAATTCTTCGCAGTTTGTAACTTGCTTGGCTTTCATTTTTCCTTCGTTTGTAAGTGAGAAGAGCCGACTATTCAATTCATTCAAGTCCTCCGTTAACTTTCGAATATTGCTTTTGGTATTTTAAATACATCAGAGGAACTCATTATTCCAACACAGGTCAACACACAGCAGAAGCAAATATATTGAAGTAATAACGTTAGTTTTGCCGCAGGCGTGTAATATAACTTATTTTGATAGTGGCTACTTGGATAGTCAAATATAGATTTGAAATTTATATTTATGTCTTCCTTGGGTCCCAAAAACTAACTACTTTTATGTGTATTATCATCAGGCTATCATATACTTAAGCGCAAGTATATTAATCTTTTTACTGCAATTAATTTATAAGATAAGTCGAAACCTCAAGTATGGTACAAAAGACTGGCTGAAAAATTGTTCAGTAGTTATAGTATCGACAGCGGCCTTATCATATATATATTTTAGTCATTCAATGAAATATATTTTGTAATAAAAAATATATATATATTTATATATATATATATTTATATATATATATATTCATATATATATATAAACTTTTAGTCATTCAATAAAATATATTTTTAATAAAATATATATTGTAATATTAAAAATGCATTCTTTGTCTTACATAGAATAATAAAAATCTTTCGAATTGAATTTTAAACATTTCACGTCATAAACTCTTAAATTTATTAAATGACTTAAATTTATTTGCACATAGAGCAAGTTTTATTTAGATGGGATAGTACGTATCGAATATTACTGCCAATAATATTTTGTAAGACTTATAATCACAGGTTTTCATACCAGTTGATTATTAGATAATTTTATTCTGAAGTATATATATATATATATATATATATATATATATATATATATATATATATATATATATATATTCTTCGGTCGTAAAATATGTTTAAATATAATGTTTTAATTAATGCCGATCATATTTAAGTTTACAGAGATAATCTTCTATTAATTATTTTCGTTAAGGCACTAGCTATGATGGTCGAAAATTTCATCAGTGGGAAGCTACTGAAGGCTCGATTTGTCTGTATTAAATATGCGAAAATCCGGGGTTATGCTAAGTAACTATTCTAGTTGTAATATGAAAGAGAAAATGGTCGATCACTGATATGATATACATTTCCATTATAAAGGAAAAACAAATTGTAGGACATTAAACAATATTGCTGTGGAAATGATTATTTTGGAGTATCATGGGTAGAGAAGTTACCTTATAGATCAAGGCCGAGGCGGCTAGTGCTTGAGAAAATAGCGAGTGAAAACTTTCTTACTAACGGTAAGTTATGTTATTAGTGTGCATTAGTGAGGTTTCTGATTATCCAATCAGTACGAACCAGATTATGACGTGATTATAACGTTTGGTGAAGGCCCGACCTTCCTCGGTTCTGATGAAACATGTGAAGACGGTAGTGTCCACACAGTTGCAAGTGCAATCCTAGGTGATTCTGCTCGAAGACTCACTAATGTCCTACGACGCAGTTTTAGCCGCTTTCACGAAGACAAGGTTTATATGACGTTGGATGCAACAGTTGATGACCTCTTCTATCTACTTTCTTCCCACTGAAAACATCATTATACTTAGTTATTTCTATTTCTTAATTCACTTGAGAGTAATAATAATAATAATAATAATAATAATAATAATAATAATAATAATAATAGTCGATAAAGATTCGGGTTTTAGTTTTATTATTGAGTTATATATTCACAAAACAGAAAAAATAGTGTGTACAGTTTTTCACGGGAGAACCAAAAATAAAATATCGGCGCCAAATTTCTTTTCTCGTAGTTACAATAGTTGTTTAACATTCTTTCCTGCTTATCAATCGCTAAACGACCAGTTCTTGCTCAAACGGGTTGGCATATGGGCCGGGGCAGATCCTCTCCGAGTTAACAGACTCAAAAACCTGAGTCAAACTTACTCAAGAGTAGTTTTCCTTTTTTCTGCAGTGCCTTATATACTCAGGATTGGTGTCGGTCGAAACATAAATGATCTTCAATTTAACCAATCACCGTCTAATCCATTACATCTTGATCCGTCCTGATTGGATAATCAGCTACTTCTCCCAGAATCCAAATGAAGTAACTTTCTACAGAGCAAAGGTTCTCATTGACAATTTTCTCATTCACCGGGGGCTTCAGTCTTTGACCCCGCCACACGAGCCAGATTTGTTACATAAACATTCCGCTAGATATCTCTTAATAATCGGCCTAACAGCAATATTATTTCATATTTTCAACTTTGTTTTCCGTTACAACGGCGATCCACCATCTCTCATTCTAACTAGTAGGATTATCTTCCGTCATCCCGGATCTACCGTTGAAATAAAAATGCTTTAATTCCGTTTTGGTTGGTCTCCTTTTAGAGTAATCTTAAAACATAGTGTTACTTTATCTCTCTGTGACCACTCCGTCTTTAGTAATATCTTCCTATGATGAAACACGATGAAGACGGTAGTGTACACACAGTTACAAGTGCAGTCCTAGGTGATTCTGCTCGAGGATCCACTAAGATCCTGCGACACAGTTTCAGCCGCTTTCACGAAGACAGGGTTTATATGACGTTGGATGCAGCAGCTGATGATCTCTTCTATCTTATTTCTTTCCGCTGGAAAAAAAGATTATACTTAGTTATTTTTATTTCTTAAGTTCACTTGAAAATGATAATAATAATAATAATAATTATACTACTACTACTACTACTACTACTACTAATAATAATAATAATAATAATAATCAATGCATACTCGGGTTGTAGTTTTCTTATGAAATTATATATTAACAAAAGAGCAAGGATAAATCGGATGGGAGTCGTGTTTTTGTGGACACCGTTGTTGAGAGCCCGCATTGCTGTCCAACATTGTAAACCCTCGTTCACCGAGAGACCGATAAGAAAGGAATCGGTTTTTAAAAACAAGAAATCATCCCGTTTAAACGACTATTGAAACTGCAAGACAAAAATAAATTATACGCGATATATTTTATTTTTCCGGTTGATAAACTGTGCATAATATTGTATTTTCTTTTTGTAATTATTAATATTTATAACGAAAACTAATGCCAGAGTCCGCGTCTATTATTCATCGCTATAACTTGTGAATTAACTTCAGAGACGTAAAACCATACTGAACTGATATTTTTCAGCGAGCATCAAACGAGAAAGTGTGTCGTCTTAGCACATCCAGTAGCCAACCCTCATAGCATCATATCAACCCTGTCTTTGTGGAAGCGTCTGAGACTGCACTCTTAGACCTTTATGGTTTCATGGGTATTGGTGTTCAGTCCGAATCACCAAGAAATACCATCGTGTGTAACATGTAACTTGCTGGCACATCATTTTATGTTATCTTGTGCTGCTGGTAATCTCTTATGTTGTATAGGTCCCTGTTTGACCAGAATATGACATTTAACTTGGTGGACACCACAGTGTTCCCCGTGTTACATCATTACTAAGGAATGTCGGGTCACCCCTCACGTAATAATATAGTGTACCCAAAAATACTAGTAAATCCGCTGGCGTAGCTCGGTCGTAAGATACAATTTAATATAATAGTTTAATTAATGCAGATTTTAGCCTTATAATAATTGAACCAATACTCTATTGGTAATGACATTGTACATAATACATTTGAAAAATTTAAGATCAAGAGTTGATTGATAATTGTTAAAGTCCAAACCACCACATATATTTCTCGGGTTTTATTTGTAAGAATTTCAGCAAATCATATATGTATATAAAAGTTTTAAGAACAAACCGAATTTATTTTCAAATGTGTATTTGCACATGCCTAGATTGTAATTTTGAATAGACTTAAGCTTGCCAAGTTCAATTATTTTAAAATAAGAACCCTGAAACATTTTTTGCAAAAAAACAAAAACAAACAAAATCAAATTTATCTCACAAGGGTAAATTCTCTATATTTCAATTTAATGTGTGTAAACCAAAAATAGATACATGCATACGATGCCACTTCTATATATCTATATATCTATAAAAGTGATATTGTCTGTCTGATGTGCGAGACTGTGTGTGTATATTTCCGTACAAAACTACTTTGTCAATTTTCAGTCTACAGACTCGGGGTTTTACATAAGGGATATTGAGATTTAGGAATATCTTTTTAATCGGTTTTCGGTCCGGAATTTGGCTGTCAAGGGGTCCAAATTTATATATAAGAGTGAAGTATGTCGATATGCTTTCATATTTAAATGTACCAAATTCACTTCTGTGTACGGCACAATCACGCTGACACACCGATTTCCGCCAAATCACCGAAGTTGAGTCTGGTCAGTACCAGATGGGTGACCATTTGGGAATGCTAAGCGCTGTATGTACGTGTTGATAGATTGGGCGTGAAGCCAGCACCCTTATTCCGAAAAAAGAAAAAGAACTCCTCGCTATAAGAGCATCTACAAAGTTATACATGGGTTCTGCTTCTTCAAGATCTCGAGACAATGGGTGGATGTAAATTCACTTCTAAACTGAATATTAGAGGATTATAAACTTTGAATAGAACTACGAAATCGATAGATTAAAAAGTTGGAAACACTGTAAATGGAAGACCATTGTACATTTGCCTATTTTGGAACTAGATGAAAGTAAAAGAAAATGATATATATTTTAATGCGCTTATGCATAATAATAGAGGGTGCTATCGTCGGAATTGCCTAGTATATTTTAGAAAACGCCAAACAGTTCCGAAACACTGAAAGCTCTAAATACAGTTCAAACATAATAACAAAATACACGGTTACACACATTAGTTAACTTTAAAAATAAACCAGTAGATACATGCACGTGTGTGTCCGCCTGAAAATATTCAACCGAGAAACTCTAAAACTACTAGTCTCATGAAACTAAATCTAACAGGAAATACTAATCATACACCTTCGTTTCGATGGATGAATAACACGCAGAGAAATATGTCGTCAGGTTGAAATGAAACATGTTTCTTTCAACTCGCCGATATATTCCTATTATTTTGCGCATTCGCAAATCCATTCCTAGCTAGAAATAGTATAACTTTTACGCTTTCTGATTTCTCTGTAAGGGTGTCCAGTCTAGAAATGTGTCCGACTGAGTGGGAAGAGGAGATAGGCAGGCATAAGCAGCAGCATCGGCAGAGCATGACAGTGGGTATCTCCGCGGAAAATGCAACAGAATCCACCGCCCCTTCATCGGTCTGCTCAGTCACAGCAACATTTGCCAACACTTATGACAACCTTTAGGCGCGATTCTCATTCGTCTATCTAAACGAAAGGACGCCAACAACAATTCCTCTGTTGTAAGCTCTAACAGAAAGGGACGCACCCGTGACATTCAATTTTTTGTTTCTATTTTAGCTGATGGCACAGAATTCATTTTTAATCTTTTGAAAACGTTACTATATATTAGGTGCAATATAATATCCAACAGAGAATTAGTTCTGTAATAAATATGAAATCTATATAAATTAAAATATCTTCAACCGTATTTTAATTTATTTTAATCTGGATGCCCAATTATTATCTTAAAATGATATTTTAATTGTTTACCTTAATTTAAAATGAAATTAAAAAAAGTCTTAATATAATTTTACAGGAGTGAATTTCGTACAGACAGACACAATATATATTCAATTAAAAAGTGGCCCGCGGTTGCGCCATATAATACATTCTGTAAATCTTGTTCGGTCTCTTCCGAAGATTTCGACTGTAGAAGGATACTTCTTTTGCATAAGTACTTTTTTTAACAACGTAATAAAATAAGTATTGTTTCTCTCTCAGTTACATTATTTATTCAATCGTTCACAAATACTGAGTTGTTCCTACTTATGCTCCTTTTGCCAAACATGCTATATTTACAAAAAAATTTTACGGTGTTCTCGGAGTATACTCAATTGTTTTACACGATAGAGCCGTATTTTATATAAATATGTATGCAATAAGTAGGCTTTAGATAACGACAAACAAGAAAATACGTTACGCCGTGTACAATGATAAATCCTTCTCGAATTTAAACGTAAATTTATGCATACAATTAGACATGTCCTGGTTTTAGAACATCCCTGGTCGGGAGTTGGTTGTAAAGAATCTTATCATGAAGAGAAAACGGAACATATAGTTAGACACCTGCAGAAAAGAACAGAGAGACAGAGCAACAAATAGATTATTATTCCTTGAGTCAACATTTTATAATGCATTCTTTCTACATAACAATATCTTGTGCTAAAAATATAAAATAGCAATACATTGATTTATCTTTGAATTAATTTATGATATTATTTTAATTTGTACTTTTTGTGCTACAACTCTGTATCTTTGTCTTTTTCTATTTATTATTCATTTCCATTTCCTGTGTTCTATTTTGATATTACTTTAAAAACATCCGTTTCGTTTCCTATGCCGTAATGGTATTTTTATCTAATGCACCGATTCGACAGCCATTCTTTTAAATTGTAAATGTTTTTTATAGTTGTTTTTTTTTTGTTTTTTAGTCACAGACTTTATTTTTGCATTTTTAATGTGAATCTCATTTTACTCTTTGTCTTTTTTTTCACATAGCTTCGCTATCATATTTATTTTTGTTCCTACTCAGTATTTTTTGTTCTTAATTTCATTTATGCATTTGTATTTCTTGTAATAATTATCTAATTCTTTTTTCTTTCTCTTTAAATTTGCATTTTTGTGTTATCTTTGGCCATGACGGTGCTCAAGTGGTCAAAAATACATAATAACGATTAGGCTGTCCAAGTTAAAATTAAGTTCGTCTCACAAAGATCACTTTCACTGCGCATATCTAATATATATGGTATATATTAGCAGTTCCAATGCATCTTTACTCGGCAAAATGTGCCTTTAGATTTCTCCTGCTTTTAGATGACACATCTAGAAAACGGAAACTGATATAAAACCTTCGGTTTACATTGTCTCTATGCTAGCTGGCTTCAACTTCTCACTGAAATGTTCCCTGCTATTTGTGTATAGGTATTCCTACAAATAACTATATATATATATATATATATATATATATATATATATATATATATATATATATATATATATACAGATGCTGTTGGTTTTTGTTTTAGCGATATGTTTTTAACGGATTCAATTATATACGAAAGTGCATTTTTACCTAAATGCGAGTTGAGAATAATTTCCCTTTAACCAATTGTGTACCCACACATGGGGAGACGTATACATATTATTTTCAAAATATAATTATCCACTAATACGTGTTCCGTCGTATTCGTCTAATCAGAGTGGCTGAATCTAGCGCGATTCGAAATCGGACCCCACCGTAATGAGCCTAAACCCCTTACCGCTCACCCATCTAGCACCTTTGTCTGGATATATCGCGATTTACTAAGATGTGGTGATTTTTGTTTTAGCGATATGTATTAAATCGAGTCATTATGTACGAAAGTGCATTTTTACCAAAATGCGAGTTGTGAATAAATATGTATATATATATATATATATATATATATATATATATATATATATATATATATATATATATATAAAATCTAGGGTATAGTCTGTTTGTCTTTTGCTGAAGCAGTCGGTACGTTACGCCTTGAAAAATGCTAAATGCACTATTTGAAGACTAAACTGTTTTCTACTATACCAATGTCGCCAAAGTTGGCTTAAAAGTTGCAATATGCAACCATTGACAAAAAATGTATATCGGACTGACATTCTTCTGAGTTTGCCTCTTTTTTAATATCATTATTAGGGATGTGCCAACATAATTTTCTTTTCATTGTTTTGACTCTTGAGTATATATGCTTCAGTATCTTATATGTTTTTAGATGGACGGATGTGGTTCTCTGTTGATAAAGTGTGTCTAACTGTGTCGTATATATATCCGAGAGCCAAAAGAATGAAAAGCATGTTCTGTTGTCACAGGCCTAATCATTATAATATATGTATATTAATGTAATGGTGTCAGAAAAAAAATTGTAATGGTTTCGACATGAAGTGATACTTTACTGAAGAAAAAAGCCATAGAAACGTTACATAAAAAATAAAACAGTCGAAACAAAAAAGGAGCAAGAAAAAAGAACATTGACTGCCGAGAGGTGCTAGACTGAAGGATGTAGGTGAAGATTGTCTATTATGATGTCATTTTATCATTTGTAGTGAATGTAGTTGAATATTACTTTCTGAGTATTTATTATTACTTATTAGTGTAAATCATATGAGTTAGTTCTGTATTAAAGAAATACAACCTATCTTTATGGAAATGTAAACTAATTCATACTTGCTGCATTTTATTAACTATTTTTAGCGCTATCCAGAAAAATATCATCTTCATAAATACGCATTTCTTGACAACATATGTATTGTTTTCCGTGGAATTTTCACAGGTCTTCTGAGAAATAAGTATTTGGTGAGGATAACACGCATGTGCATCCTAACAGAATCTCCAGTGGTGACATGGTTGTTAAGCCAGTCGCATGGGTGGAAACATCGGACACGAATCACCTTTACCTATAATCCCAAACATCCTAACAATGAGGCAAGGTTTAAATTACTAGCGACAAGTGGAATTAGGATTATATATTCTAGGTAAATATTTCACGTTGGAGAATATCCCGACAGAGAATTATAAATATTCCGTCGTATGTTTATCTATTAATGTATCATTATATTTATTTATTTTCACTGTTATTTTAATCGATTTTAAACTTATGTCGATTTTTGTGTTGATATTTTTAAACGAAACATAGGACCCCATGGTGAAATGATCAACGCAGTCGGCCATAATGCATATCATCTGAGGTCCTAGAACGACCAAGCTAAGTTGACGAGCTGTAGTACCTCGAAACCCGTGTTAATAGATTACCATATTATAAGTAAAATAACACATAAATAATATTTATTTACGTATTTCCTCCGAATTATGTAGGCGATCTTCTAAAAATAATTGTTTTCTTGTTCTCCAAGATCGAAGATATTAATAATCGTATTATCGTTCAAAAAATGCACATATAGATATATAGATATAGATAGATATATATTTCTATAAATAAGCGTGTGTGTAGCCATTCTTATAAATATAAGAGAATGAAAATGTATAAAGACAAAGATGCATTAATAGACAAATGTATAAGTAAATATATATAATCATTCACCTTTTATTGTGGTTGAATATGTTAGTTATTGTGAGCAATAGTAAGTCAATATTTCACTTTGGAGAACATGCTCGAGTGTCTCTGACGAATAGATTGTGAATACAAAATCATAAGATGTGGTGTGCACACCCTGATAAAGGCTTTTAAATTCGCAGATGATATACTGAGCATTATTCCTTTTTACACGGTTTCGCCTATTAATTCGCAGAATCTGTACATCTAAAGTATAGCAAATAGCGTAAAACTTTGACTCGCGCCTTTGCCGATTCTACTTCAATAACTATTTCCGGTCATATTATAATGGCCTCCGGTGACAGCACAAACTGCATTGTTTTCCAACTTTTTTGCGACTTTGTCTCTTAAACCACACACTGCACATTTATATAGGCACTTGGAAATTTCTTCTCACAGAAATTAACCTATTATTATCGATTTGTTCAACATTTTAGTTTCTGAATTTTTTTTTATTTTCAAAATGTGATTGAATCAAGAAAATAAATATTCCAGGACAGATAATATTAATTGACTTGTAAATATATAAGCATACCCTTAATAAATGGTGAACACGTCTGTTAAACGTTAGTTTATATGATGTGGGTTATATTTGCTTAAATCTTGCGTTCTGCAAATGTAAGGCAGAGGTAGATATCTTTTTTGGAAATATAGATGCCCCTGATTTGTGATAAATGTTAATAAATCAAATTATATAACTATTTGTAATGAAGTATCAATTAATTTTATGGTTTTATTATGTATTAAAAACATCATTTTTGTAGAATCTGAAATTAATGGTTAATCGGGGGTTGCATATTTATTAGATATAAATTAAGCAAGATTTTCTCACTTTTCATATCTCCTTGAGACCTTTTAAACATAAGTTATATTGTAAATATGATCTTGAATGCAAATACAGATTACGTATCAATTAATAGATTTTCTCATATATTAGTTTTTTTTAATGTTTTTAAACAATTATTATTTTTCTTGGAACATTTCATGAATAGAAATAAGATTATGCATAATGATGAAAGTGCTGGTTCTGCTGAGTAATGCTTAATATACGACCTGACACTAGACGATCTGTCAAAAACTGAATATCGAATGCAGCAGAAAATTCTATGCGTATATACCGGAAAAATTCGAAAAATAAGTCATACACCATTCAGTATTAGGGTTACAAAAAAAGGTCCCCCTTTAGATTAGATTAGATAGAACATTAGATAGACTGAGAGTCGGACCTTGTAAGCAAGGTTCGGAAATAGATTCAGAAAGGAATTCGGCATTGTTTAGTTTCACATGAAATAGTTTAGAGATGTTGTTGGAAAAGGAATTTTAATTCTTCAATTCCTTTTATGAAAACTGAATTAAAATAAGGTCAGAGAAAAAAACGAACAATCGCATTTTTGTAAAATAAGTTAGGTCGAAAAATAGGTTGGTTAGAATTCTTTGTATTCAGAAATGGTGTTGACATGTGCTAATCACACATGTTTAGGCCATGTGAGTTTCCACGTGTGTGTGGCACGTTTTGAAGCCAAACATGACTTCAGAGCAGAAAATGAATTCTTAATATATTTTGCTAGTTTTAGTGAGATTGGAGAGGGACAGAGAAGGAGAGACGGAGCCAGAGTCCGGTCCGGATTGAATCAGAGGCGGGCCCCCCTTTAGAAGCGAAGGGGAAAGTTTTAAACATGTAAAAGCAACTTTGAATTCCTGGATGCGATCATCATTTTGACCGGTCAAATGGAATAAAAGAACATCATCATATTTTTGTAACTGCCATCTTCGTGTCACCATTCTACCAAATTGAAGGTAATGTGAAATCATGTATATGAAAATTGTTCCCATTCATCTTTATAATGAACTTTGTATAAAACTCGTCTAAGTAATGTGTCCTCCTCTCCATCTAAGTAATGACTTGCCCCCTCCTCCGGTGTTAAAGAACTGATCACCTTCCCTCAACTCGCCTACGAGATATGTTATAAGAAACCACAGACTGTAAAATGTTATAAATGCCACTTCTCTCTTCCATCTCCCCCCTCATCAGCGCTGTCTCCCCAATACGAAATCTCTATAGAACATTAGTATCCAATTTCTACACGCACTTGGAAAACGAAGCGATAATACACAGTTTTTGGATTATGGGACAAAAAGGAGAAAGAATAAACATTAGTAGCTATTAACATTAGATGCTTGTTTAAACGGAACTGGAATTTAAACGATAACCAAGTATCGAGGTCTTATGTATGAAATGAACACAAATAAGAAGTATTAAGAAAATCTCTGTCATTCTAGTTATTATAAAAGCGGCACATGTAAATAAATTTCAAAACTACATGGCAAATATAGCCGGCGAACCAAGTACAATGGAGTTTTAAACACCTGTATTTGAAGGGGCGATCAGAATCTTAAAAATAAATCTCTCGGTTGAAATATCTTAGTTAGCCGGTGAATATTCTTAACCTCTAGCTTTAACAGACTGTAAAGAAAAACAACAGAATAGAGATGAATTACTGGCGAACACAGAAAATTTAATCAAAGATAAAACACTAAAAAACCTAGCAATACTAGACATTTTCTTTTTCATTAAATGTAAAATAGAAATCATTCTTTCCAACCCTTTCTGAGACCTTTTGCAAACTTTACACCAACCAACAAAACTCAGTAATATGTGTGTGTTTCCTTATTTTGGTAGTGATATGTGTTTTTCCTAATTTTCATTGGTTGGTTGGTTAGTTTTATTTTACGACATATCAACCTTTTTCAGGATATTTAATGCTGAATCGAATGATTTTGAAGAACATTTTTTTTCAATAGAGTATATTTGTTTTTTTAAGTCGGTTTCTATTCAACCCGTAGTATGGACCCTAACAGGTACTACCATTCTGGGTCAGAGTAAACCTGGGAGCAATGTGAATTAAAGGGTGGCTCTACACTCCCCAACACCCACAAGCTGAGGCCTCACCTTCGGATATAGTTTAAGGTCATATCCAGGATCCCTAATTTTGGTAGAGATACTGCTCTAGAAGAGAAAGTTAAACGTTCGTTCTTCTTGGCAGTTATATTTGGCCATTTCTATATTCTCGCTCGTAGACCCAACATCGCCACCAAAAAGAAGAAAAACATATATTACAAAGTAGTCCACAAACCAAGGTGTTTTCCTCTGAACGTCGCAGATAAAACTACAAGGATCGTAGTTTTCATTAAAAAAAAAAAATATAACCACCACTCATCATTCTAATCTTTGAATTTTAACCTCACAAAATAATAATTCCAACTATATCTATTTATATAATATTTATTTTCCAACTATATTTATTTATATAATATTTATTTTCTTTATATATTGATTTTAATCTTTGTGATGGTACGTAAACGTTGTACGAATCTCTTCTCCCAGAAACATGCTGTTAGCCGTCTTAGGAGTGGTATTTTTATAGTATAAACATGATTTACTGAAAGTTCACAGAAATTGTCACTAAAGACATGATTCAGTTCAGGTCGATTCAATTACTGGCAGAAAACTGGCATTCCAAATAACACAATAGAAAACTATCGGTTCTCCAAGTTTCTGACAGCTTAATTCATACGTCCAAATAAATTATAGTAACAACTTTCAAATAATAATGCAAAGAAATATCATACGACAAAACAATTTAAAACAAAGATGAACACATAGCACTGACATTTTTACAAAAAAATGTTAAAAATTGTCCGTAGACTTAACATGAACTGTTATCAGGGCGCATTAAAAGAAATTTTAGGCGGGACTTTCAACCTGTCTTTTCATATAATATTCTTTTTCAATACAAATGTCATTCTAATACAGACTGTAACTTTACTGCTATAAGCACGGATAACGGCGCATGCTGGCTCTGCAATAACATTACATTGAACAGTTTTTTAAAAAAAACCCGTTATATGGAAAATAGCTATCTGTCACTATCACATAAACCCTTTCTATATATAAATGCATCTATATATCTACAAAAGTGAGAATGATGTGTTTTCAAGGACAATTTTCTAGCCTATATACTCAATGAATGTTTGATCTACATACTTAACAGGTTATTAAGAGACGTGGAAAACATTTTTAGCAAATATTGTATATACACATGTTAATATGGATAATATTCTGTGCCACCCTCCTCCCTCTACATGTACTCTTCATTAATCTTCTCGTCAATGAGCATTTTATATTTTTATTCTTGAAACTTCCGTACTAAACGGGCAAAACCCCGTCGAGGTTTAGGTCTTTCCACCTCCGTTTATATCATATATAAACACACATATAACGTCCAACGATATATGCTCCACGTCAAACAATATACAGCCAAAGTCATATATACTCATACATATATATGAACACACTATTGCTTGAGGTAGTTGCAGGTTTAGCGAAACAGTACTTTTTGTGAATGAATATAAATGCACCCTATCTTGGGTTGAGCATATTTGGGAACAAAAGACACAAACTACCGCCAGCGTAAAAAACAATTTTATTTTGTGTATACAAATGTAGCTCAGGTTATTAAGACACTTTTTAACATTGTAATTTCCTATACCCGTCTAAGCAACAGCCAAATAGCGTAACGGTGAGAACCGATGGCTGTCGCCTGGGTGGTCGAGATTTAATCCTGGCTTGATGTAGTTGTTGGTCTCGCCGCACTGATTGGCTGTGTTTAGAATGTGGATGACTTCAAATGCTCCTTAATAAGGAAACGAAATTAAAAACAAAAACTTCGCTAGCGTAAAAAAGAAATGCTCTTTGTGTAATCAAATAGTTTTGGCCGTTTCGACATTGTTTAACATTGTAATTTCTCATGCTAAATAGCGTAACGGTTACTCTCGCCTGGTCGGTCGAGGTTGTTGCTGCACTGATGAGCGTTGATACATCGAAACAGTACTTTATATTTATGAGTATATATGAATGATTCTATATTTCGTTTGAAGATGATATATATATATATGTGTGTGTGTCTGTGTGTGCGCGCGTGCGTGTGTGTGTGTTGGTTTGTTTGTTGCTTGGTTGGTTATTTTTGTTTTACGGCATATCAACTCTTTTCAGGTTATTTAATGCCGAATCCCAAGATTTTGAAGAAAACATTTTTAATAAAATGCATTTGTTGTTTTCAAGTCTGTTCCTATTTACCCCATAGTTGGGACCTTAAGAAGTATTACCACTCCGGCTCAGAGTGGACGTGGGAGCAATCGCAATTAAAGGGTGACGGCACACTCCCCAAAGCCCGCAAGCTGGGGCCTTACAATCGAATATAGTTTAAGGTCATATACAGGATCCCTAATTTTGGTAGAGATACTGCTCTAGAAGAGAAAGCTGGGGCCTCACCACTGGATGTGGGTGTGTGTGTCTGTATGTGCGTGCCTGTCTTAGATATTTAGTGTATATATACTTTGAAGTGTATACGTGATCGCTTAGTAATAAGTGCGTAAACATACCATACGACATCCACGGCAGACTGTCTTTACAATAAAAGCGTGATCAAAGTGTAGTATCTGTTCTTCAGATGCTGCACTTCTATTTCTTGTTCTCTTTCGGTGGAGGAGAAATCCTTCACGACTGAGACAATTTTTATTTTTGTACCTTTTCTCCACGTTAAAAAACGACCCTGGTGTCTAACTCTGCCCCGTGGGGAGGCATAGTAAATAGGTACAATAATAGCGTGCGGATACAGTACTGTTTTCAGCGGGGGATCCATCGACAAATGAGGAAACATCTATAATCAATCTGGGTTGATTCTCATCTGTCGGATTCTGGCAAAAGCTGCAAATGAAAATTCGTACAGAATGAAGTCTTGTGTTTAAAGTAGCTTTATTGAACGATATTTCCACATCGTAAATCTGAACGCCAGTAATAGATTTCTACTGTCGATATATTCGGAGAGTTTCCTCCGCTCGGAGTTTGTGGGCTGTCTTCTTTCCTCTGAATACAGGCTGTGTACTAACACTTACTGCAAAACGTGTCACTCAAAAAACATCATCCCCTATAAATAACGTCATCAACACGCATCACAACACTACCATTGTCTGATGCCTGTAAATAGTCATCCATGACGATTTTCACTTATTTAATTCCTTTTTCGCTAGTTTCTATGGATTATTTCATGCAAATACTCTCTTTAGTTTAATAGCCTTTACTATTTGTTTACACTCTTTTCCTTATTAATAAAATATTTCTAACCTAAAACCTGACAACTGACCATGATGCTTGGCCTTCAAAGTGTAGTATTTGTTCCGGCAGATACTGCAAGCAAAGCCCATATGTGGGTGCGACCCCACATATAAGACCTTGGACAATGTAGGGGCAACCCTTCATACCAATTGTCACTATCCAGCCTCCCTACTCCGCAGGGAGTTGGTCTCCATTTCCCCTTCACTCCTCACATTAAAAATCGGCCTTCTGCATAATTTGCTCGGAGCTGGAGCAAATAAATACCAACCCTTCATACCAATTGTCACTATCCAGCTCCCTCACTCCCCGGGGAGTTGGTCCCTATTTCCCCTTCACTCCTCACATAAAAAATCGGCCTTTTGCCTAATTTGCTCGGTGGAGGAGCAAATAAATACCCTGACAACTGGCCATGCTGCGTGGCCTTCGAGCCGGGATCAAAGTATAGTATCTGGTACGGCAGATACTGCGAGCAAAGACCATATGTGGGGGAACCCTTCATTCCAATTATCACTACCCAGCTCCCCTACGCCCCGGGGAGTTGGTCCCCTTCACTCCTCACATGAAAAATCGGCCTTGTGTCTAATTTGCTCGGTGAGGGAGCAAATAAATACACTGACAACTGGCCATGCTGCTTTGCCTTCGGGCCGAGATCAAAGTGTAGTATCTGTTCCGGCAGATACTGCAAGCAAAGACTATATGTGGGGCAACCCCAAATATAAGTTATTGATCAATGTAGGGGAAACCCTTCATACCAATTGTCACTATCCAGTTCCCCTACTCCCCGGAGAGTTGGTCCCTATTTCCCGTTCTCTGTGTACTTTAAATAACGAATTTGTTCCTTATTTGCTCAGTGGGGACGCAAATAAATACCCTGGCAACTGGCCATGAGGCAGGATAGCCGGTATATTAAGGAGACAATTACATATCATATACACATGAAAATATTCTTATCGAAACGGGTAACATATATTCTGCCAGTAAAAATTCAGGTCTCATGACAGATAAATTTCATTTCTCTAGGTTGGCGCTTATTTTATCATTTAATAGTATTAGAATCAAGAAAAAGCATAGTTGAGTTCGATATCAAAAGAAATATTTACATTTAATCGGAACGAAAAACTAATTATTATAAATGACGATATCAACATACACTGGTAGTTTTTTTTTTTTCTGGCGTTATATTATCAAACTCTAGAGCCTAGATGATATCACATTCAAATGCAGATTAATCTTGATTAATGCCATGAATGACTACTTGTTTTGTTTTGTTTTTAATTTCGAACAATATTAAAAAAAAACGAATGCATAAACTTCTTTGTGCATAATGCATATATTTTGCGAAGAGTGTACACGGAGGAAACAAAAAATGTATGTAACCGTCGCTTCCAGAGCGTAAAATATCAGAGATAATCGAAAAGATAATAGCATTGCCCGATAGCATAATGTATGGGTGGATTTGATTATATGACAAAATCAGATGAAGTCGAAACAATAGAAAACAACGGTTTCATGAATACATTTATTACATGAAATATTTCTGGTGAATAACGTATAAATTGAAATGCATATTTTAAATATGAATAGAATATATCTCACTACTGATGCAATTCTCTATCCATATAAAAGCCAAGTACGGCCAAGGATGGAATACTGTTGCAATATCTGGGCAGGAGCTGCCAAAAACAGCCTATCATGCCTTGACAGAGTACAAAATAGACTTCATGGTTTAGTGGGGGATGCCCTTTTCTCTACCCTGCAAACCCTCTCCCACAGAAGAAACGTTGCGAGCCTATCCTTGTTTTATCGTTATTTTCATGGCAGGTGCTCGTCTGAACTCCAATCCCTGGTCCCCCCTCGCCAATCTTTCACGAAAAACACCCGTCTAGCTGAATCCACTGTGAAAAATTTCCCCAACTCTATATCTGTGCCTAAATCAAAACGCGGATTTCATGAACAAAGCTTCTTTCTTAGAACTGCACGCCTGTGGAACTCTGTTCCGTCTGCCTGCTTCCTTCCGGACTACAACTTGGATGTCTTCAAGTCTAATGTTAACAAATTCCTAATGAACCGCCCCCCCTAATTAAACACTTCATCAAATCTCGTCACTAACGTAATGTACTTGCAATAACCCTTATCCCTGAGTGGCTTCCGGGCCTTGATAAGTGGTAATCACTGTGTAAAAAAAAAATACACGTTTCTGAATTTTAGTATATGAAGTTGATTATTTGTATTATTTTTATTTTTCGGGCAATTGCTCTCATCAAGATTAAAATATACACAAGTTTTCCCTCATTGTATTCTTCGAACTTCTTCAGTGGAACCAATTGTATATTCTTTATTACTATCCATTTATTAAAAAGGGGGCTCCTTCAGTCTTTGACACACTATAGATACCTATATACGTGGATATGTGGGCGAATCAATAAAGGTTTACTATTTTGAATATTTATTGACAAAAAACTTTCAAAAATTATATATATAACATATATATATGTATATATATATATATATATATATATATAAATCAATAAAAAAGAAAATGACAATTTAAAAAAATATACTACTATATGGATTTATTTATTATTTATTCAAGAAAGGATTACATCAATTGAGTGTGTAGGGTGAGGATTAGAATCTTTTAAGCAATAGCATTTTTAAGCTAAATTCTTCCCACCAGAAGAGGAGAGAAAATGCGAGGTAACTATTATACTATTATCCCCTCACATTTATTATCTTAATATAGTATTATACCGTATATCTTATATTTCATTGAAGTACTGTTATAATTTTTAGACACTCCTTCTAAAATGTACCGACATAGCATAAATGTCTTATTTTAAGTAGTCCCTTTCCATAGTTATAACCCATTAACACCTTTCATTTTATAAGCAGCTTCTTTCATTTAACTTACCCTATATTCTCCTGGAGATTTTAATCATGCATACTGTACAAATATATTAAACCCACATACAAGTTATGCTAGACAACTACTTCCCTTACATAATGGAAGCTATACTTTACCTACATCACAGAGTTCGATTTAGTTATTCCACCCCCAAACAGTCTTACTATATTATCACTTATTTCGCTCTTTGGGTAATTATCGCTAAACGTCGCATTTTTTTTACACAGTGATCACCACTTATCAAGGCCCGGAAGCCACTCAGGGATAAGGGTTATTGCAAGTACATTACGTTAGTGTGGAGATTTGATGAAGTGTTTAATTAAGGGGGCGGTTCATTAGGAATTTGTTTACGTTAGACTTGAAGACATCCAAGTTGTAGTCCGGAAGGAAGCAGGCAGACAGAACAGAGTTCCACAGGCGTGCAGTTCTAAGAAAGAAGCTTTGTTCATGAAATCCGCGTTTTGAGTTAGGCACAGATATAGAGCGGGGGAAATTTTTCACAGTGGATTCAGCTAGACGGGTGTTTTTCGTGAAAGATTGGCGAGGGGGGACTAGAGATTGGAGTTCAGACGAGCACCTGCCATGGAAATAACGATAAAACAAGGATAGGCTCGCAACGTCTCTTCTGTGGGAGAGAGGTTGCAGGGTAGAGAAAAGGGAATTCCCCACTAAGCCACGAAGTCTATTTCGTACTCTGTCAAGGCAGGATAGGCTGCTTTTGGCAGCTCCTGCCAAGATATGGCAACAGTATGCCATCCTTGGACGTACTTGGCTTTCATATAGATAGAGAATTGCATCAGTAGTGAGATATCTTCTGGAGCAGTAGAAGGATCCCCCCATCTTTCCAGCGACCTTGGCAACAGACTTGATGTACGTGTTCCATTTCAGATCAGGATTAAAGGTCAAACCCAGAAGCTTGTCAAAACACGGGACCTCACCCAGACGAAAGCCATCAATCACAATTGATGCCAGCTGGGGATCAGAGCATTGGTGATGTAAGGATAGGAGTTTGGTTTTGGATGCATTAAAGGTAACCATCCACATCTTCCCCCACTGAACCACGCGCTCGAGATCAGAGGAGAGAGAATGAGAGAGAACTTTGTCATTTACAGCCTTTAATGTGTTGCCGTAGATGGTCGTGTCATCAGCATAAATGTCAACGAATGATTAAAGTATGTGTTTAGCGAGGTCATTGATGTAGATCAGGAAGAGAGTTGGGCCCAGGATTGACCCCTGAGGGACTCCAGCATTTATATTGCAGGCCTCCGAGTTTTGTCCCTCTTCCACTACTCTTATGAGCCTATCGAAGAGAAACGATTTAATGATTGAGAAAACATTTCAAGTTATACCGTAGCTGGAAATCTTGTGAAGTAGACCCTTATGCCATACCTTGTCGAAGGCCTTTGATATGTCATTTATGTTACCTGCTACTGATGAGAAGCATTAAGCTTCGAAATACCATGGTATAAAGAGTTCACACTTATCGACACCTTTAATCGGTGCATCTCTTTATTGAAAAAATTATAAATATTAGTATATATTATTATATCGTCATTTTATTTCTTTACTGATTTCTATATAAGTTCAAAAACAATTTGTTGAGTTTTACATTATCCCCATAAATCTCATCTTAGAGTATTGGTCTTCTTTTTAATTTTCATATATATATATATATATATATATATATATATATATATATATATATATATATATATATATATATATATGGTCCCCTAATAAAATGTATACACTCTTTAAATGACCATAAAACCAACATTTATTATAAGAAAGAAAAGCTTCACCAATCAAAATACTGTGAACAAATATAGAAACCAGTTAATTATCGAACATGTTAAAATTATTAACAATGGTGGTCCATGAACAGCTGAGAACGCTCCATGATTGAATAAAAAACATTCCTAAACAGTTCAATTGGTATGTTGACACATCTTCTTTCAATGGTTGTTTTTGAACTCATTCATTGTAGCCAATTTTGTTGTGTGAATCCTGTGTTTAAGATGCTCTCACCCACGACAAAAAAAGAGAAACGTCCATTAGGAGGAGAGTAAAAATCGGTGAGCGTGGACAGTACTCGATACTTCTTCATCCTAACTATCTGTTTCGCAGGTTACTATCAAGATATGGTCGTACGTCATGATGATAGTGGCGAAGTGTTCCATTCTGCTGGAAGTGCCATTCTTTATTCCTAAACATCTCTTGGGATATATATATATATATATATATATATATATATATATATATATATATATATATATATCTTTTCCCTACGTGAATGGGGCTACTCTAACAAACGTCTCTCTGGATATTTGTACTACAGAC
The DNA here is from genome assembly GCF_053919585.1 of Euprymna scolopes. NCBI lineage: Eukaryota > Metazoa > Mollusca > Cephalopoda > Sepiida > Sepiolidae > Euprymna > Euprymna scolopes. The sequence continues at coordinate 87,266,690 of NC_136507.1, forward strand.
TTGAAACTTTGTACTTAAAAAAATTGTACCTGTCGAACAGTTTCTATTACTGTTCATGCTGCTTAAAATAGCTACTAAGGGGGGAAATGCATTCGTAGTTGTAAGCTGATAATAGGTATTACTTCTGCACCTGTGAAAATATACATGCATCACTTGAAGTAGCTAACTTTTTAACCTCTTAACCTATAAACACGCATGGCCCTGTCTTAAGAACCATTCATAAAGTATTTTATGTTTATTGAACAGTTAGTTTTTTTTTTCAGAAATATACTTTTAATTTGTGTTGTTTATATCTAAATATCCACTTGTATATTGAATATAGTTTAAATTAATTTTATAACAATGTCACCTAATATTTTGAAACAAAAGTAAACGTAATTCCCAAACAAATTTAAAAAAAAAAATTGAGCGCGTATGGGTTAAATATACCCGTCGATAGCTCAGTAAGTATCTCTCAAGGCCAAAGCGGTACATGTTTTGTTTTCTATTTTACCTGATAGAACCCAATCATTTGCTTTTTTTCTGTTAATATCATTAATATATCTTGGTTCAATGAATAATTAAATAAAGAAGTGGCTCTATAGTAATAAATACGAAACTGTCATGAATAAAAGTATGCTATTTAATCGTACAGAACGATGGGTCCTGCCGGAGAGCCACTATCATATATTGGGTACAACATAGTTAATTATAGACAATTTGCTCTATGATACTAACACAAACTCTGATTGAAATAAGTATAATATTTATGCAGACATTACCACCGGGTGACGCTGGAGAACCTACAAGAAAACATAAACTGAAGAAGTCATTTCGACATTAGAAACGTACGCTGTTTACTATACAATATGGTGAGTTCGTATAAATTTATTAGAAGAAATTTTATCAAAGAAATTGAGTACTTGTTAGAATCAATTAGAAGAACGATGAAAATAAGCCAGCATTTCGAAAAATGTTGTTAAAGTAATTGAAAAAAAAAAAAAAACGATAAAAGTAATTAAGATCGGAAATTATGCTTTTAATTATTAAAGATAAAGATTCAGTTAAAATAATTAATATTTCCCGTTTCCTAATTAGTGTACATTAATGCCGTATATATAAAAACTGAGTTTTTTATTTTTTATCTTTTTTTTAGATAAGGATTCGTTGTTCATATAATTTACGTTCATCGAGCCACAGTTCTTATATTGAGTGGCAATTCCACAATATTTCGGTCAATGTTGCCTCCAAACTTTTTTTGGTGTAGCTCGGAAATGTTTCTGTCGAACACGGGAATTTTAACTGAATTTCGGATGAAACACTTTATTTACTTCGCGGGGAAGCATGATCTTATTCTGTCAGTTATGAATAGATAGATATGCTAAGTAACTTGCAATGACCCTCTGGTTAGAGTATAGGAAAAATAGATTGTAAAAATCGATACTCTTCTGAAGGTTCAATTCTCAGTAGAGGCGATCAAAACTACAATCGTGAATTACTTAGGACATCTCTCTTGTCATGGCTGACGGAACGAGTACATGCTACCTCTGTGAAGTAAATAAAAGGTTTCGTTCGAAATTCAGTTAAAATTCAAGAGTTCGCCAGAAATATTTCCGAGTTCGACCAGTGGTCTACAAGCGATCCCTCGTCTCACGCTCACAGGGGGTTCGAAACAGGACAGGGACGGCAACATCCCGCCGGTTGCGCATGTCGAGTCGGTTGGTACGTTCGCGCACGCCGCCGCGTAAGCAGCAATGAAGACAGCGACCCAACGACGGCTCGAAGATCGCCGAGGAAACTACCACCGCCGCCACCACGACAAACGACGACGACGACCGCTATGGCAGGCTCCAGTGGAACGGAAAGAGAGACCTTTTGTAATACCGTGACGGCACCGGTCGCGGTTCCGGCTTAGAGGATTTCAGCCGTTATCGCGCGGAGCTGCGTGGCACGGCCGCTCGTTTGAGCGAGCACGAGGAAACGACGGAAGTGGCGGTATTCAGGTTCGACATTGCCGAACGATGTCGGCACAGATCACGGCCGAAATGAGGACCGACGGGGTAAGGCGCACAAAGACGCGCAGCCGACGGGGTCAAAGACGGAGACGACTGGCGACGGTGCGACGAGACGGTTTGATCACCCTGCCGACCGCCAGGCCGACCGCGACCGCGACCGCCCCCACCGTTCGACACGCGACGTCTTTCACGCCGCCCCGCGGAAGACCCAGACCGCGGCGCAGCCGACACCGATGAAGGCAAGCCTCCCGCCTATGCTACACCTCCCATGTCTCCTCACAGAGTCGGACTAGAGTCAAACTTAATAGGGTAGTCTTCCCTGCTGATGGTTCCAAGCCTTTTAACACCTGAAGAAGGTAGGAGGTTATATCAATCAAAATGTTGTGAAATTATACTTAAGATAAAAACGGTTGTCCAAGGAATCCAAATAATACTGAATTTTTTGCTTTCCTTCAAATTGGGCATCTTGAAAAATTTGTAAAATATAAATAAAAGTTGATAAATAAACAAAAAAAAACTGCCTATCTTTCATACACACACACGCTTCTTACGCGATGATTGTGGTGCAGATTGAATAAACTTAAGTGACAGCAATTTTAATTCAATTAAAGAAATGATTACTTGTTGCAATTAATCAATCGAACGATGAAACATAAAATGGCAATTTATAATGGAAAAAATTCAATTCAATAAGAAAAATAATAAAAGTAATTATAATCGACAGTTTTGTTTTAATTATTAAAAATAAGCATTCAATATCAAATTAAAAACTTTTTAAACGTGTATAAATGTATTGTAACTAGTTCCGCATGGTCAAATATTGATGTTTATGTCTATTCTCAACTAAATGATTTCGATATACAGAACAAACTTTGATGAATAAACCTAACTTATCTTTATTTTTCGATTCACTTCTTGACTTTGCTATTATACGGTTTATATATAAATAAATTACTTTGAGGCAGAATTAGATATGTTTATCGTTACGTTTTCGGCTTAATAACAATAATAATTTGTGCAGGGGACGAAACAAAATATAGCAGGTTTATTCAAAAAATGCGAAAATTAATTGCCGGATACGTAATAATAAAAGTTTATGATGCGAGACATATTGGTTTACCGCACGAAACGTGTATGGCGATTTATTTCTTATTTATAACGTCATTTAACACAACACTGATTTCTATGTATTATTTCTCAAGTCACTCATCTCGGGAAAGGCTTTTAATATGGAAAACTTTAATAAATATACAAAGATTCATCAGTTTTTCTTGTGTGTGTTATATTTGATAGCCGACTGAATTATTCTTGCTAATGAAGCCAGCGATAGCTTCTGTCAGCGGGTTTAAATCTATCGATTGGTATTAATCATGACATCATTCACTGATGATTCCCGAAAGGATGAACCACTATTATCTGTAGGTATATAATAATTATTATAGTAAATAATTATGTCAGCTCCTTTAAGAAGCAGGTTTCTTATCTTGGAGCAGTTTTAGTTAAATTAAAGTCGGACAATTTAGCTCTTATGTGCAGATCATTATATAATGATTAGAGCATTCTGGCAAACGCTAAACAGCATTTAAAAAGCCTTAAAATTCAACAGTATTTACCACAGTGAACGGTAGCCGAATGTATTAGGTATTTGCTAATGAAGTCGGGGATGACTTCTATCGCCGCGTTCGAATCTATCCACTGGTGTTATCGCGACACGCTGCTCTGATGCTTCCCGAAAGAATGAAATACTATTGGCTGTAGGTATTTAATAATTATCATAGTAAATAATAATAATAATAATAATAATATATATATATATATATATATATATATATATATATATATATATATATATAACGAAATAATGGAATGGACTGTCTGCGTATTGGTGAATATTCATTGGTATGTGTACTGTTGCGTTGTCGGTAAATGCCCATTCAATAATAATCAAAAGGACGTACATAGACTTAACAAATATAATCGACAACTTACTGAAAAACTCGAAAGATAGAAGCCAATTTATCCATGTTTATTAACGTCAGCGATAGGGAAGACATTTGTTTACTCCATAAAGACTCTAATAGCGAATCTGTTTCGTCTAAGGCCCATAACTCTTTCTTCTTCGGTGAAAAGAAATAACGTTATTATTATCTAATTTACACCGACTAAGTTTCTGGTAACCTCTATCTAGTCAGGGCTGGCGCAAAAAGAGCATACTACTCACGTGAATAAATAAAAGGTTTCGTTCAAAATTCCAAGCAAATTCCTATGTTCAAAAGAGACATTCTCGGGTTAAACAAGGTACACCTGAAGAAGGAGGTTACATCTACCGAAACGTTGTGAAAAATAGCACTCAATCAAGGAACAGCAGTGTGGTGAATCCAAATAATACTGTGTTTTTCTTCAAATCGGTTACTTTGAGAAAATTTCAAAATAAAGAATAAGAGTTGATCACTATAAAAAATAATTTCTTTTTTTTTCTTCTTACACATGCACGCTTTTTACGCGACGATTGTGGTGGATATTTAATAAACATAATAGACAGTAATGTTTATTCATTATGAAATGATTCCATGTTGCAATTAATCTATCGAATAATGAAGCATAAAATGACAATTTCAAATGAAAGAGAGATGTTTAATTAAATAATAAAAATAATAACAGTAATTATGATCGAACATTTTCTTGTAATTAATAAAAATAGCGAGATCTCTAGAACTTCTACAGCGGACTAATTCATATATAATATATTAATGTTGGTATTCTGTAAATGTTCAGAAAAACAAGGGTGATCTGATATTCTTGTAGATCTTTTGTTAAAACTGCAAATGTATTTATCTAAGCTTGAAAGGACGCCCAGCGTAACCAGGTCGTATAGTACGCTAAAATATGATACTGGAATTCTTTGCAGATTTCGTATATATAATAATAGAGTTTGTGTTCTATCGATTATTTTTATATGTTATAAAGTTTCGATTTCAAAAATAAAAAAAAATTATCCATATATCAGCTTGAATTGAAACTGAAGCCAAAACCTCTGAATATATATATATATATATATATATATATATATATATATATAAAGAGAGAGAGAGAGATGTCCATCAATTATAGTAAAAACCGACAAAAATTGACATAATAATGACATGAATGATTGTTCGCTACGAAATAATTGCTGTTATAAATGAAATATTTTAATATGCTGAGGGAGAAAGCGCAATAAGGTGGACAACATCATAAATTTTGAATATAGACTTTTTGACATTTATTAGTATAAGGTATACTTAGTTTCACATAAAAATGTTTTAGATACTCTAAACATATTAAATCTTTATATATTAATAAATATATATAATACCTACTTATTACTTAAATGCTAACCGCAGATGGATATTTTGGACATTTTTTGCGCAGACAAAAAGTTGTACAGAAGCACTTCAAATTCGACATCGTTTTATATATGCTGTAGAGATAAGAAGAATTACTATGTACTTATCTATATAAAGAAAACAGTAGAGTATGTGTGGATGTAATTATCAAACAGGTAAACTATTAAACTACTGACCACATAGCACTGAAATTATCAGGAAATAATATTCATGCACCAAGGTTGGTGTATAGAGAATAATATCCTTGCTTACATGCATGTATATCGCACCCAGACATCGGCAAATTCACATGTAAAATGTTCATTAGACATTAGCCGACATTTTGTTTTGTATGCGCACGCCGTACTTTCGTTTTTTTTCTCAGGCTGGAACGCTCGGTTCTTTTTAATTTCAATTCTAATTAATGATACCAACTCAGTTTTTTTTACGTTTTTTTTATTTAAAGAAAAAAAAAACGAAACCATACGTACATTTTATTCGCTGTTTGAAATTTGTAAATATGAAATCAAACCTATACATCTTTTTTTCAACCCCATATTTACTTAATTTCATACATTATTTTAAGACGGTGGAGGGGGAGATGACACACGGAATGCCGACATTGCTGAAATAAGAACGTTATTATTTAGAAAGTAATTCTTAATATGGGGAGGAGAAGGTATTATTTAAACTATTCTGTACTTTCACCTAACAATTTATTAAATAAGAAACTGGGTGTATTATCTCTATTGCTGTTTAGTATTAGTTAACATTAAGATCTCTTTCTCAATCCAATTTCTAGATTAGTTTATTCTAAAGCAAGTGTTGCCTAATCAGTAACTGTTCTTAAATATTTATTTTTTTGAGCAGCATGAATTTTAAATAAGGTACTTCGCATAAATTTTAAAAAGGTGCTTCTACACTGTAGTACCCATATTTAAAAAACACAAACAAATTATAATGAAATCATGTATTTCGAAAAACTGCTGAGTCATTTTCCGGAAGTGACGTCATATATTGATGATGGAGGGGGTAAGCACGATTATGTTGCTTTAAAAAGTACTCTGGAGGCTGCCAGGGATTACCAAACCTTTTCTTTTTAGGTGAGGTTGGGATGTGGTGAATTAGTGCCTGTTCATTCTCCCAAGCATTCCCCACTTTTTCTGTTTATGAAGCGGGGGTCAATAAATTATTTCGTTGAAATGCTGTGTCAGAACTTATATTACACTTTGATCTTAGCCAAAAGGCGAAATAAGCATAATATAGTTTTCTACCCGGCATTACCTCCTAAAAAAAAATACAAAATAACCGACACAGCATATATTTTAAGAGATGGGGAGGGAAATATGGAGTAAGTCCCGGAAATGGCTGAAGCAACCTAAAAAATAACTTTATTTCATATATATTTTTAATAGAAGTGGGAATACGGAGTCAGATCCGGAAACGGCTGAAGCAGTTTACGATCTCAAAATTACTTTATTTGAAAGCTAAAACAGTCTACGATATAGACATTACATTATTTCATGTATGTTTTAAAACAGTGAGGTTGGGGATATGAAATCAGTCCAGGAAATGGCCAAAACCGTTTACGAGTAATACATTAAAATGCTTCATTCATATTTTTAACAGTGGGGTGGGCTTACTGAGTAAGTCCCGCAAATGGCTACAACATTTTACGATTTAGACATTAATTTTTTTAATTTATATTTATAAAGTGTGGTGGGGGATAAGAAGTCAGTGGCGGAAATGGTTGAAACAGTTTACGATTTAAGCATTACTTTATTTCATGTATATTTTTTGCGGACATTATTACATAATTATTATTTTCCTAAGGGAGGGGCGATAATGTGCGTTAAAATTATAAAAAATTATTGTCGAAATTATTAAGATATCCATGAATTATGAAAAATGTTGAAATTTGAGCTAATTGATTGGATTTTTTTAATGAAATAATCGACCCAGACAATATATCAATGGTATTATTTTCGTAAGAGGGGGATAACAGTTCAAACAGACAGAAGTATATAGAAGCCATAAGTAACTGCAAGAAAGAAATAGCAACAGCTAAGCTAACTTACACCACCCAAAAACGCATCGAAGCAGAGAAATTAGGAACCTGTGACTTCTGGAAAATCTACAAAAGTGTAGTAAATAATGGTCAATCAACAATTCCCCCACTATTTAACATTCATGAAGTTGTTTGCTCAGCAACCGAGAAGAATAACATGTTGACAGTCGGTTTGCCTCCAACTCCACACTGGACCCTGCTAACCACCCTTTCCCAGACTTTCCTTTGTGGACAGCCGCCACACTAGACGATCTGAAAATCACCCCTTCTCAGGTGCATGCTATCATAAAAATGACACTTCAAAAGCATGATCTAATCCTGGCTGTGTTATTAAAAAAGTGCCCCCCCCGAAGTAGCTTTAATCCTCTTCAAACTTTACAACAAATGCCTTTATGAATCTTGCTTTCCTGTCTGCTGGAAAAACTGCTTGTGTTTTACCATTTTTCAAGAATTCTGGCGAAAGAACTGGTCCAGCAAATTACCGCCCCATTATCCTCTTCCCCCTTTTTGCCTAAGTATTTGAGTCCATAATTAACCATGCTCTAGTCCATCACCTTACAGATGCTAAACTTCTTACCGACCAACAACATGGATTTAGGAAAGTCCGTTCCACAGTAGACATTCTAACTGTAATCTTGAGAAAGCACGGCAGGGAAGAGCGGTAGCTCTAGATATTTAAGGCTTTTGACAGGGTATGGCATAAAGGTCCTCTTAGGAAAATCAGATAATACGGTATCACTGGAAGAATACTTAACATAAATAGATCCTTCTTAGATAAGAGAATAATTCAGGTTGTCCTCGATGGTCGTACATCTAGACAATATGATATAAAAGCGAGAGTGTCTCAGGGGTCTTTCTTTGGACCTCTATTATTCCCAATGTTATAAATGACTTCCCTGACAAAATTGTCTGTGAGATGGGTATATATGCTGATGACACCACACTCTATAACGGACACGACAGGAAAATAAATGAACTTATATCGAAAGAAATGGCAGAAACACTAGAGGATGACATAGAATCTGTAGTGAAATGGGGACAAAAATGGATGGTCACATTCAATGCTGCCAAGACTAAACTTATTTCCTTTAATAACTACAAGAAACCTTCTCTACCACCAATAGCAATCGGCCCAGACGATATATCAAAGTTATTATTTTTCGTAAGGGGAAGTCCGATAATGTGGGTTAATATTATGCAACATGTTTTTCGAAATTAGTAACATATCCAAGAATCATGAAAAATGATGAAATGTGAATAAATCGATTGATATGTTTTTAATGATATAAATAACTCAGGCAATATATCAAAGTTATTATTTTTGTAAGGGAGGCGGTTATAATGTAGGTTTAAATTATGAAAAACGATTGTCTAAATTAGTAACATATCAAGGAATTATGAAAAATCATAAGATATTAAATTATTGATTGGTACGTTTGTAATTAAATAATCGGCCCAAACAATATAACAAACTTATATTTTTCGTAAAGGGTAAAACGATAATGTATGTTACAATTAGAAAACATAATTACCGAAAGTAGTAACATATCCGAGAATTATGAAAAAATGATGAAACATGAGTTAATTGAAATAATAGGCTCAGACAATATATCAAAGTTCTTATTTCCGTAGGGGATGGCTAGAATGTGGGTTAAAATTACGAAAAATGATTGTCGAAATTAGTAACATATCCAACAATTATGAAAAATTATGAAATGTGAGTTAATAATCGGCCCAGACAATATATCAAAGTTATTAGTTTAGTAAGGAGTAAACGATAACGTCAGACAATATATCACAGTTGTTATTTTCATAAGGGAGGAGCAATAATGTGGGTTAATATTATAAAAAATTATTGTCGAACTTACTAACATTTCCAAGAATTATGAAAAATGATGAAATGTGAGTTAATTGATTGGTCTGTTTGTAATGAAATAGTCGGTCCAGACAATATAGCGAAGTTATTATTTTAGTAAGGGGTAGGCGATAACGTGGATTACAAATATCAACAATGATTGTCGAAATTAGTAACATATCCAAGAATGATGAAGAATAAATCGATTGGTGGGTTTGTAATGAAATAACCAGCCCAGATAATATATCAAAGTTATTATTTTGGTTAGGGGGTATAATATTGGTTAAAATTATAAATAGTGATTGATGAACTAAGTAACATATCCAAGAATTATGAAAAATGATGAAATGTGAGTTAATTAATTGGTGTGTTTGTAATGAAATAATAAACCAGGACAATACATCAATGTTGTTTTTTTTTCGAAAATGGAGGGCGATGATGTGGGTTCAAATAATGGAAAATTATTGTCGAAATTAGTGACATATCCCAAAATTTATAAAAATGATTCAATGTGAGTTAATTCATTGGTCTGTTTGTAATGAAATAATAAGCCCAGACAATTTTTCAGTTTATGCAGGTGATCAACAATATTTAACTTCTGAGAATGATGTCACAGTTGTAGTTGTGAGTAGAAATATACATGATTATTTTGCTTTTTTACGTACTTTGGAGTTCTCTATGAATTAACACACATTCACTTTTGGGGTGGGACTGGAGAGAGTAATATCCATTTTGGGATGGTGCAATCTTCCTCAATGGCATATTCCAAAAATATGGAATAACTATGGAATCATATTCCGGAAATTACATCGGTTCTCTTACTGATGTGTTATTGGCGGGTGTGGTAGTAAGGGAGAATGGGAGAACTATATTGATATTGAAACTTGTGGTAAAGTAAAAGTTGCCTAATGATTATTCGCATCAATGCTTTTATGTAATTATTTGGAAAACCTTTTGAGTTATGGTCAAGAAATGATATCATTTCACTTAAAACGATGCTTCCAATAGTAGGGAGGGAAATAACACAGTAATGTGGAATTTTGTAGTGAAGCAAGGGTTGCCTAATCACAAGACTTCTCAACATATTTGTTTATTTGTTTGTAAAGCCGGCTGAGTAATCTTCTGAAAATGGCGTCTTTCCCCCAAGAAATGTTGATTGCCGGTAGTGGGGAAAAATGAAACAGAGTAATGTAGAATTTGATAATGAAGCAAGGGTTGTCTAATCACTTAACTTTGTCAAAATCAACTTCAATTGGCTCATCGTTTATATGGTCCCGGGCAACGTCGGATAGCCCAGCTAGTACATTAATAATTGTCTGAATTTCACGGATGTAAACATACTGGTAAAATAGGTGAAGTGATGCAACATTTCCCCGATTGGACAAGTGTTGGGGTTTTGCTGATAGAGCGGGACTATCAGGTTGGCGAGAAGTGTACAAAGTGGTCCTTCTACTTTTGAAGTCGACGATGGGTCAGTTTGAATTTGTGGGCTTGATTCGCGTCCTGTTGCCAGACCCAGGGGCTGCTAGCGGCCACTTGATTTCACCAGGGAATCACCATACTCTTTAACACATCTAGGAACACTTTAGTGTTGATTTTCAAGCTAACTTCAAAGATGTGAGGTGGCATGATGTTGCTCTCACTCGAAACCACACCAACACCCCTAACCGTGTCAGAAACCTTTGTTGAACTTTGCCCTGAAGCGTTTAACCGTCCAGATCTGCATTTAAAACGTGCTGATAATCGTCCTGTTGTCATAACTTTGATCGGCTGAGAGCATGAGTTTACAGCAGCGAATCCCAGATCTCGTTCATTAAACATTTTGTTAATTAAAGACATGAATGAAGGCTTCTATGGCTCTTTGGAATTGTACACTTTACCAAGAAGTACATAGTCTGTGACATAAATAAAGAAAACCGTTTTGATCAAAGGGACATAGAATAATGTCATGTTTTCTAGGGTTACTATTTTTCGTTCTACTCTTTCTCTCTCTCTCTCGCTTTCTCTGTATATATATATATATATATATATATATATATATATATATATATATATATACATATATATATATATGTGTGTGTATTGTATTTAGTCGTCCGTCGAATACATGATGACATAAAACATATATAAACTCAATTAATAGAAAATCAAAAAATTAAACGCTTTCATCTATCGTTATTTAGAAAATCCATATACACAAAAGAAAAACATTGCATAAATTAGAATGAGTGTTTTCTACAAAATGTATGATTTATTCTGATTAAAACTATGCTTATTATTGGATTAAATGATACTTCCTAGTAATAATTGTTAATCCCTAACTGCACATTGAATGCCACTTTTTGAAAACAGAGGTTAAAACAAAATTTCAGTTGGATAAGCCAGGAGTTTTCTAGAAAAAAATAAACTAGAATACTAATGATTATTATGTAATTACTACTGATCCCTAACAGAAATTATTCTACATAATTCGCTACACGCTTTCATAAGAAATGGCGAAGAAAGTTCAGCTTTACTCGTTTAAATACTAATGTTCAATAATTTTTTTATTAATTCCAACTGTGCATCAAATGATAAAGTGAAAATTTTGGGCGCTACATCTCGCAAACGAATGGATTAGCAAGTTTGTAGATTTTGGCTCGAAACATTTGAGGATAAAATAGTATTGGAAACATAGTAAACATTTTTACACGTCGAGCTACCAAATTTGGTGAGATTACCCACGATAGAGAAAGGGAAGTTTTTGACAGGTTACACCGCTCACACCAATCGAGGGCAAGCCTCCAGGAGTGACTTATAACCGGAAATCCTATGCACGCTCATACTGTTAGATTTACACTCGCAGAGTTATCAAATATGCCAGGATAACCCGTGGGGATGTGTTGACAGGTTACACCGATCGTCCCCACCAAAGAGGTAAGGACCCTAAGGTTGTCACTTTTAAATGGGACGCTCACAGATTTTAATGTAGAGCTACCGAACTTGCCATGATAACCCCAACCATGGGAAATAGTTTTTTTTACAGGTTACATAGCTCTCTCACACCAACGGAGATAGTGTCCCATGGAGGTTACTTATAACTTGGAACCTTAATTAGTGTTCATACATTTTTGTCGATAAAGACATGTTCATTGCAGCAAGCGCATGTCGAACAATTGTCCTCCCCCCTTTCACAATGATGACCCACAATGCCTATGCGGCTGTTTATCTGTAAATTTATATGGCAAAAGGGAATAAAAGATTCAAAACATATAAAATAAATACTAGATAAAAAAAAAATTAAATTTACCTGAGGTTGTACTCATGCTGTTTCGTTATTTCATTTTTTTTTCTTTTTTTTTTTTTGCAAATGTAATTCTCATTAAAGTGTTCCTTGGAAACTAAATATATATATAAGCCCACTTTGAAGTGTTTAGAATAATAAAAGAAATAACTCGGGATTTGTATATTTTAATATGTGCTTATAACACAGGTTATAAAAAAGGGCTACACGTGCCGAAGTTCAAATAGAACATACGGTGAATTAATTTTATTCACACCACTATCCCGTATTTATAGTTTGTAGGAAAAAACGTAATTTATTTTACTAACGCTAAAGTGCAGAGTAAAATTCAGTCGCTGATCATAAAAAAGTCTATTCTGATTAATGCTTGCCTAAGTTTTGCAGTTTTAAAACCAAACAGATTTGGCTGTTTTTTTTTTTTTTTTTCTGGAAAGATTTGATGTTATTCAAAAGTTAGATTAATTTAGTTTGTAACGAAAATATACAAATGTGACTATACCAGATAAATAAAAAAAAATGGGACTATACCAGATAAATACAAAAATGGGACTATACCAGATAAATAAAAAAAATGGGACAATACCAGATAAATAAAACAACATAGGACTACACCAGATAAATAAAACAACATTGGACTATACCAGATAAATAAAAATATGGGACTATACCAGATAAATAAAAAAATGGGACTATACCAGATAAATAAAAAAAAAACATGGGACTATACCAGTTAAATAAAAAAATGGGAATATACCAGATAAATAAAAAAATGGGACTATACCAGATAAATAAAAACGAGGGGAAATTTGGAGGGCGATTTAAAAGAAGCGTACGACTTATAGACACGTGTAACTTAGGTTAAATCAACTCAAAAGACTTTATTAAATCCACTTTAAAACTAGATATTTAATTCAGATCTGTTCGCAGATATCCAGATCTCTGCTAAACTGCTTAATGTTAAAAATGCAGGTCCATTCAACTCCCTATTTTCTGGATGAAACACGATTAAACATTTTTTTAACGTGTCTGGATACAAATACATACCAAACTGAAAGTCTGTAGATTAATAATTCGTTGAGTATATAGGTTTAGAAGTGTCCTCACACATATATTATCACATTCATATATATAAAGAGCATTTATATTATTTTATATCAATGATGGGGCGTAGCAGTGTTTTTTTTAAATAGGCATCACCTTATAAAGGCCAAGAGACCACTCGAGGATAAGGATTAAAGAGTGTACAGTAGAAATTTGACAATATAGTTATTGTTAGTAATGGAAATTCGGATTTTTTTTTAAATTATATAGAACGGCTCATCAAGAACTTATTTACTTTAGACTTGAAGACAACCATATTGTGGTCAGCTGAACCGCAGGAAAACAGAACGCAATTCCATAGTCGTGCAGTTCTAAGAAAGAAGCTTTGAGGATAAAATAGTTTTGGAAAAATAGTAAACATTTGTACACATATAGCTACCAAATTTGGCGAGATAACCCACTATAGGGGAAGGAAAAGTAGTAAATGTTATCTATCTTAGTACTAGTATTGCTCTTTCATGGTATAAATATTGTTTTTTCAAGATTCATAAAAACACGTTTTTTAAATGTAGTTTAAATTTATTCAGATATTGCCAGAAATTTTGCCTTCCAAATGACACAATTCAAAAGTACCGGTTATCCAGATTTCTGACAGCTTAACTCATGCATTTAAATAAATTTGAAATATAACGCAAAAGAAGGAATCACAGCAAAACAATTCAAAATAAAGAATAATTACACAACATTGACATATTTACAATATGAGAAGGATTACAAATGTCTGTAGAATGTATATGGACTGTTTTCAGAGAAAACTGCAAGGTATTTGTGGCGAGAATATGACAACCTGCCTTGTCATCGAACCATTTTTTTATTTCATTTACTGCAAATGTCTTTATAATGTGATTGTAACCTTAGTGCTATGTTGGTATGTTGGCTTATTCTACAATCCATTGAATGATTCCAATAACAAAATAAGCCGAAACAACAATCTGTCTCTTCTCTCTCTCTTCCCGACAAACAACCGGCCTCACCCCTTCTATGGGTCTACCTAACTAAAACTCTGTTTCTTCCTCTATCTATCGATCTATCTATCTATCTATCTATCTATCTATCTATCTTTCTCTCTCTCTATATATATATATATATATACATGTGTGTATAAGTATATATGTATATATTTATAAATATATGCACCAATAGTTTGTGTATATATTATGTATATTTAAATATAATCTATATATATATATACATATATATATAATATATATATGTATACTTATATGTATTATATATCTACACAGATATTAGTTCAGACGGTTAATCGAAATAAGAAATTGTGTTATAGATATTGGAATCCGAAATGTATATGCCAAGAACGCTCTTTTTTATTGTTTCATGTGCCTCTTTATTCATAACTGCTTTCTATTGTTGACATTCAGGATGACAATACATTCTATAGAGTTTAATTAACAATGAAGGTAAAATCCATAGATCATTCCGCATCAAGTGTATTTTACGTTGCCGAAAATATATGAACATAGCCTACGGTTATTTACCGTAATTCAACCACTATATAAATATATATATATATATATATATATATATATATATATATATATATATATATATATATATATACTAGCAAAAATACCCGTCGGTGGCTGGGTTCAAAAACAGCCTACAGAAAATGGACTCTGATTTATGAAAGTATGATAGGTTATGAAATAGAAGGGTTGTAAAGACATAACTTCGAATTCGGGGGCATAAAAACCAAAGCAAAATATGATGAAAATAAAAATAAAATATATAAACCCCATAATAAATAATACCATACCGGTTCACACTGAAACACTTATCAGAATATTATGTGGATCCATATAAAAAAAGAACGAACACCCCATAGTTTCATTATACCATATTTCTTCAAACTGAAATATAATTATCAAAGTATACTTACGCAGATAGATATGAAAAGTCTTTATTAAAGTATGTTCCTATTTCCATTCTATAGAGGCCAGGCGTGAACGCAGACCCCATAGTTTTATTATACCATCCCTATTTAAGTTAAAACATATTATAAAAGTATTCTCATGTACATCTATATGAAAAAACACTTGTAACCGTTTTTTTTCTATTTTTTTATTTCCATACTTTGTGGAGCAGGCGCGAACACACCCCCCACAATTTTAATGAACCACCGTTCTGCAGTATCAAGCATACCCTTGTGTCTCGATACATATTCTATCATTATATGTAATCAGTTTTTTTTAGCCAAATCGTGACCAGACACACACATACACACACATTCAGCGTTTATATATATATATATATATATATATATATATATATATATATATATATATATATATATAATAACTATGTATGGATGGAGATTGAAAAAGAATAGGACTGGTAGCTATATCGTAATTAAAAGCATATAAGAATTCACACAAGACCAAAATATATATATATATATATATATATATATATATACATATATATATATATATGTATATACCTCAAGAATGAGAGTTCAATATAGAAACGTTGTTTTAATTTGAATAAAATAAAATGCGCATCAAGTGCGCTTGAAGCCAAATGACAACGTAATATTAGAAAAATAAACAAATATTTTACTTGTTTGAATTTATCACTAATATATTTCGAAGGTTGACTTCGTCTTCAATGTGCTCTTTATTTCTAGTTTTTTGTTTCTTTTTTTTTCCGAAATATATTTGTCATTAATTTCAAATGAGTAAAATATTTGTTTATTTTCCTAATATTACGTTTTCATTAGGTTTCAAGCGCATTTGATGCGTATATATATATATATATATATATATATATATATATATAATTATTTTTTTACTATAATAATTAAATACCTACAGACACTAGTGTTTCATCCTTTCGGGATTCTTCAGTGCAGGGTGTCACGATTACTACCAGTCGAACGATTCGAACCCCGCGACACGAGACATCTCTGGCTCGATTAGCGGAGGCCGTATCCATTCGGCTACCATTAATCATGTGAAATAGCGTTGAATTTTAAACATTTTAATTTAAATGTTCATTACGTCAGACAGACAGTGATCAAATCGTTATACGATGATCTACGCATAAGAGCTAAATTGACCGACTTTTTAATTCAACAGAAAGTGCTCAACGATAAGAAACGTATTTCTTAAAGGGGCTGTCATAATTATTTTTTTACTATAATAATTAAATACCTACAGACACTAGTGTTTCATCCATTCGGGATTCTTCAGTGCAGGGTGTCACGATTACTACCAGTCGAACGATTCGAACCCCGCGACACGAGACATCTCTGGCTCGATTAGCGGAGGCCGTATCCATTCGGCTACCATTAATCATGTGAAATAGCGTTGAATTTTAAACATTTTAATTTAAATGTTCATTACGTCAGACAGACAGTGATCAAATCGTTATACGATGATCTACGCATAAGAGCTAAATATATATATATATATATATATATTTATATATATATATTTATATATATATATATATACACATGTGTGTGTATGTGTGTGTGTCTGCGTCTGTGTGTAGAGTGTGTGTGGATGATTGAAGGTTTAATTATTTAAATTATTATTTTTACAAACATGGACGAAAGTATTATATAGCCACGTATTTTTATATGTCGTCATGCTCAGACACATATGAAACATGTAAACGCATACCAATAGCAAATTTGGCTATACTGCTGGTGCATATATATATATATATATATATATATATATATATATATATATATATATATATATATATATAATAAAATTGTATCAGGTGGTCTGTCTGTCTGTACATTTCCCTACAAAACTACTTTGTCAATATTAAGTCTACAGACTCGAGATTTGACAGAAGGGGTGTTGAGCTTTTGAAAAATCTTTTTAATTGGATTTTGGCCAGAAATATGGCTGTCGAAGGTCAAAGTTCAACGGTTGACCTTTGAAAAGTGTACCAACGTTCTCTGCTAATTTTGAGTCTTATCACTTGGAAATTTCGATGTAGGTTACTTGGACCTGGATCAAATTTGTTAATTTGATTTGAGCCTAACACATTAGATGGTAAGGTGTCATAATTCGGGGAAAATTAAAAAAAATAATTGACCTCCGCGGTCACTATGAAATTACTCAGTAAAATGTTGGTCTTAACATTTGAAACTTTACATAAAGTGCATTAAGATATGGGGCAAGATTCTTAATCGGCTTTTGTCCGAATATTTGACTTCCGAGGAATCAATGTTCAAGAGATATGACCTTTGCGGTCTCTAGCAAACTATTAAGCCAATTTGGGGGATAAACATTTGAAATTCTATATAAAGTGTATTCAGACATGCAGCAAGCTTTTTAATCAGGTTTCGGGGGAAAAAATTGTGACCGCTGGGAGTTGTGACGACGGGGATTGAGAGGGCGGCGTTGCTCATTCTTTAAAACGTATTGTGACAGCAGATGAGGGTGTGGCACAATGATGTCGCCCCTTTTGAGTAAGCTGGGGGAGTCTACACTGATGAACTTTGTGCCTAACTTGATCTGCACTTGTGCGGTGCAAATATGTTAAACAGGTGTTTGTGATTTTGAAAATGGTCTGCTATGACTCTAGCCAAGAATGACAGTTTGTTGATAATATTTTACCAAGGAAAAACGATACAAGACCTTCGAATTTGAAAGGTCAAACCCGAAAGAACTCATGGATACAAAAACAAAAAATGTTTCGCTATTTCTGTCTTTCACTCCCCTTCTCCCTCTTTCAATGAATATAAAGAGAATTAAATATTATTTCATTGTTTTAAACAGTTGAAGCTTGCACCCCATACGCGGAGGATATAGTAGTTTGGTGTGCACGCAATGTGTCGGCTAAATATGCTTCCTACTTGTTAACTGTTAAATATATACTATACATTTTTATAAAAATGCATGCGTTCGCTATTTTTGTAGAAGTGTTCGATTTCAGCCTGCGGTTCCTCCCAGTAATGCGACGACAGGAAAGCTGCCTGTAACGACGCAATGAACACATAAGAGACGACTCATGCGAGACAGTTATAGCCGACGACATATCACCTATGTTGGTAACAGCTGGATCGAAGAGCCCAATTTTTACTGGAAGGTCGACAGATCTGAAATCATGGCTAATGGCATTAAAAACACAAAGGGTCAATGATTTAACGGACCCTGAATTAATTAACATTGTCAATGACTATTCAGGTGGAGTCGTATCCGAATGAATTGGAACTTATCTTGATGACCATTCGGACACTTCCAGTAAAGCCTTAATCGTTGAGATCACAACACAGTACGGAGAGTTTGTCAACCTGCTGATGCTGTTCGAGCATTGATTAACGTGATGCAAGGAAAAATTAATCGCTTGCGGAATTGGTAAGTAGAATTTCAAGTCTTTAAGGCTGGTTTATAGAGAGCCTGAACTTAGAGAAGGGTCAGCTGTACAAATACATCTAGCCGAATTCTTCATTGATGGAATAAACACTACCTTCATTAAGGAAGATTGTCTAGAGCCAACTCGAAGGCACTGTCGGAGGCTTTGTCATCAACCAGAGAAAGTGAAACGTTTTTATGAGCGACTTCAGGGCTGTGGGAAATAGGAAAAAGTCAATAATACATTTTTAGATATAAAATTTGAATATCCTCTCGTACAGTACTAAGGGAACAAAAGGCGGGGGATTACCATAAAAATGGTGTGGAGAGAGTTATGGTTGTGACAGCTGTAGACAACCAGTAAAAAAAAGGGAAAACTTCAAATCAGCATGAACGCTGGAAAAAGGATTTGGAAAATTATTGCATAGCTAATGAAAAAGGTAAATGTTTTTATCTGTGATGTCCGCTTATGCAGGACATAAAGATTAAGATTAGTTTGGAAGGTTATAGAAAAATATTTGGATGGATTGAAACTATTACAAAATAGAGAAAAGAGATCGGTACTCCCCATTATGGGAAAGCGTTAAACGTACTTTTGGGGATTATGACAGATGAGGAATTAGATGCCCTTAAGAGAAGATTGAGGTATTCTCAAAAAGGTCAAATAAAATAAAATTGGCTCAGTTAGAGAAAGATAGTATTACTATTCTAAATATAACCAGTGTACAACTAGCAGATAACCGTCGCAAAATAGATGAGTTAGTGGAAGGGTTTAAGAAAATGCAAATGGAGCTGGAAAATGCCACTGGAGAATTAATAACTCGAGTGATAACACTGGAAGATTGCATAAGGAAGTATATTCGTTTTTAACAATCATCGAACAATTGCAAAAAAAAGTTGCAAGCATACGACATTTTCAAGTCCAGTTTGATATACTTTGGGCCATTTGTCTCCAAATATCTTGGAACCTTCAGCATTAAAAGATCACATACAAGAAGTTCGGGCCAAACTACCCCATCACCTAAAAATTCCAGCGTATTACACAGCTACCCTGTTGTATTACTATAAGTCGCTGAGTTGTCTAACTCTCATCGAAGATGGTAGATTGCTGATTGTGGTGTCGCTTCCGTTGTTAGATTCCGGTAGCATATATAAAGTATTTCGATTTTTTTTAATTTACCGATTCCCTATCCACATGAGAATCAGGGATTCGGAACCGTCGCAAAATACAAAATAGAATCCGAAAATATTGCTCTTGACTAGAGAAAAGTTCATGTTGCTTACCTCTTCTTGAGCAGAAAAATGTAAACACGATCTACTCGGAAACTGCGTATCTAATAGCACGATATATACATTCAGCAATCACCATTTTATGTGTAATGGAATTATTCAAGAATAATAGGAGGGAATATGGCAGCATTGTCAAATAGAAGTCCTTCTAGATGTAATGCTACCAAAAGCTATTAAGATAACAGATTGGGAGAGATGAGTCAGAATTATCTCAGGCATGTTTCGGAAAACCTCCAAATACAATCAAAATATCCCCTTCGGTGACCACTCTGCGGGTGTCATTTGACTGTGGGGTCTATGATGGCGCTAACACCTTCCTCCCTATTACCAAGCCGAGGACAGATTTGAGACCAGTGACTCCTTCTACCATTGATTAATACCACACTTACTAGTAGATTGAGCATATGGGAATCTCTAATAGAAGGATTTCCAAACATAACCCCGCAAGCAATCCCTAATGTATTAAGTCCTTTAAAGAAAATAAATTTAAGGGAATTGATATATAAACTCGATGTACTTAGATAAGGAAATTCCCCAACAGAAAGTAAACAAGTGAGTAGTTCTACCTGATTAATTTTGGTAATAGCCATTAGCTTAATAATTGTATCAGTTTTGTTTACATCAAGCCTGATGGTACGCCATTGTTAAAGTAAGCTTAAGAGAAATGAAAAAAACTATACGGCACAAGACTGTTGGGAGCTCAGGAATGGTTACTTACAAAATCTACAGACCATAAATATCCCGAAGGAACCATTGCAATTACTATCGGTGGAGATACTTTCAGTGTAATGATCTGAATTACTTGGAAACATAGATTATAAAATTTCCTACAAATGCATGAAAAAAATGAAAGACTCTGCAATTAACATTTATTCTTATTGCTATTATTATCATTATTAAATAATAATAATAATTTTTGGAAAAAAAAAAACATTTTTATAATATTTTTTTTCTATATCAATGTCAAAAAACGAAAAACAAACAAAAAATGAATGTGTTTTATTCAGGATAGACATTTGATTTTTGTTTTATATGGACATATACAAAACTGAACTATATTATGGCATCATTATATACAAAACTGAACTATATAATCAATCATTATAATTATATATTTGCTGCATGTTACCGTTAAACACGTTTTACCGACATTTAACCTTTGGTTAAATGTCGGTAAGTGGGTGAGAAGTATTACACTTTTAATTAATTGTCCAAAAGTTGACTGGCGAAGTAAATTAAAGAATACTTAATTAAATAATAATTAATTAAATGATAATTAATTAAATAATAATTACTAAAATTATAATAATAATTGTCTTATTGAACAGTATAAAATCCTTTTGGGTAGCCAATATTTTTTTAAGAACCAAGTGTAATAAACTTTCATTGGGTGCAAAAAGATGATGACCCGAGAAAGGACAGGACTGACCTATAAAGCTGTAAATAAAACAAACACCATCTGCAGGTGCATTGACCTTTCAAAATTATAAACAAATTATTAAAATAAATCAGTTTTGATATTCCAACATTTTAAGTGCAAAGAGATTGTGACTCGAGCAATGAGCTATAAAACTAAAACAAAGTGCAGGTGTTTCCACTTGCTGAAAATCATAATTTCCAAAATTATAAACAATAAATATATTTCTAAGTTGGCAAACATTGTGGGTCGGCCTAACTTAACATTGAGCACAAGTTTGGCACAAGGACTGGGAGGCTATATATCGTTCATCAACTACTCACAGAATTGCTCCGTATAGCCCCTCCCAATTACTGCAACTAATTGACCGATTATCTAAAACCAATCAGAGGCTAACCAGGGTGATTGTTACGACGATAGCCATTAGTCTGTAATCCCCATTGGCTGGCCAATCAGACACTGATTGTTCAAGAATTCGGGCCAATAAATAGAAGATACCCAAAGCGAAAAATCGAGTTGGTTTTTTTTCTGTCGCCGCTTAAAGACCAAATCCGTTGCAACTCCGTTCTACATCATTAATTCCGCCAGTCAACCACAATCACTCCCATTCCGTGATGTTTTTGAAGATTGTGTTAATAAATGTTGTTATTGTTTATAACAAGCGCTTTCTGGCATTTTCTTTTGTTTGCTTGGCAACTTTTCTTCCCTCCAGCAACAACCTTAACCTTCCTCGAATGGACCGTACTAATCTCTTCTTTCTACGGACCTTAAAGCAACGTGGGTGTGGAAGAAAACAAAGAAAGACCAGTCGAAATAAGTTGTGATCACGAAACCATCGGTCAACTCGGATTCGTGAAGATATCGTACTACAAGTTGTTGCTCGGTAGTAAACGCCGTTTAAATATGGTAAATTGTTTAAACAAGTGTGGGGCAAAAATAATGTGACGCTGGGGACGGGCGCCCCACGCTTTGCCCGGTGGTAAAAAAAAAAATTGTGAGAGCCGGGGTGGTGCTAAAAATTCTGGTGCCATCAGCTATAAAAGCGAAACCGAAAGAAAAAAAATCATAAGCAAACAAAAAAATAAAGTAAAAAATAAAATTAACGCGTGCCGGTCGCGAACTCGCATGACAGAAGTTAGTAACCGAACTCTTTTACTGTAGTACCGCGAATTATGCATGTTTCAAATGACGATGAGCTCAAGCGCAGTTCTTGTTATAAATTCCATCCCTCAAGCGCGGCCGCAGTCGAGATTAAACTAACCACCGGGTTTTATATTGTAATTCAAATCTTGTCCGTAGCTGAATAACTGATGCTCTGCAAGGGTTATTTAGGGTATTTTTCTCGTTATGCCATCACTATATGGGGTGCTTACCACTGCTTAAGGGGGTCCCATCTACCCTCGAGAGAATGATATATCACGCCAGTTCTCAACCTGGGATTTTAACTAGCGGTACATACAGCGCCTCGCTTTCCCAAATGGTCACCAATCTGGTACTGGCCAGGCTCAACGTTGCTTAACTTCGGTGATCTGGCGAGAACCGGTGTGTCAACGTGATTGTGCCGTATATAAATTTAGTTTCATTAAAAAGTCGGCGAAACAATTTATTCCGCAATTCTTCAGCTCCTTTTTTGTTATTAATATTTTTTACGTTCGTTTTAGAGGTCCAAATTGTTACATGAATTAAAGAAGTTTTAAACTTTTTAAAAATGTAAATGAACGATTTTTTGGAGTTGTTTTAAATTAAAGAATTGTAATTAGATTGGAATAAATCTTCAATTTATTTAAACAGCTGATGAAAAATTGAAATAACGAATTGTCTAAAAAATATAATTAGCCTCAGATATTAAAAAAATCCTAGTAAATAGTACAAATTACAAAACAACCCTGTTTAAATGTAAGAAAAACCTCCACCATTAGGCGTGCGGGAACCTCACAACAAATGGTTACGACACAATCTGATAATCCATTACGCCAGAGCGTTTATTAGGACTCTACGTCGACAATTCTTGGTTTAAACTAATACAGAGAATAATGGTTGACACATGCGCAGTTGTTGAAATCGTTTAGAAAGAGAGGATTTTAGGTGATCCCCGTTTGAAATAAAATGCAATTTCTCTCCAAAATATTTGAGCATTTTTTCTAATTTTTGGAAATCATTTGTCTATAAGATCGATATTATAGCATTAAGACACAAGCATAAAGCTGATGACCATAAAATCGTTGTCCAAATTAATAGCTCATATGAAATTATGTAAAAAAAACATTGTCTTTACGATCTACATACGCTACACCTTCAAAATTACTTACAATAAAAAATGACTGATATGAATTTTGATCGAATCCAAATCTTATACGCTAATATAGTAAATTCGTAAAGCTAGGATAGAAAAATAAACTTGGGCTTGAATCTAAATCGGTTGCATAGTTCAAAGTTGTTACAATTAAAAAAACTACTTACTCACATAAAAGATAGTACGTGATTTAAATACTGTTGACACTCTTAATCTGGAAGACATTAAAGATTAGTTACGCGAGCTATACTTGATGCATAATCAAAAATGTGCATCCATTTAATTCGAGTGCACCGTGCAAATTCATTCACCGAAAGTATGCGAAAAGACACCAAAATGGAAATATACGTACAATCATCAACTAAATTTCATTATTAACACACATCAACATTAGTAGTAAAATTCAAACCAAATCTAAAATTGGTTAAGAATGCAAATTTTGCACATCATGTGATCTTTATTCACAATACAATACATATCATTGGTTTCATAGTCAGTGTGTTGTGTTATAAATGTATATATTATTGCATAGTTTGCACTTTACAAATGCTTGACAACCCTTTTATCGCTTTTCTGGAAATCAACACAGACGAATTTCTCAACATAGGAATATATTTACAATTAACTTTTGCTCATGGACAAAGAGAGAGACGGCACATAAAACCTGCGTTTAGCTTTATGTGTGTGTATGTATGTATGTGTGTATGTGTATGTGTGTATATACGTATGTATGTATGTATGTATGCATGCATGTGTGTGTGTGATGCGCCGGCGAAGAAATGTCAAACGTACTGGACGGCTCGCCCTTCGGTTTTCTTCTCTGTCTGCATGTTTGTCTGTCTGACCTCTCTCTCACTCTGTCTCTCTCTCTCCTTCCCTCCCTCCATGGTTTATTTTTGTTTTTTTTATTTTGTGTTTTGCAATTTTAAATTCCCAACCTTTTTTTCACTGATAATTACAATCTTGAACATTTTATGGGACACAAGATCTAAAATCCATCTGGAATGTGTGTTCGTGAACACCCCCGCTCTTATCGGCTTCGCACCGTATTTTCTTCTCAAATAGAATGGAAGGACGCAAATTATTTGCTTTTCTAAGTGTCTGGCTTAATTCAATATGTAAATCGTGTATATATATATATATATATATATATATATATATATATATATATATATATATATATATATATATAATTGTATATTTATATATAAAGAGAGAGAGAGACGGGGGAATGAGGTAGAGGAGAAAGAGGAAATACAGAATGATCATATATTGCTTCAATATTCTGGCTTTCAATGTTAAAATCTGCATTGAGAGTTTTTTCAAAAGCGCTATATAACCACAGGGTCCGCGCCATTTACGAAAAGCAGTCGAAAATTGGGAAAAGAAACGGTAAAGTAGTTCCCCGTCATAATTGCGTAAAGCAAGATCTGTCGATCAGCTGCTTTCTGCGAAACACATACAAATGAGAACGTTTTTCAAAATCATTACTATGACTTCAATTTTTTTTTTTAATTGTTCCTGAATTTTGTTCCTGGCTTACGTTTTTCAAAAGTGAAGATCGATCGACTAATATACAGGTACTAGTTGCCTGCAAAACGTAACCAGATTGGAAAGAGGACAGAACAGGCGTTCGAGTTGGTCATTTCTCGGCATAAACACTTACCGCTATGGCCGCACCATTCCAGATAAAAAGCAGTCAGAATAAGGAAATATATATAAAATATTAATATATTAATAAAGAAATAAAGATTGATATGATGTAAAGTACATAAAAATGATAAAAAGCTCATAAACACTTTCATACAGCTCAAAAACATAACCCTTAACAAATAAACACAAATCTCTACTTTTGCAGAATTTGACGTGCGCACTGAAATATTTACGTTATTTAGAAATTATTATTTAACACGCGAAGGGTTGCGATGTTTGGCAAGTAGTCTGTATTACAACTATACTCTCGCAATTTTCTTACAAATAAATAAACTTTAACCCGTTGACAACCATAAGAACAATTTACAACGGCGATTTCCCCACCGCCTTCCTTTGTTTTAATTTATTCTCCATTTTTTAATATGCTTTTCCTAAAAACATTCATGCATTTTCTTCTACACTCCCACCATAAATAAATAACACCGAAAATATGTTTTGCTGTACTGCGTACGTGTTAAGCGTCTCAATTTTTTTCGCGTTTAAATGATCCAAATAAACAATTGTTAATACTTTCTGATTTATTTTTCGTCGTTCATTTCTGCATTGTCTTAATTAGTTTTATTGACCTTTTTATTAACATATAATTTAAATATTTGACCGAATAGGCCATGCATGTTTGTTTAAAATAAATGGAAAAGTTATATTTTATTTTCATTTCCTATTTAAAACGGCATGGTTAACATGGGGAGATTGTTTTAACTATTCTGCGCTTTCAACTAACACTTTCATTTAAAAAGGATGTACCAAAATTTGAATTTAAGTATTATGATATCTATTCAGTGCACATTTATCTGTATGGCAAACCACTTATAATTCGATGGTTATAAGTTGTTTTTCTTTTCAAAATAAACAATTATAAATAGAAAGACACATAGAAATCAATCCATATTCTTTTTTTTAATTTTAATATACTTTCATAGAAATTTTTTCTGTTATATCAAAAAAAGAACTATTTTGTTTACGTCACAAGTGTCACGCTCATACATTAATTCCATAGCAAATATAACATACTGACCGAACTGGTTACGGGTAGTCTTGTATATATATATATATATATATATATATATATATATATAGAGAGAGAGAGAGAGAGAGAGAGAGAGAGAGGGGTAAAGAGAGAGATAAAGAGAGAGAGAGAAAATAAATGAATACAAATGATATTCCAAATGTCGTGATGTTGGATATCATATCATTTATTCCTTTAATTCAGCTTACTTCTATAATTCTTGACAGTATCTGTTTCGTAGCGCAAAATCCATTACTTAATCATTATGTCAATCGATGAATCTATTATGTCCTTAACCCATTAGAAAGATATCGCAACAATCAATCCGCTAAAAGGAAATGAACTGTGGTTAGACATAATTAAAATCCGAAAATTGGAAGAGAAGCTGCATGTACCTTTAATATGTTTCCAATACGCCATTGACGCAATGGAAACATATTAAAGGTATATGTAGCTTTTCTTCTAATTTCCTCAGTTTTTTTACGATTATCAAGGTATTCCGATAGATGTATCTAAGAAGACTGTTAGGCACGTTTAGAAATCCATGGGAAACGAAATCTCAAACACGCACACAATGTTCCATTTATACAGAAGGTCTGTATGTAAAAAAGTCAAATATATAATATATATGGCTGCTTGAAAATAAACATTTCTTAGACATTTCCACCTATCAGTAATTTCCTTTGACACCTTTTTAGGCACAAATGTCATTTCACGTTCCACACATAAAATGTTTGCGATAAAACTTGCGCAGACATATAAAATTGAAGACTATTTGAATTCAAAAATATTTCTACAAAGAGAGAAAGGATAAGTAAATGAGTAAAGGGAGGATCAGAGAAATCGATAGCAACAGAAACAAAGAGATAGAGAGAGAGAGTGGGGGGAACATAGACTAAAGAACTTCTTTTTCTATTTTAATATCTTTAATTTGAAAATAAATATCCAGTTTAACATGAAGTTTCACCACGCACGTCTTGCTCCTTTTTATTGCTACAACAGTGCGTGAATATAAGACGGCATATGCAATTAATTTTCACAAATAGCGGTCGATAAAATTGAGCCTAATTAGTTTTTAACGAAAAACCGAAAAGCACATATTAAAGAAATACGGTTTCCTCCAAGATCAGAGAATTATCTGATATTTTAAATAATGCTGAGGTTATTAATCGCAACTTTTAGGAGTATCGTAATCGGAAAAAATAAATCTGATTCCCAATTCTAAAAACGATCTATTGCATTTTTTGGAAAACTTAAGTTTTCATTGCTAATACTACTGATAATTACTTACAGTTTTTAAACAATTAGAAATACAAAAATCTATAGATAATAATAACATAAACTACGAGGTAAATGTATTTTTGTTAAAGAACAGCCGCCTGTTCTTGTAATTGAGTAAATATGAGATAGCCGAGGAATCGAACTTGCGAAGCTAGATTTGGAATTGAGAATTCCGATCATAAGTTAAAATAATTAATACAGAATGTTATTGTAAAAAGGAATGTAGAATTACCATTGTTTTAGTTCACATAAAATAGTTAGATAGTTGATTATTGAAAAAGGAATGTAATGATATAATTTTAATTTTTCTGTTAAAGAAATGAAATTAAAATAAGGAATTTAAAAACGGACAATGGAAAATGTTTTTAAAATGGGTTAATCAAAAATCAGGTTAGAGAGTCGGCTTTGTAAAAACGTGAGGCGTGTCAGGCCATGTGTCTGATATGCACGTGTTGGTCATGCAATGACGTCATGAGTTTTCAATATAGTTGGAGCTTGGCAAAAGGTAAGTCGGTCAGTCAGTCAGTCAGTCAGGAAAGAAGAGAGAAGTCAGAGACAGAGCTGACATGGAACATTTGAAGCGAAAAGGAGAAGAAAAAACCATGTAAAGACTTGAATTCCTTGATGCAAAGCCATTGACCGGTCGAAATGGAATAAACGAACAACTTCATCTTTTTGTATCTGCGTCTTCGTGTTATGTTATTCAACAGAAGAGGTATTGACAATTTATATTATAAGAACTTTGTGAAAATCATCATCTCAAAAATAGGTAAAGAAATATATGTGTCAATGTTATAGAAACACTCCCATTCACAGAACACTCAAACAGTATAAATGTCAAACGCACTATCTCTCGGTTTATCTATCGATATACCAAATCTCCTCTCATTGTGTATTACATGCCGTCGGCTCTCCTGTATTAACATGTACCCTGTCTCTTTATATATACAAGACTATATCTCTCTTAATATATACCCTGTCTATCTCACACACAATAATATCCCTCACAAAATGAACACTCACTAATACAAATACACAGAGCAACAAATATATAATATACGTCATCTCTTCTGAAAGAACTATGCAACATTTTATTTTCGTGAATTAAACAAAACAAAATTTGAAACTTTACGTAAATTTCCTAG
The DNA here is from genome assembly GCF_053919585.1 of Euprymna scolopes. NCBI lineage: Eukaryota > Metazoa > Mollusca > Cephalopoda > Sepiida > Sepiolidae > Euprymna > Euprymna scolopes. The sequence continues at coordinate 87,295,840 of NC_136507.1, forward strand.
ATGCATTTTCGAATAATTAAGTTTATTGAACAAAATTTTGTCAAGAAAATACTGTCACACGTAAATGAATTAAATAAAAAGTGAAATATGAAATCGAAAATGAAACCACAAATAAAATACAAAAAGTGTTTGTATATTAAAAGATCTTTTTAACTATAAATTTTATATTAATTCATTTATTGCGGACTATTATTCTCATCTTTATTAGTTGTTGTTTCATGACGTTTCGTCCAACTATTCCTCTGGCCTTCGTCAGGTTGGAACCGCGACGAATAGAGACTTCGAATCTCCTAACTGCATTTTCAGCAATCACTGCCATCCGTAGTTGCTGCAGTCTCACAACGTTTTGGCCAAGTAATCATCTGGCCAGCTTTGAGTAGGATTGAAACCGCTATCTCTACGGTTCCAGGTGAGCATTCACTGAAGATAGCGGTTTATATCCTACCCAAAGCCGGCCAGATTATTACTTAGCCAAAACGTAGTGAGACACCAACAACTACGATGTCAGTGATTGCTGAGAATGCAGTTAGGAGATTCGAAGTTCCTACCGGTCGCGGTTACCACTTGACGAACGCCAGATGAATAGTTGATCGAAACGTCGGGAAACAACAACTAATAAAGATAGGAATAATAGTCCGCAATAAATGAATTAATATATATGATATTCATCTCAATAATGAATTCCAATTAAAATAATATATAGATAAATTTTATGCTTTCAGCTTTAGTCCAGTTGGGGGTTGTCCGCTAGACTTTAGTCCTGTTTCTCATCTAGCATTTTCAAATATTAAAACAGGGTCGAAACGTATGAGAAAAGGTTTACTTTGAATGATGCATAAATCGATTTGTTAATTTCCACACTCTCGTGTGAAATAACCTTTGGCGTGAGTTCCTGTTTGATTCTGTCCGTATTACTTGCACTTAGAGTTCAAAATGCCTGTGGTGCCTTAGACAGTCAGAGTAATCCACTGTTTTCAGTCTGAATGCAAATCGACCTCTCAATCACATCTCTGTATACAGTCTGCAAAACAAAATTAATTAAGATTGTTTGAGGTGGATATAGAAAGCCATACAATCGAGACTAATAATAAAAAATGATTCTTGGTTTATTGAAAACTTTGGGTAGTTTATTTGTCACAGAAATATTCCACTGAATAGAGCCACGTAAAATACTGCAAATTTGCGAAAATGCAGATGCAGTTTTTTTTTTAATATTATTCTAAGGACATTTAAATTGTGTTTTATGAATTCAAAAATAATTAGTAGATTTTTTCAATTAATTTTCATATAAAATACGTACTAATTATTATTATTATTATTATTATTATTATTTTGTTGTTGTTGTTGTTGTTGATGCTGTTGTAATAAAAATACTCAGCTGAATTACTTCTCCAAACAAAAACGAGATTCAATCATTTTAGGCGATTACATGTTGACACCCTAAAAACTTGGTAGAACTAAAAACAAAAACGTCAATATTTAAAGAAATTATGAAACTAGATCTATATCACATATTAATTAAATGTTAAATGCGTGTTATTTTCGATAAGTTGTTGCATTTTAGAGCAGTTAACTAAACCGTATTAGTTTTCTCCTTTAGATAAATTCTGTGAGTTTTTAGGAAAAGTTACGACTTTGCAAATCTGCCTTGGGGTTTGTATAGAAAATTTAGTGAAAATCTCTACAACGTTAGAATATTCTGGAAATGGTGGTTATTTTTACATTAATTTTATATCCTAAATTGCACTGCCTGTCCTGATTCTAAAATTATTGTTGCTGTTATTCTTTTCGCAAAGTTTTTCAAGATGTTAACATGTAATCCCCAAAAACAAAAATAGAACCTTATTTTCTGTCTGATAGTGTTAATCTATAAATTTGATATTATTAGTGATAATGGCATTTCTATTATCTTTATTCGTTTTTTTTGTCATTGAAACAACTCAATCTACTATATATTTGTCATGTTAAAATAGCAGTAATTAACCAAATCTTTATAATTTTGGAAAACAACATGAACTGCTAGAGGATAAGTACAGAATAGGTAAAAACATATCTCACCTCTGTTTTTCTCAGGTTCAGAATGCTTTCCTTAATAGTAACCATGTTATTCAGAAACTCATTCTTAACACGTTAACTTTTCTGTTCATACACCATCTTATTCTGCATAGCAGTCGTCAACTATTTTCAACGGTTTATGAAAACATTCAAATAGTATTTAGTAAGTTAACAACAAACACATATCGCCTTTGTCTTAAAAATTTTTTTTAATTGTTTCAATAATTTCAATCAATTACAAGGAAAAGATTTGCGAAGCATATTTTTAAAAGTATATTCATGTAATATACGCGTTCATCACCAAGTGTACAGTTTATGTTTATATACAGACTTAGTGTGGACGTTTTCAAGTAATTTAAAAAAAAATTAAATATAAAAGTAATATCCAATTAAATACTTAGAAATGTAAAAAGAATCGGAGTCGGTAATTTTATCGGAATCGGAAATATAGACAACAATCTGTAATTTTATCGGTATCGGGTAAAGTTGAAATTGTCTATCACTAGATTTTAATGAGACTTGCAGTAATTGCATGTCTATATGTGAATTCTTATACAAAGTATTTATTTTATTAAAATGTTAGAAATGTTAACACGTCACTTAAATTATTTCAAACATTTCATTTCTTAGAATATCATACATGTAGTTGAAACTTATTGCCCATCCTTTGATGGAAACAAGACCAGAGAAAGTGGGGGCCATTTAAAAAGAAAACACATATAGCGAAATTGTTTTAACGTTTGGACTATCATTTGCAATTATTTTTGTTTTATATTCATTCATATCATTTGAGTTATATACGTAAACAGGGTCTTTCAGTGTAGGCTATTGGTATGATGGAGGAGGTAAAATAAGTTAAAAATCTAAAAGTCTGCTTTTAATAACTTTTTATCAAATACCTTAGTATTACTGGAATTAAACGTTAGTGAGATAGAATAGGTAGAAAGGGGTAGTGGAGGGGAGAGAAATTTAGAATGGATGGGGCAGAAGACATGCATTTATGTATGCATATATATATATATATATATATATATATATATATATATATATATATATATATATATATATATATATATATATATAGGGTGGTGGTGTTTGATCAACACTGCCGGGAGCCATGATGTAATATACTGTTTTGTTTTTAAATCTCCGAAACAGTGTTTCATGGTAAATAACTGATGATCCCTTGAAAAATAAATTATCGGTATTATAGTAAATTCGAGAGCGAGTTGATGCAGTGATTGCAGGTGATTAAATGACTTACTGACATGATGTTTTTTAACGAATGAAAAAAAACATTTTTTGTATAGTTTTAAAGGTTAAAAACTTCAAAGACTATATATATATATATATATATATATAGAGAGAGAGAGAGAGAGAGAGTGAGAGCAAAGAGTGACCTCTATAGACAAGTTAAAACACGCTATAAAAAGCTATGAAAATGTTGAGTAGCCGTTTTCGTAGGTAAAGGTAGTCTTGGGTATAGGGAATGGGGAGAAAAATAAAAAGAAGCAGAGAAAATAAAATAAAATGAAAGAAAGGAAGAGGAAGAAGAAGCAAATGAAATTTTGCGTTTTTCAAGCAGAAATCAATCTTTAAACTAATTAACCTAATTACATCTTAACTTCTTTACTCTGTTTAAATCTATTAAATCCAGTTCACTCAAACAATTTATATATAAGAGGCTCTTTTTGTTAATTTTATACTCATTGACAATATCCTTTAAATAAATTGTACATCTAAAACTAAGCGTATTGATAGAACTTGTTATTTTAATTTTATAACACTAATGATGATCCTTTACTGTTAAATCGAAAATAATATGGCTTCACTTGGAGTTATCAAAAATTCGGTAATAATAATGATAGTATTTAATAATATTTAACTTGAAAAACTTTATACACACACACACACATATATATATATTCATATATATACATATGCATATACATATACAAATATATATATATACATATATTTTCATATAGATATACATATATACATACACACATACATATATACATTCACACACATATATACACAATTATATATATATACATACACATATTCACACATACATACGTACTTTAAAGATTATAAATTTAAATATAAAGAAAGCATACAATTAGTCATACTATTAATTGTAATAATCAGTGCACGTAATGAAACTAATTATAATAAAAACAAATTGGCTCCTATACTGCTAATTAACATTCAGAAAATAAGTGTATAGGGTTATGTAACTAAGGCTCTAGAATTGGGTCACACTAGTACCAACAAGGATGGCACATTATTGAGTATTACGCGTCCATATTCATATGTGTACATCGGGAAATTACTTTGCCATGTGGAAGGTTTAACACTATTTAACACTCGTTAATTGAGAAGCTACATATTAGTTTGGAACAATATTCCAACAAGATCCCACAAGTACCAATTATGTTTTAGAATTTAAAATTGTAGTACGTTAATGTGCGTATGGTGAGTATTTACCTAAAATGTTAATTAACAATACGAAGGTATTATTATATAGGTTAGATGAGATGTTTGAGAACATATTTTTTAAAAAACATTTTTAATTCGCAAAGTGCTACCTTAGATTTTATTCACAAGCGATATGCATTTAGTATTATTTTTACCCATTTATCTGTATATATAGAGTGTATGTTATTTTATTTTAAGTTGGATGTATTTAAATGTATCCTTGTGCTTACACCTAGCAACTAGTTCAATCTTTGCATTTATTATGGGTTTATTGAAGGTGATAATGTTAACTGCTTCGGATATACAAAGATTGCAAAATTTGTCCCCCGGCGTATATGATCTAGATTTATTCAGCATACTCCATTTAATTGAATAGGGAATTTTCTTGTCTTCCAGGCTATTGATTAATGTAGTTAAAGATGTGCTATTATTATCATTGTTTTGAAATCTTTCATTTCTGTAAGAGTGCAAGTGGTTTGAAATTCTTACTTTAATTAAGTTAGAGGATGCGCCTATATAAGTGAATGTTTCCTTGTTTTATTATTGTTTATTGGTTCATTTATCCCAGTGTTGGGGAATCTTATATTGGAGAGCTGAGTTGAGAGGGGTCCTGAAGATATATAACGCGGGTGCTGTTTAATCCTATTCTGGTTTGCACTGGGAATTATATTATTTAATCGGTTATCTCGTTTTAGTTGTTGTTATTGTTATTATTAGAACCCAGGTCATATTATTCCCTATATATACTTGCGTCCTATGGACTTCAATTATCTTCATTATTTCCCCATTAGATTGGTTGCTTGCATGTTTTAGTAATTGCGTGACTGTGCAAGCGTATACCACGTCTTTGTGTATACAATCGTTATTGAGAGGGCATTCATTTTTATTTTGGTAGTTACATTTGTTTACCAAGTATTAGATCAGCTGGGATTTTCTGCGCTTGTTTAAATTTTCTGTTATTAGTCGAAATTATTGTCTGTGCTAGAGTAGACATTGTAGAGTATGACATTTTCATAGAGTTTTTGTTTAATATAGTATTATACTTATGTGGGTATTTAAAACATTTTTCCACTATTTGAAAGAATTCTTTTGGTACGTTAGTTTTTACTGAGAGGAGGATTAAATCAACTGGCCTTTTTACACCTTACTTTTCTATTTTTATTATTTTTACTTCGGTTTGGGATTGAATTAATATTGTTAGGAGCATTTTGGATTATTTTATTGCTTTTCTTTAGTCATATTTTGTGTAATCAATGAATCTAGCTTTCTCACTAAAAGTTTTTTCGTTATATTCCATGCGTTCTTTATATCCTGAGATCTTTAAAACATTGCTGTAGAATGTCGATGCTTGGTCAATGGTTTTTGTGTCCGCTGATAAATTTGGAGATAGATGGAACTAATGACTTGACTATTGACTTTGGATGATTAGACTGTTTATGTACATAAAATAGGTTTAGATTCGGTGTATGGTATAAGATTCATAACATAGATTCAAAGAAACATATAAAAAAATTCGCTGTTTTTTTCGAGGTCGACTTCAATTATTAAGCCAAAGTTTTTGAAAAATGTGTGTAGTTATTTAATAGTGTTATTGTACTGTCTTGATCTCGCGGGGGTAAGGAATAATGCGTCATCCCTGTAAAGCCCCCCTTGTAGGTTTTTGAATTCTATATGAATTTCTTTTAATAGAAAAAGCCCCACTAAGTCAGTTACTTGTGCACTATCGGAAGATCCTGTTATTATGTCGAAGTCATTAGGGGTATCCTACCTTGTCCGATATTTACCATCAAAGCTTATTATGGTTAATAAGATTTATTTAATGTCTAAATCCGTAATGTCAGAATGCTATTTTGCAAATATTAGTGCCTTATTTTGTAGTATTGGAGAGATTGAGTGATAATAATTATTTATATCGAAAGTAATAAAGTTTAGTCGTTGCTTATCTTTAAGTTTTAAAAAACAATTTATAACCGAGTCAGGGCATTGCCAAAGTGGGAATTTAACTTTATCTCTTGTGGATTCTATCTAAGATTTACTTTCTTACTAGCCTAAGATCAGAACTGGATCGACAAATTAGTCTAATGGAGGGGTTCTCCTGGAAGTTTTGTTTGTGGTCCTTTAATGTAAACCTGGGAGTACCAGGAGTGACAATTTCTGTATGCTCATGGATATTCATAAGGTAAAGTAAGTTTTTAGCTTCTGTGCTGATTTAATCTATTTCATTTTCAGGATTATATTATATATTATTATAGGATTTATTTAATTCTTTGTATACAAATTTCTTGTAATTGCTATATTCTAGTTTATAATAGTTTTTGATTTTATCAGCTGGAACAAATGTATGTGAACTTTTCTTGACTTGTGTAGCAAAATTATTTATTTTCTTAGCTGTGCTGTTAGGTGTGTGTATGTTATTCTTAAATTTTATATTTTTAACTAAATCAATCATCATGTTTTCAAAGTTTTCAAGTTCCGGGTTAAACATAGGGTGTGGATTTGTTTTTAGTCCGTAGAATTTAGCAGCAGTTCTGTTCTCTATTAGAATTAATTGGAAGACTTATGTTAAGTGTTTCGGGGTGTTTCACTTGTTTTTAGTTATGTTTTTCTTATTGTTGTTTTGGTCAAAATAATAAGCTTTCCATCTGATATTTATAAGCAACTTGTTAATAGCCTGCATTAGTCTGTGTATATATGAGCGTTTGGAGGAAATAGTAAGGTTTTAGCGGAAAGTGGTAAGTATTCTTTGTCAAAGATATTTAGAAGGGATGAAAAAGCTCAACCTTTATTGGAGGCGGCTTAATATTCTTACGATTAGATTTATCCAACATTAGCTGGTATGGAAACCTATGATTATAAGATTTACAAAATATTACTGGTCGTAATACTCTATGTATTATCCCATCTTAATAGGAATTGCTCAATATACAGGATATAGCAAATGAAGCAAATTATAGTGATTCAATGAAATTAAAAAAACCTTTATTTAAAGCAAGGATATTTTATTATTCCAAGTAAGACAAAAAATACTTTCGAAATTTTATCTCCTCATCCTATAGGTTTTCGATGCTTACCATCTCTTCAGAGAAGAAAATATTAGCAAATAGATATAACGGTATTATTTTTGCTAAAGTCAGTTAGACATGGAAAATCGTAATCAGAAATTGATTAGATAGAAGTCACATAGCAGAGGAAATTGAAGAAAAGGATATACAGGTTTAGTTCCAAATTGCGCGGTAAAATCCAAGGTAATTGCGCTTTAAAGCAGTGAGGTAATGAGATCCAAGCTGTATATTGTGTAATCTACATCATAGAGTAGAAATCCAAGTTGGGCATATTTCTGGAGTAATTCTTCTTTATGGGTCAGTGAAAAGATTTTTAAGGTCTGGTTGGAATTTTTATTAAAGACCTTATCATTATTGGAATTAAACGTTAGTGAGATAGAATAGGTAGAAAGAGGTAGTGGAGGGGAGATAAATTTAAAATGAAGAATAGAACATGTTAATAGTCTTTGTTCATTTATTATGATCCTCCTGTCAGTACAAAATCAGCAATACAAAGAGTCAGACGCAAAATGTGAATAATAATAATAATAATAATAATAATAATAATAATAATAATAATAATAATAATAAGTATAATAATAATAATAATAATAATAATAATAATAATAATAATAATAATAATAATAATAATAATAAGTGGTACAAACATAAGCCGGTAACAGTAATTGAAAACAAGAATCACAAACTGATAAACCCATCCAAGGAAGAAGACCAGATATCATAATAATTACCAAGAAAGAAAAATCCTGTCAAATCGTAGACTTTGCTTTTCCAGCTGACTGCAGAGTAAATATCAAAGAAAAGGAGAAAAGGAGTAAATACACAGAGTTAACCAGAAAGCTGAAAGTGATATGGAAGATCAAAATAATATCTATAATAGTAGGGGCACTAGGGACAATCCCGAAAAACTTGGAAAAAAGAATGTGAGAAATTAGAATCCGAGGAATGGCTGGAAAAATATACAGATTAACTATAAGGAAAACGGTTTAAATATTAAGGAAAAATCCTGAAATGTTAAAACTAACACACAGGAACCACAGACGCACACCATGCAAGTGAACGTTCCTTGTGAGCCAATAATAATAATAATAATAATAATAATAGTGTGCTGAACCTAGAAAAGGGGTATATAAATAATGCAAACCACAGTTTAAGACAAAAGTATTGCGCAAAAAGTGAATAGAAAGAGAGTTAGACAGTCTGTAGTTAAGCGCCAGGCCACAATATTTTCTCCATTAGATGTATAGAGACAATTTTTATTTTTTCTTTGTGTACATGTAGGCCAACACTTATAAAGGCCCGGAAGCCACTCCGGGATAAGGGTTATTGCGTGTACAGTAATCGATGGGAGAGTATTTTAGTAATCGTTACTAGTGAAGATTTGATAAATATCTTACTTTAGGGGGCGATTCATCAGGAATTTGTTTATGTTGGACTTGAAGACATTAAAGTTGTAGTAAGGTGAGAAACTGGCAAACGGAAGAGAGTTCCACAGGCGTGCACTTCTAAGAAATAACCTTTGTTCATGGAATCTAGTTTTCATTTAGGCACAGATAAAGAGTTGGGAAATTACAGAAAATGGTTTCAATTAGACGGGTTTTTTTCGTGAAAGATTGGCGAGGGGGGACCAGAGGTTCGAGCCCGGACGAGCATTTGCCATGGAAATGACAATAAAAAAAACAGGCTCGTAAGTCTCTTCTGTAGGAGAGAGGCTGCAGGTAAGAAAAAAGGGTACCCCCCACTAAGCCACGAAGTCTATTTTTTACTCTGTCAAGGCAAGATAGGCTGTTTTAGCAGCTCCAGCCCAGATGTGGCAGCAATACTCAATCCTTGGACGTACTTGGCTTTTATACAGATAGAGAATTGCAGCAGTAGTGAGATATCTTCTGGAGCGGTAGAAGGATGCCACCATTTTCCCAGCGACCTTGGCAGCAGACTTGATGTACGTGTTCCATTTCAGATCAGGAGTAAAGGTAAAGCCCTGAAGCTTGTCAAAACATGGAGCCTTTCAAAGACGAGACTGATGCCAGATAGGGATCAGAGCATTGATGATGTAAATATAAGAGTTTGGTTTTAGATGCATTAAAAGAACCCAGCCACCTCTTCCCCCACTGTACCACGCACTCAAGTTTAGAGGAAAGAGAATCGGAGAGAAGTTCGTCTTTTACGGTCTACTCATGACACACAGGAGACTTATTAATCTGTACTGAGAGGGAGATGAATTATCACTTGAATTCTTAAATACAGACTTATTGGTGTGTACTGAGAGGGAGATGACTTATCATCTGAATTCTTAAATACAGGCCTTACTAATGAGGTTTTCCAGGCTGTTGGAAACCACTTTTCCTTAAGGCAACGCTTAAACAGTTTTGTAAGTATAGGGGTAAGTTATGGTTGAAGCTTTTTCATCAATATAATTGGAATGCCGTCTGTGCCAGTTGCTTTACTGGAATCAAGGTTCGTTATTTGCTTGGCGACCTCAGCACAGATATTTGTATGTTGCATAGCGTGTTGTCTATTATAGGCTGAAATACGGGGAGTTGATTGCCTTCGTCGCATAGGGCAGAATTAGCTGCAAATTCTTGGCAAATAGTTTGGATTTGTCTGATGCTGGCGACATGACCTCAGATCTATTGATGATGGTTGAGATAGAACGCACGCTTCTGTTCAGAATCCTATTTGTTATTTGCCAAAACTGGTGGGAACCAAGCCGCTTATCAGCTACTTGTGATTTAACGGACTGGGTATATAGCTTTCTTGCATTTTTATTACTCTTTGACAGTTGTTGATGGCAGTCCTGAAGCAGCTTTAGTCTCATAACATCTATTACGTTGGTAGCAATGGAAAAAGTGATGTCTTTGCGCGATGGCAGCAACACATTCTGGACAGAACCATGACTGGCTGTTAGGTTTTTAATAATTCGGTCAGGTCTGATACTGTAGAGGACACATCCTTTTTAAACATGGAGTGCAGAGGTAGATAAGGTATGAATGTACGGAAGCTGTCCCAGTCAGCCATAGAGTATCGATATACAGTACGGTGGAGAGGTAGTCTGAAGATTTATTACATTCCATTTTTATCTTAACTGATACAACGGAGTGGTCGGAGGATCTCAAGTGAGATAGAACGTAACATGAGCGTAGCTCAGGGGATGTGGTGAAAAAAAGGTCTAGAAAGCTTGCATACTGACCAGTAGTATCTAAGTGAGGTCATAGGCAATGGCAAAATCATGACAGAAACTCCCCTTGTCGTCTGTCTTATTTGAGTGGGTCAGCCATTCCATATTATGGACATTGAAGTCACTGCAAACGTGAATGTTAGCCAGAGGCTGAGGAGATTGGATGTGGTTAATTTTCTCGGATATAGTCTTAAAGATAGTATCCCCGCTGTTGTGGGGGCGATAGAGGGCAAATATAAATGTGTTGCTGTAAGCAAATGCAACCCGGAAGCACATATAAGGTGAATTAGGGTATTTTCCTAAGATATCCCTACCACACGGAAAGCCATCTTTAATGTAGGCACATATTCAATGTCCATGGCGATGTTGGGGGTCAGATTTAGATGTTAAGTTAGTGTATCCTTTTATTATGAACTTATCTAGGGAAGTGATCGGCCCTATGCCAGTTTCGCTTGGAAGGAATATGTCCGGTTTCATCGTCTGTAATTGGGTTTCAACCTCTGGAAGGTTGGAACGTAGACCCGTGATGTTGGAGAAGGAGACATGGCAGTAGGGATCTATGTTGGAGGATGAGGTTCTAGGTTTATTCGTGTCTTTTTTAAACAGAAATCAATAAGATTAATCGTGTATGCAAAAATGAGCACAGCTTTAACCACGTTCAACCATTCAGTTCGTATAAAGCACCTATTTCCTTTCCTATTTCCGCTCGCATACCATTTTCCTTTCTCATCTCTTTCTCCTTCACCTTCCCACAAGAAAAATTGGCGTCAGTCCGATTGGTATTGAACCAAATAGTCAAATGGACTTAGGAGGATGGAAAAATCGAGGATACAAGCATTAACTGAGCTTCCACTGGATGAGTGCGAAGAGGACTAGGTCCTCGAGGAAGCTTATTGCCACTCATATTCCACTGAGGACCAATGGATGCTACTAATGAAAAATCCATGGTAAACGATTGTTACGATAAAGCAAATTTATTAGCAAACCTTATTGAAAGAAGTGGAGAGTACTCAGACGTTTGGGAACACTTCAGGTTTTCCTCACAGAGGATTCTTTGATTATAGCCTGTGTGAAAAGACCTAGTGAGATAATAAGGGAATAATTTACTTTGTCTAAAAAGAATATATTATTAGATATGCACAATTTTAAATTTATCCAAAGAAAATGAAGAAGGATTAATGCTTGCGATTTCTTGAACCTTGAAACGATTTATTCTATTCGATTAATAGGCAGAGGTGTTGTCGAAAACACTGTTTTAATATTTCTAACTTTGTTTCCGGGAATTCAAATATTTTAGCGTGTCTTTCTGCAAGATTATCTTTTTGTGGGCCATTTCATTCTTCAAAAGTATATCTCTTGTAAAGGAGTTTATAGATACAGGTAATTTACAGACGTAAGACGGGTTTTGTACTAATATTTATAGCAATTCAGTGGATTACCTAAGTAATGCTGTTTTTAATATGGCACTTAATATTATTCTCATGCATGCGGAGGGGAAAATATTACATCTTCTGCTGAGCTCCTTTTTTTTTTAATTATCAGTGAGCATTCACTTCTCATAATTTTTATGACTTTTTTTTGCTTTCTACTTGTTTCTAAATACGTGAATAGGTTTCGCCCGATACTCACTATTATTTTGTAAGGAAATAGGAGTACTTACGATAATAGAAATGATAAATCATTAATATTGCCGTGATATCTTCTATTAAATCCCTTCAGTTAATTTAGTTTTAGTTCCATTGCATCTTAGAATTGACCCTCAGAATATCCAGACTGAAATATCATAAATTACTAATGTTTTATACGGTTATTAGAAGAGACTTAAGAATGCTGACGCAATATTGACTTTATCGATTCCTTGACTGTGCTTGTCAAGAGCTTGAATGATATCTGACATGTTCATCTACAAAACGCCCCACAATTCGGATTTCTAGGTTAAGACACCCCTGTGAATTGAACGGAAGAAATGTTCAGCATTTCTGAGAGTATTATATATTAGTTATTATTTGAAATAATATATTAGCGTTTCACAAGTCTCCTGCATTTATTAAGACGACCTGGTATATTTGGAACTTTATATGATAACAAAAGATGAAACACCAAGCATATTACAATTATTACATTCTAAAAAGATGTTGCCCACTCGCTAGACACGAGGTAAAGTCAACAACAACGAATTAGTGTACAAAGATATCGATCCCAAGATTAGACTGGGAGACTACAGTACGAGAATAAAATAATTATTTAAAAGCATAGCATGTTTTTCAAGTTGCTTTAGCAATTAATTAGTTTGTTTGCGTATAAAGACTTTATAAAATAAACTATTTTTATCTCAAATGATAAAATTTTAATTGAATTGCTGTCTGGTAATTATTTTTTGTATATGCAACGTTTCACAGACGGTCAGACTCTGAGAAACACGTCAAATGACAAAAAGCAAAGAATATCTCTAGAAAATGTCTTGACAAATATTCTTTGTTAAATACATGGATGAAATACAACAAAGACAATATTTTGTCTCTATTTCCTAAGATAACATAAATTGCATTTTTTAGTTCTCAGACAGCGATAGTATCACACCAATAAATAATGTTTTATTTGTTCTTACAAAACAAAACCAAACAACTTATTTGCCTCTTTATACTTACAGATCACTGGAATGGTGAAAAAGTAGAAAGATGTGAAATTACTTTGAGTATTCTTGAGTATTCTTGTTTTTATACATGTTGAGGATTACTAGTTGGCCAATCAGCTTTCTAGTATCCACCGCGCCCCTTCCTACCAGCCAATGGGCATGCATTTTATCAAACAAAGGATCTGTTTTAGAGCTAGGTTAGTGGTTTTAGGTGGCCGTTCTGCTTCTCTTTTTTATATACATATAAATATACCTATGTGTACACAATAATGCACATATATATACATATATATATATATACATATATGCGTGTGATCGTTTATGTATATTCATGTTTTTTTAATTTATTTATTTGTTTGTTTTCTATTGTTATTGTTAGTTTTAAAGCTATTTTGTATCGCTATCCTAGAGTAAGTTTTATTTTGCGAACACAGTTTGTTTGCTATTTCCCGCCTACAGTTTAATAGATTTTGAGGTTCTTTAAAGTACAGGATAGAAAATTTTTGCCTCTTTATACAAATAAATAAATTAAATAAACATGAATATACATAAACGATCACACGCATATATGTATATATATATATATATATATATATATATATATATATATATATGTGCATTATTGTGTACACATAGGTATATTTATATGTATATAAAAAAAAGACGCAGAACGGCCACCTAAAACCACTAACCTAGCTCTAAAACAGATCCTTTGTTTGATAAAATGCATGCCCATTGGCTGGTAGGAAGGGGCGCGGTGGATACTAGAAAGCTGATTGGCCAACTAGTAATCCTCAACATGTATAAAAACAAGAAGCAACGACAGAATTCGCGCATAAGCCTGACGAATCCTATAGTTGGATGAAACGCAGAATATTCAGTGTAGCTTAATCGCCATATATATTTTATAAATTACTAACTAGCTCTACCTACGTATTGAGCACTTTTGAAGTAAATACTTAAAGTTTACGCATAAATGTATACTTTCGTATAGTAAATTTATGTGAATAAATGAATTAGTTATATATATATATATATATATATATATAAATAACTACTTCATTTACTCCCATAAATTAAAGTATACGAAAGTATAAATTAAAGTATACGAAAGTAAAAATTTATGCGTAAAATTTAAGTATTTACTTCAACAGTGCTCAATACGTAGGAAGAGCTAGATAGTAAGCTATAAAATATATATATGCCGCCATATATATTTTATAACTTACTACTTTATATATATATATATATATATATATATATATATATATCATGTTTGAACATATCGTAAAGTTCACAAGAGGAATCGTTCTATTAGTAAAGATGCAACTTTAAAAACCTCTGCTAAGAATTATCTAACAGGTGCCCCATCAGCGGGAGATATTTCCGAGATGGATCTGGACTGAAAAGCTCTTCCGGAACATATACAAACAATTTAATCATCACGGTCATCTTTAGAAGCGATGGATGACATTATCATTTTATTTAGTCTAACGGAATTACGCCCCTTGAATTTAACATCTTTTCGACACAAGCGTTATGCATCTGTAAGTGAAAGAATAACAATTAGATTTGCTGTACATCCGTCTGTCAGTGCAAAATAGAATTCCCGTTGGTAAAGAAGCAGAATGAATTCATGTTTCATAATAAAATAGACTTTATTCGTTTTGCTATTCATGTCTTTATTTTTTTCAGGCCTCTTCCTTGTAATAACGGTTTACTTTATTACTATGTAAACATGAATTACTTGAGTGTTAGCCTCAGAAAAGATAACTAATTCCTGGTCGGCCGAATAACTACAATGAATCGTTTGTTCCCTCCTATTCACCGGTCAAGATGGCCGATTGTTACGTTCAGTAATAAAAACAAATCTATGTTTGGACATATACATACATTTTTCTTGTTGTGTGTTCATATAATTACTATTTTATAATTATGTGTTTCCAATAGTCGTATCAAAAATAAAAAAGTGACTTTTCCCCATAGACATATGTCAATTAAAAGTTAATTATAAGCTGTATCTTGTCATTTATTCAATCCAAGAGATGTCTATCAGACCAGCCAGGTACATAGATAAATATATAAATAGATATATAGATATAAAGGGAAAGAGAATCAGAGGGAAATAGATGATACACGCGTAAACAAAAAGAGTGAGAATAGGGGAAATTAATACCAGGAATGGGGAAGGTACTGGTAGAGTTTAAAAACAGGAATTTTGTTTATAGAAATGTTTAATCTTAATGTGCGCAATCGAATGTCTTTAGTTAATCTATATGCGCAGACAATGCGGATATACGGTTGGCTACTATATTAATAAAATTGTTGATTATATTATGTACAACATAATAAAATCAAAGGTTGGCTCAAGGATATAAGTATTAATAGTGTGCATAAATCCCACATAAAGACGCAAAATAGAAAAAGGAACAGAACGTAGGTTATGAGTAATTAAAAGTGAAGTGTTTATGCGTACTTATACATGCACGAAAACATAACATCTGCGGCACATTAAGTAAGAGTCACTTCTTATTTCGTAATATTATACCTAATGTATTGCTTATAGATATTGCTTATATTTACCCTCGAATAAAATATAATTGAATTCAATGTAAACTTTAAGGAAGCAATGTATATATATATATATATATATATATATATATATATATATATATATATATATATATATATATATATATATATGTATAGGGTTATAATGGAATAATTCCAGGAGGAAATCCGGGTATGAGAGCTCAATGTGGTAAACAGAGCAATAACATAAACATATAACACGGAAATTACATAATTGTCGATGCAATAATTTATTTCAACCTTATGGTATTTTCAAGCATCTAAACTAGACCATTACATTTTTGATACTCGTATCATGTATGTATATACTTGTATCAAAAATGTAATTGTCTACTTTAGATGCATGAAAATACCATAAGGTTGAAATAAATTATTGCATCGACAATTATGTAATTTCCGTGTTATATTTTTATATATTATATATATACTAGCGGGGGTACCCGACGTTGCCCGAGTGTTTGTTTCCGGGACGGGGGGGAGTTTTAAAAAATGTGATGGTAGGTAAGTAGGAAGGATCAAACCCGGAGTCATGAGTAAAAGTAGGAAAATAAAGTGTAAAAAAAAAAACATCTGCAACGTTAACAGTTCGGCCACCAAGAAAAGTCCATTCCAGTTGTTTAGAAAAAATAAAAAAAACGACAACGGTAGGTCGGCGCGAACGTGAAAATATAATGTGAATTGTCCAGCACGCTAACCACTACGCAACAGAGCACTGCAGCTTAGTTTAGTGATTTTAAATAACTTCACATGAAAGAACTACGAAGCCAAACCGGTGTTCCCTTCTCAACTGTTCCTTGTGAACGATCCCCAACCGGTGTTAAGTGGTGGCAGGGGGAGGAGGAATTTATTAGAGAGAAAATATTTTACCACTTCCATTGATCTTAACCGATTTTGGCCGTGACTTCTCAGCAGAAAAAGTATAGAAATCTAAGATTATCGAGGAATTTGAGAAATAATAAGCCTATAACTCACCTCAGATATTGTTCTGCCGTTTGTGCATATTATATTTGCATGAAATATCTTGATTTTTAATCCTATTAAGGTCAAAATCCGACGAGAAAAAATGAGTTCATTTTATTTATATAGAATAGAATAGAAGAAGAAGAAGATAGAGAAGAAGATAGATAGAAGAAAGAAGATAGAAGAAGATAGAATAGAAGAGAAGAAAATATATGCATACATACATATATATATATATGTATATATATATATATATATATATATATATATATATATATATATATATATATAACCGGTTACTTCTATTTTTGCAGACAATCTACAAGTAGCTTAGGTGTGTAAAAATCGCCAGAGCGATAAGAGACTTCTATCATATCTAAAAGTAACACAATGTTCAACGAGCGATAACGAAGATGCGCTGTTGTGCAACTCATGCTCTTTACCGATGCAAGTTATGACAACAGGACCATTGCCAGCACCCTCAATATGCACATTCGGATGGTTCAACGCTTCCGGGCACATTCAACGACTCGGAGGACACACGGTTATAGTATTTCGTCTGGTTTCAAATGAGAGATAAGTTATGCGACCTCACATCTTCGAAGTCAACATGAAAGTCAACACCAAAGTGAATCCGGACGTGCTTAAGAGTGTTGTTATACCCCGGTGCAGTCAGGTAGCCACTGGCAGACCCTGGGTGTGGCAGCAGCATTAGACGCCAGCCTACAATATCATAAAGACTCAGGCTTGGCTTAAGGAGGAGCGCTGCGACTTTGTACCCTTCCCTCATTGGTATCCGTCTCCTCTGACCTTACCCTGCTTGGTATGTTGCAAAATTTCCCCCTCTGTATTAAAAATACCGTATATTTACAACAGCACATACCACATACAAATGTATTATGTCTAACCTATTAGCCACTATGTGATGCAACTTTATATAGATGTTTTTGACACATGACAATGTTTAAATAAAATTATAGATTACATCAGAGGAGCTACACCATCACTATCTTTTTAACCTACAGAGGAAGTAGTCCCGATTTTCCCCGTATTAATAAAATCCTCCTACCGATTCTAGTAAATACCGTAGGGGGTTATACACATGGGTCAGATATTGAGGTTACACCCTTCGTTACTGATTCATAAACTTATAGCAAAAACGTTAAATTACCGTTCGTCGATTAGAAAAGTAATGAATTCTCCCGTAAATCTTCATTGGCATATATCAGACCGATCCTTTATTCAGGATTACAATTCTATAAAATTAAACGAACGAGCAGGACCCGATCCAATATAGCGTCTGTCAATACACGAGGCCATCGTTTTACATCAAATAAAGCGATTACTGTGCCGCTCGGAGTAAATTGCTTCTTTCTCTCTCTCTTTGTCTCTCTCCCCTCTCTCATTCTTTCTCTCTATATGTGTTTAGAGACAGAGATACAGAGGTTGAGAGGGAGAGAGATACACAGCCAGAGAGAGGCAAAGACAGAGGCAGCGACATCTACAGCGACATACCTGTTTTGTTTACATTCGAGCCGATACCGAAATGAGCGACAACAAACAACAGAGAGAGAGAGAGAGAGAGAAAGGCAAAGAGAGAGAGAGAGAGAGAGAGGGGGGTGGCGGAGACATTCAAGCACAGTACCGAAATGAACGAACGAAACGGTGTTCTATGTTTTTTTCTTCTTATTTGTAATAAGCAAAATGAAACGAAAAATCTTTACTTGTTTTTTTTTGCGTTGTACTTTTCTTATTTTTTGTTTAATTTTATTTGTTTATTTTTGTTTTATGTTTGAGTAATGGTGCAGTTATTTATCTTACTACTATTCTACATTGGTTAAGACAATTACCTTTAAAAGTATAGGAATTAAATAGCTTCTGACATATGAAATAATTATAATTTTAACAACTTATGGGATCACTTTTCTATATTAATTTAACGTAAAATGAGCACTCACTTCATGGTCACATTTCTTTGGGGGCTGGTAATTTTCGTAGGTGGGTTATTTTGTAATTATGGTAGACCCAAAGAAAACTAATCAACCGGCAAAAATAGTTGGTAACATTTAAAATCTTACTTGATTTCCAAATTAATGTTTTCCTTGCTTATGACGACTTTTTCAGCTTTTCGGCTACCCTGAATACGAGTATCACATCGAACATTTCCGCAAATAAGTAGTCTTTAGTATATTAAGCAATGTAACTGTTACACGTTGTGAGATCATAATTGCTAGAACTGGTGACCACTGTTTGACTGAATGAAACCATTAAAATACATGAAAACGCAAACCTTATCCAGGTAGGTAGAAGAGTAAATGATGTAGCCTTTGTCACCTTTTGGTGTGTTGGCTTCTCTTAAGATACCTCACCAAAAACGGTGAATTCTTATTTTTCATTATTTTGAATGCAAGTTATTTATTTTATTACAAATTATTTTTCTCATTTTATTTTTTTTTTTTTTTGCGGTGAAAATTGAAATAACTGACACCAATTACTGCAGTAATTAAAATAAAGAAATACACACACAAAAAAAATATATACCGAATTACGCTTGTTTCATTTACTTTGGATACGATTTCATGTTTTCGTTCTTATATACATTTATGCTCCTTAATACAACTTTGAAACGAACTATTTTTAGTCGCGGAGGCCGGTAAGTAACCGGTCAACATTGCGACACCTTCAATTGTGTTTTTTTATGCTCACAGATACACAATATACAAACACAGAATTTTTAAAATGTAAAACGGCAAATGTCAGCGCGTTACTTACGGTACAACGGTTACTTAAACTGCAAAAACATCATAATACTGTGCACGTTCTATAGTTTAACAGCCCCTACCATCTGCCCCCAACATCCAACATCCGCTAGCAGTGTCAGAAATTTCGTGAAAATAGTGAATAATTCCACCCCATCTTTCCAAGCTTATAACTCCTCGAAAAATGTAATTCAAGCCCTAATTTTTTTTTCAATTAAAGGAGTAAGGACCAAGGTTTTATTTTAAAAAAAAACAAAACAAAACAATGTGTTTTTTTTTTTTAAAAAGGTTTTAAACTTCGGACTTTACAGGTAAATTTCTAAAAAACTGATTTTTTTTTTGTTTTAAATTTGAATATATTATTTATTGACCTTTTCTCTTCAATTTGTGATATATAAACCTATTAAACATAAATTAATTATTTACTTTTTAATAGACATTTCAAAATGAGAGGCGTAAATTATTCGACCCCCTATCTTTCTAAGCTTATAACTCCTCGAAAAATGTAATTCAAGCCCTAATTTTTTTTTCAATTAAAGGAGCAAGGACCAAGGTTTCATTAAAAAAAAAAAAAAAAGACAAAAAGAAAAAATGTGTTCTTATAAAATAAGGTTTTAAACTTCGGACTTTACAGGTAAATTTCTAAAAAACTGATTTTTTTTTTTGTTTTAAATTTGAATATATTATTTATTGACCTTTTCTCTTCAATTTGTGATATATAAACCTATTAAACATAAATTAATTATTTACTTTTTAATAGACATTTCAAAATGGGGGGGGGGCGTGAAAATGGGGGGGCGTGAAAATGGGGGGGCGTGAATTTAAAAAAAACGTTTGTCTAAAATATTATATTCGGTTTATTGGAAAGAACATAAAATTTAACATTGACCCTGAAAATATCGTAAAAATAGAATCAATAGAAAAATTTTGATAGATTTTTAAAATTTAAAAATTTAAAAATATTGAGTTTAAAAATTGAAAAATATTGAGTTCGGAAAATTCATTACTGTTTTAAAAAAAAAATAAAAATATTTTTATTACTTTTAAAACAACTGTAATAGTTTATTTTGGAAGTATAATCCATAAAGAAAATAAATAACCCACTTTTAACAGAGAAATTACGAGATTTTTATATTGTATTCGCAGTTTCGTGTTAGGGGTGTCAAAAATTCCTACAAAAATTCTGATACTGCTAAACATCCGCTGCTATATTTTTATAATTTTTATTGCTGGGGATTGCTCAATATTCTTACTACCTCAACTCACTCCACCCGTCCTTAACGAATGGAGGTTGGGGGTATCCATTCCGATACCCTTCCTTACCATGAAGAGTTAGGGTTGCCTATTGCGAAAGCCATATGAGGGGGTTGCGATTAGGCAGCAGCAACAGCAACAGCAACACTCGTACGTATATCTTTTTGGATATGGCCACGCTTTCACTGGGCAATGCTGGTTAGCGAGTACTGTTACTACGTACATTTTTCACATTACTTTGTAATTGTCTACATATTATACGACGTCTAAGATATTAATAACAAACCCTCCTCTACTTTTCATTTAATTCTTAGTATCACTACCGACTGCATTCGCATATCAGAATGAATATCGAATACACATATCGCCATTACGGTTTAGTATTAATATTACACGTACAACTGTTCCGGAAATAGATTTACTTTCTGTATTTTATCCTTGCTTCGTTTCTATTTTGCTCTTCGCAATAACACCTAAATAGTTTCATAGTCGCGACTTTTACACTATATACTTTTATTTTGTTTTCTCACTTCTACCACCGTTCTCTTTCTTTAGACAAGTTTCACTATGTTGATTTTCACACTCTGTTTTTAATTCTCACCTTCCTAAGAAAACAATCTTAAAAAACTTTGCTACAAATATTACTGCTCAGAATAATTCTTTTCTGTTGTTCGTATTTAATGTATTCAGTTACTCTAATAACTTTGTCAACTGTTTTATGATTTGTAAACACCAAACCAGACTAATTACCACTTGAAACGTAAGGGAGGACTATTTAGGATCCTGATAAACATGGGGACTTTGAGGAATTTAGCTGCGAGACGTATGTT
This sequence comes from Euprymna scolopes, assembly GCF_053919585.1. Lineage (NCBI taxonomy): Eukaryota > Metazoa > Mollusca > Cephalopoda > Sepiida > Sepiolidae > Euprymna > Euprymna scolopes. Next base: position 87,317,649 of record NC_136507.1, read on the forward strand.
CGCATTACATTTAAACGTCTACAAAAAGTAGTTAGGGAAGCAGGGTATGAGGAGGGGATTGCAAAGTTTGAGGGAAGAAAATATTAGAGTAGAGGTCTTTCAGGACATCAACAATCAAGAAAAATAGTCGCACGGTATCTCATGTCTTTGAAATCTGAACAATGACTTAAAATATACAAAATACTGTAAGAAACCCAACCAATAAATGTCCTTGTGGCATTTATTGGTTGGGTGTCTAATAGTATTTTGTATATCTTTTTTTGTTGTTTTTAACTCATTGTCAAGACCATTTTTTTCGAACCTGTAAAACAAAACCGTTTTTTAACTGAGTATATTTACAAAATACTACTACTACTACTACTACTATTAATAATAATAATAATAATAATAATAATAATAATAATAATAATAATAATACTTGTGTGGTTTGATAAAGAATTTCATTGTGATGCATTTTGTAAATTTATACCTTGTTTCCACCTTAACAGTTTTCATAAAATGACTACCTGCTAAGGTTTTCGGGTGTGCTGAAGGCGAGTATCGCATTTAAATTTTCCGCAGGTGGGTAGCTTTCCGGATGTTAGGCAGTGTAATTTCTCATTTTGTTGCTGTTGGCCATCTTGGTACGCAAGTTTGCGTATAATTTCTCAGGGCTGCGTTTGCACGCTCGCGCGTACCAAGATGGACACCAGCGATGGAAAGAGAAATGATATTGCTTGATATCCGAAAGGCTATTTGTTTGCGGAGGGTTTAATTGCGATATTCGTTATCAGTATACCCTGAAATCTATAAAGGTAATCATTTTGAATGTTGAAGTGGAAAAGAGGTAAAAAGTTACCATTTTATTTCTTTGTTTATATAATTGAATTGTGCGTAAAACAACAGAATAGAAATGGCAAAAATGACCATCAACTGGTGAATATATTATTGTTCCTTATAAGGATTCCTGGTTCTGTGAAAGCTACATTGAGGCTTCATGTAGAGTCTGAGTTATGGTTGCATCTCAGAAAATAGGGGTATATTTGGGGCCAGATAGAGAGGATTTACAAAATTGAAAATTTGACTGGTCCTAAAAATGCATAAGTTCTGGTCGACTATGGGGATTTCCATCTTTTACAGAAATTAAAAATCTATATGTAAAATTTTCTTTGATTTATTTCTGAGATTAATTCATATCTACTCATTTTTTTTTTAATTTCAAGGGAGTAGTAAATACTGGCCATGAATGCTCTTTAGGCATTCAATAGCTGCACCCCAGATTAAGCTCTCCTTTTGTGAGGAGGCAGGAAAATGCCTGATCTCAATAAAGTTATATTTAAATACCACTGTAATACTAGTTTTGTTCATTAATAGACACTGTATGATACCATGCGCCAGTTTAAAAAATTGACATTTGTACATCTTAATTTATAATTCATGGCTTATGGTAAGGATATACATAAGATATGACTGCATAGTCGGAAGATGCAGAGAATTATTTCATAAGAGTACCAAGTTCTATGAAAATGCCTTGAAAAATAAATAGTGGCGAAATGACTGAATTTCTTGAAATGTTGAGGTCCGTAATTTAGCAAACTTTTTCTAAACAAAAATGTCCACCTAAAAGCTTAAATTTTGGCGCTTAAAATTCTCATAACGTTTGAACTATCGATTGTATTTGCATAATCCACACCATTCTAAGCATCTTTTACATAACTCTTTTCATGTAAGTTGATAAAAAACAGTTATATAGAGGGGAAAAATCAACTTGTAGTGCTAATATTAAATACCCCCGTTTAGATACCCTGCTATCTAACATTAGTAACTATATATATATATATATATATATATATATATATATACATATATATATATATACATATATATAGTTATTTATAAAATACACTGAATATTCGGTGTTTCATCCACTCTAGAATTCCTCAGGCTTATGCGCGAATTCTGTGGTTGTTTATCGTTTTTATATGGTCCTCTCCATTGAGAATTTAGTTAGCCAATCAGCTTTCTAGTATCCACCGCGCCCCTCCATATCAGCCAGTGGGCATGCATTTTATCGAACAAAGGATCTGTTTTAAAACTAGGTTAGTGTTTTTTTTTTGTTGTTTATTTTGTTAGTTTATATATAAATATGTGTGATCGTTTATGTATATTCATATTTATTAAATTTATTTATTTGTTTATTTTCTATTGTTTTTGTTAGTTTTAAAACTATTTTGTATCGCTATCCTAGAGTAAATTTTATTTTGTGAACACAATTATTTGCTATTTCTCTTCTACAGTTTAATAGATGTGGGGTTCTCTACTTTTCCTGTCTTGCAAAACTTTTAAGATGAGATTCTTTATCCCTCCCTTCCCGATTACTATTCTAACAAATGTATTTCATGTTGCCTTGTTTAAATTTGCTTTTCTTGTTTTATTTATGTATATTTATTTATGTCTCTACTTTTCCTGTCTTGCAAAACTTTTAAGATCGTCACCCCCTCTTCCTGACTACTATTCGAACAGGCAAAACAATGCTCACTCATGCTATACTCAAGTAAACTAGCGATAAAAGAACAAAAAAGCCGGGAATTATTCTCTATACATTAGATGAACTTAGGACTTTATTTAAGTAATATACTTAATATATACTATTATTATAAGCCTGCTTGTATTGAAAATACTTGCTTCCTTGCTAGCTAATAAAACCATCTACTATAGTTAATCTTACTTTCAAATATATTTGAAACTAAAGTACACAGTGACATTAGCTACGTCGCTAGGACTATTACTGAATAGATACACAATGCTTTGAGCTTGACCAAACTGACTGCATTTAATTAATCCCGACGCGCTATATACTAATATTTTTTCTCATCATGGTACAAGCACCCTTGCTAGATTGCTACATATATCCAATATGCACTTTGCCCCCAAGACGACGTCCTATGTGTGATTTGCATGTTAAGTTCAAAAAATGTTTTCTTCTCTACTCAAACTCAACGTTATTTGACACTCAAAACTCTTATAATCTTCATTAGAAATGGTAACCTACGAAATACCTACAATCTCCATATATTCGCATCTACTGGAAATATGCCCATATATCTATTTATTGTATTATACATACTGTATACGACATAGAATATAATTTACTCCCAATTATACCTGTACTGCAATGTACTTCATACCTAAAATGACGTTACTTGTATCTATTGAATATATAACTAAATCCTCCTGCTACCTAAAATATCCAGAGCTTGTACATTTTCTTCTAGTTAATTTGTAATACCATACAATTCTACAACGCATTATCCTATTACTAAGTCAATATAAAAATAAGAAAAGGAAACTTTTTAACCTAAAGGAAAACAACACACCCACGTTAACTACTTCCAACAGACCTGTTTGCAAATATGTTTCCACTGCATGAACTCTTACTTAACACCTCCTCCTGTAACAAACAATGAAATAGCAATGCCCTGTAATCACTTTGAGGAGTATAATTTTTAAAACATCCCGTTAAAATTAACCACCAACGCGGGGGCGCAGCAATACCTGGATTAGAACCCAGGCGTGGGGAAATCCCTTTCGGTGCTAATTGACGCGTAGATCTTTCCAGGTCATCAGTCTAGGAGAAGGGAAACTCTGAAGCTAAACCTAAGGGGAGGACGGCCTCACCAGTCCTGGGTGACAATCTTCCTAGAGCTGTTGACTCAAACAAATTACCGGTCTGCAAACCTATACTGCTTAAGTATGCACTGTCTATCGCCCGGCTTCCATACTCCTTCTTTGCCTATTAGCTAGGCGTAGAGGTCGAATCACAGGGAGTCTACAGACCTTCAGTTGTCAATCTTGTTTCCTGACTAGGGTAGTGAACGCCGTTTTCCCCACTCGACACATCCCATCCCCTAAACTGATCACTTGGTAGTGCTTGAATGCCATAATGCCAGTACAAGTAGATTGTCTGATGGGTTGAGGGTACGGGATAGACAGTTCCTGGCTACTGTTCCCGACTGATAGTACAGGATCCCTAACTCTTTGGTAGCGCTTAAAGATGCTGCTCCATCAAGAGTTGTATAATATCGGGTTGTTTTTAGTGCCATGTCGTGCATGGAAATGGACTATGCACTCATCCCCGGTGGGCTATCCCGAAGCCACAATCCTAGTAAATGGCAGGATAACTGCTGGTGTGCTTGTGTTTCATGTCTGGTATTCTGCATAATCACTTGTTCAGCATCCCTTACCTAAACTGAAACTCTTTAAAAAAATGACAGTACAATAATAAAAAAATACGCTAAAACCAGGCCCAAACTAAAAAAAAAACAACTTGCCTTCTCCCTTGAGGCTTGCGTTTACGAACATCCGTGGGCTTAGAACTAAATTAAATGATGCCTAAGCATTCTTCCTAACAAACAACCCGAATATCTTAGCACAAAGTGAGACTAACCTACACTCATCCATCCCCTCTAACTACTTTAACATGCCTTGTTATCTCCCACTCTTCCGTAAGGACTCTGACAGACGTATTAACGGACTTGGAGTGTACATTCGTTACACCCTCCCCTCGACTAGAGAAACATACCTAGAATCGGACGATCAAGCCTTTATGTGCTTTAGACAAAACATACAACATAACATTGGCTACTTTTATATTCTCTGCCGCTCTCCCTCGTCCCAGGACTGCACCATAATAAACAAAGTCTCTGACAGCATAGATACAGCACTCTCTCTCGCCAATAGCGCACAAGTAAATGTATTTCGTGACTTTAATGTCCACTACAAAAACTGGCTTGGGTTCTCTACTTACACAGATGCAGCGGGCAGCATAACACATAGCTTCGCTATATCTCACTCCCTATCACAAATGGTTACGTTTCCAACCGGAGTCTCTGACCAGCAAGAACAACACGCATCACTTTTAGATCTGTTTCTGACAACAGTTCCCGAGGATTGTATAACAAATGCTGACAGCTTACTCGGGAACGCTGATCATGCAGTGATAATGGTCGAAATCGCCCTAAACTCTAGACCCAAAACTGAAGAGCCAGTGCTCAAAACAACGAGTCATTATGAAAAGGCTGAGTGAGAAGCCATCAGAGATATAATCAGAGATGCTCCATGGCAATTTTTTTCTTCCTGCTGAACAGTGCGCAAATGAGAACACTGAATGGTTCAAAACGGCAATTGAAGCACATGTTCCCATGCGGAAATTTTATAGCAAGTCCCACTTTCCCCAATGGTTTACTTCTACTTGCGCAACTGCTATTGCTCAAATGCAGCATGCATACGGCAGATTTAACCGACATAAGTCACGTTCAAACAGAAAGAAGTATATAGAAGCTAGAAGTAACTTTAAGAAAGAAATAGCGACAGCTAAGAGAGAATTTACTGAAACCACTAAAAAACGCATCGAAGCACAAAAATTAGGAACGCGTGACTTCTGGAAAATCTACAACAGTGTAGTAAATAATGGGCAATCAACAATTCCCCCACTGACCAACAATCACGATGTTGTTTGCTCAGCAACCGAGAAGGCTAATATGCTTGCCAGTCAGTTTGCCTCAAACTCCACACTGGACCCTTCCAACCACCCCCTGCCTGACTTTCTTTGCGGACAGACACCACGCTATATGATCTAAAAATCACCACTGCTCAGGTGCATGCTGTCATAAATAACCTTGACACTTCAAAAGCATGTGGATCGATCTCATCCCAGCTGTGCTTTTAAAAAAGTACTTAGCCGAAGTAGATCCAGTTCTCTCCAAATTCTACAACAAAGGCCTTAAGAGAGCTTGATTTCCGGGCTGTTCGAAAACTGCTTCTGTGGTACCGGTATTAAAGAATTCTGGCGAAAGAACTGATCCATCAAATTATCGCCCCATTAGCCTCCTCCCACTTTTCGCCAAAATATTTCAGACCATAATTAACCATGCTCTAGTCCATCACTTTACAGATGCTAAACTTCTGGCTGACAAACAATATGTATTTAGACAAGCCCGTTCCACAGCAGACATCCTCACTGTAATCTCTGAACGTATATACCATTCACTGGACAAACCGGGGGAGGGCAGAGCGGTAGCTCTCGATATATCTAAGGATTTTGACAGGAAAATTAGATCATACGGTATCACTGGTAGAATAACAATGAAATCCTTCTTAGATAAGAGAAACATCCAGGTTTCCTCGATGGTCGTACATCTAAACAATATGATATAAATGCGGAAGATACTCAGGGTCTATCCTGTGACCTCTATTGTTCCTAATATTCATTAATGACCTCCCCGACAAAATTGCCTCTGGGATGGGTATATATGCTGATGATACCAAACCCTATAACAGGCATGGCAGGAAAACAAATGAACACATATCTAAAGAAATGGCACAGACACTAGAGTATGACCTCCAATCTGTAGTTGAATGGGGGCAAAAATGGATGGTCACATTCAATGATGCCAAGACTAAACTGGTGTCCTTCAATAATATCGAGAAACCTTCTCTGCCACCAATAGCAATGGCCAGTGAATCTTTATCTGAGAGTACATCTTTCAAACTGCTTGGCCTAACGTTCACAGGAAACATGAGTTGGAACAATTACATTAAAAGCATTGCCAGGACCGCTGCGAAGAAGGCAGGCTCTCTCTACCGTGCTCGAAAACTACTAACACCCGAAAGTATCCTGTACCTCTATAAGGCCACCATTCGCCCATGTATGGAGTTCTGCTGTCACATTTGGACTGGTGCATCTGCTACTAGTCTCTCGCTCCTAGTCAAGGTTCAAAAGAGAGTCGCCAATCTGATAGGCCCTGAACCGGCATCTAAGCCTTAGCCTTTGTCCCATCGACGAAATGTGGCATCCCTCTGCCTGTTCTACAAGTATTTTAATTGTGAATGCTCTGACGAACTGCAGGCACTTGTGCCCCTACGACGTAGACACCCTGGACAAACCCGACAGGCAGCTAAATCCCACCCCCACACAGTAGTGATCCCTAGATATAAAATATATTTCTACTCCAGTAGTTTCTTCCCCAAAACCGCTAGACTCTGGAATTCCATCCCAGGTCCAACTGTACTGACATGCAGAAGTTCAAGTGTAACGTGAACTGACATATTGCTGCAAAAATCCCAACATAGTACCCCAGTAGTAGTTGCCCCCAATAGTTGCCCCCTACACCAAAGTGGCAATGTGCTTTGTTTGGGGTGAAAATGTAATTAAAAAAACAGTAAAGAAGAAGGATTTGGAGGCATGTCGTGTTAGTTTGGGTATTACATCTGTTAATCAGGCATATTCCACTAAAGTACTAATAAAACAGGCCAAATTATGAAAAATTGCAGCGATGGACCAGAGGTAAGACCTTTGGCAACAGTGCGGAATATATTAGATTGGAAACTCTTCTTTGGACTGTGTCTAATGGTGATACACAACTGGCAGATGCATCAGTCTAGATGTAACAACCATACTCAATGTATAAAAAATTGTTGCTTCGTAATAATATAGAATTATGAGTAAGTTTCAAACGTACATTTTTTGCAGTAGCCTTGGCGATGTTCTCAATGTATTTGTTCAATTTCCTGTTGCATGCAAATGTTAGGTACTGGCGTTTGAAACTTGGGCTTTTTAAGTTGAGTATAATCTGTCAGTGCGTTCGTTGTTTAAGATTTTTTTCTTTTAGCTGGTATAATCAATAACGTTCTGTTATTAGCATTTAATATTACCAAACATTTACGATCATATTCACTTATAGAATGTTTTTAGGAGTTCTATCACTGCAATTGATGTATGTACGTTCGTGTTTCAACATATGTTAAAAATAAGGCATGGAGCTATGAATACATCTATCTGAAACACAATATTATCACAGAGTTCATTAATGAATATCAGAAATAATAAAAGTCCCAAGATGTATTTGTAAAGTACACCTGTATATATATATATATATATATATATATATATATATAATTATATATATATATATATATAATAATTTAAAGAATAATGACTAATATTTTATCTACGCACGTCTATAACACGAGACAATTAGGGTTTTTTTCTGCAGCTTTCCTAGTTTTTAGTTTCTTAGTCGATTTTGGTCTTGGATATGACCTTTCCAGTGGTGAGGTCACAGCTTGCGGGCTTTGGGAAGCGTGAGGCCACCCTTTAATTGTTATTGCTCCCAGGTCCACTCTGACCCGGAGTGGTAGTACCTGTTAGGGTCCCAACTATGGGTTAAATAGAAACCGACTTGAAAACAACAAATATATTCTATTAAAAAAAGTTTCTTCAAGGTCTTTGGATTCAGCATTAAATAACCTGAAAAGGGTTGATATGCCGTAAAACAAAAGCAGCCAACCGTAGTCGATTTTATCCAGACAAGTATACCTGCTATCACTTTCCTCTGAACCAAGATTTTGACATCAAAACGGGGAAAATAAACATTATCCCAGTCAATACATATTTCTAGTCAATATTAATTGTATATCTACGTTGTCTTCTATGTTATCAATATCGTAAATACCAAGACTTTAGCAGTTTATGAGCATTGACGTTCCATTTGGCATATTCCCGTAGGTTACGTAAATCACTAGGAGATATCATACGTCCACTTTGTGAGCTTCCTTGCAGAAACGCCTTCAAACATCAACACACATCACTTTAATACAAAGGCTTGTAGCTTGACGTATCTTATGTTGCTCGTTAATTTTGAATATGTTTAATGTGTTTTTCAACATATTAATTGGATTGTTAAGTTAAATAACTAAAAGTAATAATATCTTCAATATAAATAAATAAAGTTCATTTGTGTAAGCACTTAAGAAAACCTCCTCATAATGCAGGAGGAAACTTTTAAAAAAATACGTAACTATTTAAAAGTTGTAGCGTTTACAAGTATAGTTGTCATTAATTAGAGGAAAGTTTTGAATTCTTACACATTATTAAAGTATAAGTTAAAAGATAAACATGTACAAATAATTGCTAATTAAAAGAATTCTTGCTGAATGATATATACAATACATAGGGAAACGTGGAGAAGTACCTTGAAAATGGTTTACGTAAATGAGACGGCATGGTTGCAAAAAATAGAACACAAAGAAAAAAGACACGCTGAAGGAAGTGCACATTCGTTTAAAAAGAGAATTAATAAACAAGACATAAATCTGAAAATATATTTCTGAAGACATCATAATAATAAATGAAAATATTATTTTTAAAATGTTTTAAAATTAACAATAAGACAATAAAATTATTTAAATGAAACGTGAAATGATTTAACAAAACAAAATAGATGAGAAATGAAGCGGCAATAATGTCAATAATATTTCCATGAAAGAATTTATGAAAACAATCATCCAGAATAAAGCATATATAAACGAAATGCATAGTAAATAGCATAAAATAATGTCTGAAATAACAGTAGTTATGCATTATTAAAGAATAATTTCCAAATAAAATATATATAAATTATGCTGAAATAATGAGTGTTGATAGGTAATTGAATAAAGACCGACGCAAAAGCAGCCTGTAGATGTTGATAGGTAGGTACAAAAGTATTGGACCACACTTCGGACCGATATCAAAATGTAGTATCTGTTCCTCAGGGGCTTCATTTTAATTTCTTGTTATCTGTCAGTGGATGATAAATCCTTCACGACTGAGACGATTTTAAAAAAATGTTCTACACCTTATAAAAGAACTCTGTATCGTAAAAGGCATCGTAAATAGAAATAGTAAGAGACGTCTGTAAACACATCTAGATAAAAAAAACTCATCATCACTCGCTTAACTATTAAAATGAGTCTTAAATGCAACATTTTGTACAATAACATTGGACCCGTAAATGTCGTAAAATTTCGTTATTGTAATGAAGAACTAAAAATAGCAAACAAGGAGAATATAAGGAAAAAAATCTAAGTCAATAATCAGTATCATTACATTTATTTTATGCATATAGTCCAGTTTTTATCTTTCCCGTTCTATTTAACAGATGTTTACCTACATTTGTCAAGGGCCGAACATTTTTCCTTATTCCTCCAAAAGCATTCAGTCCTTACGGTAACCTAATTCCAACCATATACATTGACTTGTATTTGGCACTATTTATTTCTCCGTATAGGTTTTGAACATTTGCATAACTTTTCACAGACAATGGACCAACTGAGAATCGAAGATATTAACCTGCATTTGAAAACACATTAGTTACTGGAACCAGATATGTTTCTCACAAAGCTGTCCTTGGTTTATACCGAATTTGAATAAGACAACCAGCTAAGTATCATTTTTACAAGTAAAATCCGATCGGAGGTGAGACTAAGTCGCTTTGTTTCTTACGCTTGGGTTACCAGTAAAAAATATATCATAGGCAAATAATCTAATAGAAACTAAGCTGGTCTTTTCATATCGGGCGAATGTTGTGGTTATTAATCTCTTAGAAAGCTGTGCCATAAATAACTTTCCAGCCATTCTTTGTATGGCCACTTTTTTTTTATCGTACACACGTGTAACTCTAGTCGCCCTGGAAGTAGACTCCTTCGGCTGCAATGAATTTGCTATACCTTTGGAAGGTCCCATAAAATTGATCTTGCGTTAGCGTGTCAATAACCCTTGTCACACCCTCTTTTATCTCCTCAAGTGTCTTAAAATGACAGCGTCTAATGTTTTCCTTGCGGTTAGGGAGAGACCAAAAGTCACAAGGAGCAGGGTTCGGACTATAGGGAGTGTAAGAAACTGTTTGAAGCCCATTTTGATAAAATAGTACGTGGACTAATACATTCGCGCAAAACTTCAGCATCTTCCGTTCCGCGCGAATAATGAGTACAGTTCCCACACTGACATCAAAGTGTTTATTTATTGTCTCTGTAGATACGATGGTCTTTATCCAGCAACTCTTTCTTTGCCCACTTAACTCTTAAGTTCTCACTTTCTTACTCCTTCTACACCTCACATCACACCTTACAGACGCCTTGCCTTCCTTGAATCTTTTATGTCACACACAAACGATTGTTCGATTCATACAAGATCGTCCAAAATAGTCTGAAGCATTCCATAGGTCTGTGTGGCATTTTTTACCAAGTTTAAAACAATTTAATAGCATATCTTCGAAAATGTTCTTAGGCTCCGAGTGCATTTTTGAAATTAACCATGTGTTAAAATCAGTCTTTAGTAGAGTGCATTCCACTTTCTGCTGTAGCTGTTCATTTGTAACCGAAAATCTCATAGTTTGTATAGCAATAACATACTAAATTTTCAAGCGATTACAATTGTAAATGCTTATATAAAAAGGTATGGGAACTTATTGAAGGTGCTTCGTAAAATCTATTTCAGCACGATCCATGCTCTGCATATATATATATATATATATTCGCACTAATTTATATATCTATAATCATGTTAGTATGTGGTAATGAAAACATTCCGCTTTTACTTTCATCAATATCCTGATAATGTGGAACTGATTTTGTCACTAGTATACTTATCTTGGATTTACTTGCGGCGTGCAAAATACTTTGTCGAAAATGGAAAATTATAAAAGCTGAGGATAATAACATTTTTCTCATGAATTCACATGATGTATATGGTTCGAACTAGTATGTTTCTATGACTGGAAGATCAAAATAATATCTACTCTCACGTCTACTGATCATGAAATATGATCTGCCAAGAAACATGAGATCATCGTGTATCTCATTACTAGCGCAACTTTAAGATTATCTACGCAGAAATCAAGTTCTGAACGTTTGCGCCTGTTACCGTGTTGAAATAAAAACGTTATTCAAAAAGCCAATCTTAAAATAGGGAGGGCGTTTTGTAACTAATCTGTAGTTTTTTTCTTAGGTAAACACTTTGCAATACAAATATAGTTAAACTGAATTTAACTTAAATACTATTAAAAAGAATGGCGCGGTAAGATAGATGAATAAGCACTTCAATTTCTTCAAGCTCAATAAAATATCAATTTTTAATGCCTCCATCATTTAGACTATATGCATTTTTAAGAATACATTCCACCAACAGAAATATTGGAAGAAATACGACTGTTTATAAAATTTCGTTTAATATTTATTAGTAATAAAACTTAATTTGAAATTTTTTTGCATAATTCATAAAGTTTGTTTTAAGAACGATTTAAATAAGAATTTACAATATTTAGCAATAAGAAAACTATTAAAAAATACTGAGATTCAGGTTACTAAGATTATTTAAGCCTGGGAATGAACTTGTATGACAATTATGGGACGGAGTATGATATAGACTCGTAAAGACTATTCCTATCGGGTCAGGAAGCACATTTAATAAGGGCTAAAATAAGGTACATTTTCAGTGATTCATTTTAATCCTTTTAATGTTAATCTTCTCATGGAAATGATATTAAATTCATGGTGCAACAATAAAATTACCGTCCTAGAAAAGAGGACATAAGTTCATTGTCCTTTTGATGTAAACCTTTGTCTTTTTGTTGCAAACCATCTACTAATTGTGTACAAATCGCCAGCGCGATCGAAGACTTCTATCATGTATGTAAGTGCACAATGTAAAACGAGCAATCCACCTTTTGACAACAGGACCATTGCCAGCACGTTTAATATGTATATCCGGATGGTTCAACGCTTGAGGGTAAATCAATGCATCGGATGACCCACGTTTATTGCATTTGGTGTTGTTTCAAGTGTGGGCCATATCATGCCACCACACATCGTCAAAGTCAACACCAAAATGTACCCGGATGTGCTGAAGAGTTTGATGATCCTTTGGTGCAATCATGTGGCCGCTAGCAGACCCTGGGCGTGGCAGCAGGACTCGGCGCCAATTCACTAGTCGAAGGTGACTCCGGCTTGGCTTCTACGACTTTGTACCCTTCTCTCACTGCCCCCTACTCCACCTACCTGAATCAGCTGGACCATTTTGTTTAGTCATACGACGAGAACATCGCCAAATTGATCTCCCACAGCACACAGGCAAGCCTGATCGCTGCTTTCCGCCCATTATTCGCCGAGCTCCCGCCGGTGCAATTCGAAAAGGCATGCCTCTAGTTCAGGACTCGTATCGGGGGAATGACTGAGGCTGAAGGCGGCTACAGTGAATCAGTGGCAGCTGCTCTACATAACCACTGATTTTTTTTTTCAATAAATTTTGGAAATAGAGCTTTAATGTTGTTTTTACTTTGCGGCGACATTTTTATCTTTCTACACTGCGGTTTTAAAAATAAACTTCGTAAATTGTTTTAATGTGTCACTTTCTCATTAGTCCACAAAGAGATCCTTTGTGGATGGCGAGTAAGAAAATTGATGTTTATCAAATTCCCTTACAATTTATTTTATAATTTTAATGATTTATTCTTAATATGTCATGGAAACAAGGTTCTCTTTGGACGGACTGGCAAGAATCGTAAGCGAAGACTTACCAAGTGCATGTGAAATATAATACAAGACTAACAGCACAAAGAAAATCGTTAACCATCTCATTGGTTGGAAAAGAAGTCTCAAATAAAATTAGTATTTGCTGAAAACATTTTCTCACGTATCGGTAATTAATTGCATAAATAATTATCTTTACTGTTTCATCGTTTTGTACAATAACTTGTTTCCGTCTACATTTACATATCAGAAAGTAAATATTTAAAGTAAAATCAAATCTAAAATTTAAAGGTAAACTTTTAAATCATAATCTTTCTAATTTTTAGCAAATATTGAACATTCAGTTTGCACAAACCACCAAAATGTACTTAAAGCAATTTTATATTCGGTGCGTGTATTATGTATGAATGAAAAAATAATTTTAATTTTCTGAAATTTTTAAACATTAATTGCAAAACACGTTACAATATCACAAATCTATTCCAACTCTTATTCGCTTTTACTATTATATATATATATATATATATATATATATATATATATATATATATTTTTACACAGTGATCACCACTTATCAAGGCCCGGAAGCCACTCAGGGATAAGGGTTATTGCAAGTACATTACGTTAGTGAGGAGATTTGCTGAAGTGTTTACTTAAGGGGGCGGTTCATTAGGAATTTGTTAACATTGGACTTGAAGACATCCAAGTTTTCGTCCGGAGGGAAGCAGGCAGACGGAACATAGTTCCACAGGCGTGCAGTTTTAAGAAAGAAGCTTTGTTCATGGAATCCGCGATTTGATTTAGGCACAGATATAGAGTGGGGGAAATTTTTCACAGTGGATTCAGCTAGACGGGTGTTTTTCGTGAAAGATTGGCGAGGGGGACCAGAGATTGGAGTTCAGACGAGCATCCATATATATATACAGCGGTAAGTTTTGTTAACGAAGGTTTGTCGAATAAAATTTTGCACAGATCTATTTTAAAATCTCATATCCTTGAAATATGAATGGTTGGGCGATAGTTAGCAAGTTCTAAGCACATGAAATATCAAAAAAACATACAGCGGAAACATCCTTTATTCTTGAATGGATGCATTGTTCTTATTAGATTAAGGTTTTACAGATCAATAGTTCAGCAATTAGTTAAATGTTTTTGTACTTTATGAAATGTTCTTCTAATGCTTTTCAATTTCTCTCAATACAGAAACATTCAATGTCTTGCCTTCTCTTACTTGATTTAATATGCAGGTAAACTAATCTCAAATTTTAAATGATTGAAGATATAAACTGCTATAGATTTTAACAAACGAAACTTGGTAATTTCTTCGGTATCTGCCGGCCATTTATACAAAGAGCTGACAGATGTCAGGACAATTAGAAACCCAGAATACTTAAATCAAAAAACAACTATACCTACACTTAAAATTCTAGTCAAATTACAGTTCACAATGTGACCAGATAAATTTCGAAGTCTTTAATACTGGCCATAAAATGCCTTAAACTAGTTAGTTTCTTGAAATACTGTCCGATGAAAAGAAAAAAAGAAAACTGATATCTCTATTTCAGTGGGTGCCCTCTTATTCCGTAGAACCAATTGTAGAAATAAAATAGATCCTTTCTACGTAAAATTTTAACAATTAGATCGAAAAGCGCTTTTTAAGATGATATATAAAGTTGAGGTATAATAATGATAACTCCGTCATTTGAAATCAGAATTAAACATTCCGCCAGAGCTTCCTTCTCAAATTATTAATACTGGATTCGAATTAGTTTCTATTTTTCTGTGTGTACAGTCATGTTAGTTTAGTTCACAACCTGTTGTTTTGTTAAAAAGCTTTATTATAATGCCTATAATAAAATGGGATCGGCCAGAAAAAAACCCAACTGACTATTTAAATATTATTTATGGCAAAGCAACAATGCATTGTAAGGATGCTGGCTATAATCCTGTTGTCATAACTTGGATTTTTAGAGAGCATGAGTTGTACAGCGGTGCATCTCCGATCTCGCTTGTTTAACATGGTGTTACTTTCAGACATGGTAGAAGGTCTCTATCACTCTTGGGATTTATATACATCTGACCGACTAGGAGATGGTCAGCAACAAACAATGAAAACTAGTTTTTTTATCAAACGAGTATGGAACCATGTTCAATTCACTATTTTATTGTTTCACCCTGTATATTATTTTGTGCAAACTTTAAACGTTGTATTTATACGTTGAGTATCTTATCTGATTTGTTTAGAAATCACTTTGTTGCTTTCTACAAAGAAACATCACAACTTCCAAAACATATAATTACCTTATTTGGTATTACATGTATATTAGTAGGGTAAGGTTGTTTTAAAAACTATGTTGATGAAAGGTTTGTCACAATTAACATTTTTTACTATTTTCTAGAACAACTCAAGTATGTGATGTAAAAAATGTCCTCTGTATATATACGAATAACAGTCGGCAATAGCCAGGACTTGGATTAGACAATCTGAAATTTTACATAAATTTTGCAGGAATAGGAATAGCGTTCTGTAAATTCTGATTTGTTGAACTAGATAAGTTTTACGCCGAAGCTTTTTATGTAATCTTACTTACCACAGTGTATGAATCTGAAAGCTTTTTATGTAATCTTACTTACCACAGTGTATGAATCTGAAGGCGATATTGGTAGCATTGGTTTCCTCGATATTTCATCAAGTCAGAAGTGATCTTTATATTACATCGCGTGGCTACAGGATAGTTACTTACGTTTTAAGTTAAATTGATTTTTATGGTTAAGACTGGATTCGAACATTAGACAGCCAGGCCGTCAGTCATAGTCTTTAGCCAATGAACCATCGTTAAATCCGAACTAAGTGTAGTGATATCAATTACAATTTTCAATATTACTAATAACTCTTAATATAAATAAAATGAGTTTTTCGCTATCTTTATATCAAAAGGAACGTGGTGAATATAATTTTACATCAAATCTTACATTTTAAATGTTTACTTGTAAGCCTTACTACGTCTTAATGTTAAGCAAGTTTTCGCAGATTTTAACTTTGCACGGACATGAAATGTTTTTTTAGACGAAGTTACTCGTGCCAGGAGACGTCACGCACTCAAAAACTTATTAGATTTTTATTTATATATATATATAGTGGAGGGCCAGGGCGTTATCATTTTGAATAAAATTTGATAAAATTCCTTTACACAATTCCTTTTTTATCCATATACAAGAAGTTGAAATTTTCATCTTCCTTTTATGTTGGTAGTAACAACCTGCTTTTTCTATTTTAAAATTAAAACCAAACTGCATATAATTGGTCATCTATATACGAGCGACTCCATGAATCTGAACAAAGTTGTATACTCCTTTCAAACAAAACATTTCTTAATATTTTATGCTTCCTACTAAGAGGATTGAGTTCAATTAACTCTTAAGTTTAACTCATTTTATGCACAGTTTTTACATTATGCGTAGAATTTAGCTAAATTTGTTCTAGCACTGGTATGTATATATGATATGCGGGTTTTCGTAATGTACGTCAGAGGCGAACGCCTCTGCTATTCATAGTTCCAATTCCTCCTTGAGAATGGTGTAAGATCTGTAAGCCTCTCTTGAATGATTTTAGTGTTACCATACGCGGAGCTTAGACTATCTCTGGTGAAGCATGCATGACTCACCGGCGTGCTGAATATGCTCTGGTGGCCAGTAAGTCGAGTCACAGCCATGAGCTAATTGCATAGGGAGTAGAAGGGACTCTCAGAAGCTATAGCGAAAACGATTTTTCTATGAGAAGGAAATCTTTAAAGAAAAAACACCTACGTTCAACATTGCTAACAGTCATCTCGCACCTGTGTGTACCAGATACTGGCCACCAAGATTTAGAGAGTGGTGTGTGTGTTTGTACTAATGCATCACTACACTGCACATATGTAGAGATGCCTTGTAAACTCAACTTAACCTTTTCATAAAAATACCTTCTGCTATAGAGGCATGTAGATATGGGCGCACTTAACAAGTTTTAGGCTTATAGTCATAAATATGCAAAAATGCGGCAGGATATTCTTAACATTGTTATTTTGCCAACTGTAGATAAAAGGGGCTGATTCCGGCAGATACTTCTCTGTGGATTAGACGTATTTAGGGAGTGAACTACTCACTCAGGATTCTAGGGAGATGACACTAAAAGGTGCATAAAAAATTGCCAGACATTCTTTAAGCTGACTAGTTTATCGCAACTAGCGGCTATTAACCATAGCAGGAACAAGACCTAAACCAATATGCCAATGAATGCTTATCACTCAACGCGTGATGTTAGAACGTGACAACTTTGTAAGATTTAGAAACGTTCAGTAAACCGGAGCGGAACATCGCTTTGGTCACTAAAGAGCTTCAATAACTGAACATAGACATAGCAGCACTTTCTGAGACCGGACGTTCTGATAATCATTTAATTGAAAATCAGTTTTTTATTTACTATTTTCTGGACTGAAATACCCAAACGGGGAGAAACGTGAAGGGGGGGCGATTTTTACCATCTGTTTATCTTTGATTGACAGACTTGATTGTCCATCTGGTATAAATAAAAGCATCATGAAACTACAAATACTTGCATGTCGGCGCTAGATTACCATTGTTTCTGTCTATGCTTCAACTAAATCAGCAAGTGGCGATAATGCCATGCAGTTCTATGGAAAAGTATATCTTACTTGGCGACTTTAAGACACGTCTAAGAAAACATCTAGTTTGGAACGCAATTTTCGTTAAAATTTGGCAAAAGTAATAGCAATGGCTTGAGCTTATTACAGCTATGCTCGACGTTCAACTTATTTATTTATAGCACTTACGTCTGACAGAAACAGAAACATAAAATAATTTGGAGCAACCCAGATCCAAACATCGCCATGTGATAGACATTATAGTCACCAAAAAGATAGCAAATATGTCTTCATCGTCCATGTGTTGCTTAGTGCCAACTGTAATACTGATCACATGCTGGTGCATAGCAAATTTAAGCTTCATATCAGTAATAAGAATCGTATTCTGAAACGAATCAATGTTGCAAAGCACAAACAGCTTTGTGTCTGCCAAGATCTCTCTGACACTTTGACTACATGCATTTTGGTGCCACCTAAAAAAAACTTACAATTTTCAAAACTGCTCTTGTTATTCTCTGTAAAAAGGTTCAGAAACACAGGAATCGGTTTGATGAAAATCATAAGAACATCTATAAAGTGCTCGAAAAAACTCATCTACATAAGTTATTATTAGATCCAAACTTGGCAAACAGATATCAAGTCGAGATTTAAAACAAAGCACACAAGGTTGCGTTTCATCCCGGTGTAAGGGCTACGGAAAAGCAATGGTGGTCCAGTATCTCTAGCTGAAATTCAAGCTGTAGCCACTTAACATAAGCCGAATAAACTCTTTTGCCTACCCATGTCAATGTTTGCTGCGTCATCTTCTCTTGTTGTCTCGGTTAAATCACAGGATGGGTAGACGCTGATCATGATTACTCACGGTAGAATGCATCGGTGGTATGAATATTTCACAGATCTATTCTTCAGAAGAAGAATAATCTGTTATCGATGACAAATAAAGCTCTAATCATAGAATTGGTTGTTTGTCAACAAGACAAGAAACGGAGTTTTCTAGTTGTCGGACCAACTGAGGCAAAGCACCTGACCTATCGATACAACTCCTTGTAGAAGTGAGGAGAGCACATGAAATCAGCTGTATTCAGTTTTATTCACACATATTAGAAAGGTGTCCCAATTCCACAAGGATGAATGTATGGTATGCTGGCGTCTTTATTTTAGAACAATATAAGCAAGTCAATGTGATAAGTACCGTAGGATTACTCCACTTTAAAGCAATCGGAAAGTTGTTAGGAACTCGTGACTTCTGGAAAATCTACAACAGTGTAGTAAATAATGGGCAATCAACAATTCCCCCACTAACCAACAATCACGAGGTTCTTTGCTCAGCAACCGAGAAGGCCAACATGCTTGCCAGTCCGTTTGCCTCCAACTCTACACTGGACCCTCTAAACCACCCACTACCTGACTTTCCTATGCGGACAGACGCCACGCTATACGATCTGGAAATCACCCCTGCCTAGGTGCATGCTATCATAAAAAACTTTGACACTTCCAAAGCATGTGGACCCGACCTCATCCCAGCTGTGCTATTAAAATAGTGCTCAGCCGAAGTAGCTCCAGTTCTCTCCAAACTCTACAACAAATGCCTTAATGAATCTTGCTTTCCGAGCTGTTGGAAAACTGCTTCTGTGGTACCAGCGAAAGAACTGACCCATTAAATTATCGCCCTATTAGCCTCCTCCCACTTTTTGCCAAAATATTTGAAACCTTAATTAACCATGCTCTAGTCCAGCACCTTACAGATGCTAAACTTCTGACCGACCATCAATATGGATTTAGACAAGCCCGTTCCACGGCAGACATCCTCACTGTAATCTCTGAACGCATATACCATTCACTGGACAAAGCGGGAGAGGGCAGAGCGGAAGCTCTAGATATATCTAAGGCTTTTGACAGGGTATGGCATGAGGGTCTCCTCAGGAAGATTAGATCTTACGGTATCACTGGTAGAATACTTTACATAATTAAATCCTTCTTAGATAAGAGAAAAATCCAGGTTGTCCTCGACGGTCGTACGTCTAAACAATATAATATAAATGCGGGAGTGCCCCAGGGATCTATCCTTGGTCCTCTGCTGTTCCTGATATTCATAAATGACCTCCCCGACAAAATTTCCTCTGAGATGTGTATATATGCTGATGACACCACACTCTATAGCAGGCACGACAGGAAAACAAATGAACATATATCTAAAGTAATGGCAGAAACACTAGAGGATGACCTCAAATCAGTAGTGGAATGGGGACAAAAATGGATGGTAACGTTCAATGCCACCAAGACAAAACTGGTTTCATTCAATAATTACAAGAAACCTTCTCTACCACCTATAGCAATGGTCAACAACTCTTTAGCTGAGAGTACGTCTTTCAAGCTCCTTGGCCTAACGTTCACAGGAAACATGAGCTGGAACAATTACATCGAGGGCATTGCCAGGGCCGCTGCGAGGAAGGTGGGCTCTCTCTACCGTGCTAGAAAACTTCTAACACCCGAAAGTATCCTGTACCTCTATAAGGCCACTATTCGCCCATGTATGGAGTATTGCTGTCACATTTGGGCCGGTGCATCGGCTACTAGTCTCTCGCTCCTTGACAGGGTTCAAAAGAGAGTCGCAAATCTGATAGGCCCTAAACTGGCATCAAAACTTCAGCTTCTGCCCCATCGTCGAAACGTTGCATCCCTCTGCCTGTTCTACAAGTATTATAATGGTGAATGCTCTGAAGAACTGCAAGCACTTGTACCCCCACGACGTGAACACCCTCGACAGACCCGACAAGCTACAAAATCCCACCCCCACACTGTAGAGATCCCTAGATGTAAAAGATCTTTCTACTCCAGTAGTTTCTTCCCCAGAACTTCAGGACTTTGGAATTCCATTCCAGGTCACTGCTTCCCCAACTGTACTGACATGCATAAGTTCAAGTGCAACGTGAACCAACATCTCGCTGCCCTAATCCCTACATAGTACCCCAGTAGATGTTTCCCCTGATAGTAGCCCCCTACATTAAAGTGGCAATGTGCCTTGTTTGGGGTGAAAATGTAATTAAAAAAATAAAAAAAGTTGTTAGCCATACATCTCCTTAACAGATTGCTGACTCGCATATGTCCGTCAATGTTTACCACGTCACGTGGGTTTCGTTTCGATTCTGTATGATAAATATGATAGGAAAATGTTTTGAATAAGATTTTCCTCTATATCAAGTCTTTATGGATTAAACTACGGCCTTCAAGACTATCAAAAGAAGGTCTTGTTGGAAGTACATAACAAACTTGAGTGTCCACCCACATTCATTCACATGCCGAAAGAACTACATCGTAATATAAAAACATGTATTACATTACATGGGGGACTATCAAACAAGGTCACTGTTAACAATGGTGTTAAGTGAGGTGATATACCTGCCTCGATGTTGTCTTAATATATTTGGCGGTTGTACTCGTCTATGCTTTTCAAGACTGTGCCACTGGGGTTTGGTTGAGGTTCAGAACTCCTAGTAGATTTTTCGGTTTGAGGAGATTTACTACCCAATCTTAAACCTTCCAAATACTTAAATGTGAGTTATTATATGTTGGTGATGTCGATCTCGTCGCTCACACTACAGATAACATCTAACTGTTAATGAAGATGTTATGCTTTATTTTTGTCACACTGTAAGCTAGAGGAAGACAGGGGTGATGTTTATTCCCCGAATGGGAGTTCCGTACGACGAACATTATATTTATATTGATGGCACCAGATTAGGTATCGTTGACACATTTTTTTACCTGGGTAGCACCCTGTCCAAGGATTGTTCGCTAGGCTCTGAGATACATGCTCGCATCTACAAGGCTCCTGGTGCTTTTGGCATGGCAGAAGTGCTAACTTTCAAACCAAAACAGAAATTTATCGGGTGTGTGCTACGCACTCTTTTGTACCTATCAGTAGGGTGGCCTATTTATCAACATAAACTGAAATATGTTGAAAGATTCTATAAGGGTTGCTTAAAGAGGTTCCTTTACCTAAAATGGCAATCAATGCCAGCAGACACCGCTGTCATTCAGAGTTCAGAGAGTAGATTGTCCAAGTATTGGAAGCATGAATACCGGAATCAGTTACGACGAGCTGGACAGGTCCGTATAGATGACGGCAGATTATCAAATCAGCTGTTCCACGGCGAGCTAGCAAGTGCTCACAGCCCAACCCCAGTAAAAGATCAAGATAACGTGCACAACATGTTGAGAAATAGGAAAAATAGCTGAAAATAGAAGTGTATTTAGAGGAACATTTTGGGAGGGTCGGAAATCTGTCCAAAGCATCTGCAAAAGATTTAGACGCCTGTGAAGCTATCTGGAAGTGTTAAACAAGTAGTCGCTTTATACTATCCAAAGCTGGATATGTAGACCCTATGTATTCACATGAAAGGTACCTTTTTATAACCGTTATTCTACGACCTGATGAGAAACCTCATGTGATGTGTGGCAAGAAGTGCAAGTCGGTTGCTGGTTTGAAGAGACATATAATTGTGCACAGGGACACAATATTGCAGAGTGGTCAAGTTACCGTGGTTCAGACACTCGACTTACTATCAAACCATAAAGCAGGCTGCTAGTTTGAAGACCATTTACGTGAACATAGGAGATGAACTGGGGCATGTATGTAATGTATGGCATGTATGTATATGTAGATACTGCAGGTTTTAGTTGTAGGTAAGAAAAGTACAATATTTCGTTTAGTCAATATCTCCTGCTCTCTAAAAAATAATGAAAAACACCAAAGACTAGAGTAGGATCATAAAAACGATCAAGCTTTTGTGCTTCAGAATTTAATTTAAGATAGATTGCGTTAAGAACTTTGCACATTATGCTATTAAGCAATCATTTTTCATCTAGCTGCTAAATTTTTTGTTCGAACACTCTGGATTTTCAATGTTTTGGGGGTTTTACACCCAAAACAATATACGCATCACGTACAAAAAATTGTGCCGTCAGTTTTGTATTTGGTTCCCCCGACAGAAAAGGGGTCAGACCAAGTAATTTTCTCACGTTCGCTAGTACGTGTGTTCCCAATAAAAACGCCTTGATTTTTTTTAACATTTGCACAAACATTAGTCATGATTAAAGTAAATCTTCACCAAAAAAGATTTCCCGGGATAACTCTGGTTGCCCTCCTGATGGTAGTATAGCGGTTAAAATGCCGTCATATTATTCATCCATTTATTGTTTGTACTTTTCTCAAAAACCACGATTTTGATTTTCTTATAACTTTTGCACAAACGTTAGTCATAGTAAGAGTGAATTTTTTACTCGTAGAGGAGGACCCCACAGGCTAGGTATGTTATAAAAAGCACCTTAATCTAAGGATAAAGGGTCGTTATGCGATTAATCTAGATTCATCTAAATCTAAATAATATACGTATATATATATATATATATGTGTGTGTGTGTGTGTGTGTGTGTGTGTGTGTGTGTGTGTGTGTGTGTGTGTGTGTGCCTCGGACAATAGAGAAATAGATTTAAAGTTTCTTTTCTCAGGTTCTCTCCTGTGCTTTCATGTTTTCTAATAGCGAGTTTACTCGAAGTTTTTTACATCCGTTGGCAGTTCTGTTTTGGTCAGTAACTTCTTTCCTAATATAAACGATTTTATTTGATGCGTATTACATTTATTCATATTTATGAATACAATCTTGATTCCAAAATCTTTTCGAGTTCGTTTTTCGTTCATTTTAATGTTTCTTTTTCTTTCATGGTGTGTTTTCGATTTCTTTAACGTTTCCATTTTCTTTTACATATGTGCGTCCAATTTCCCGTGTCCAAGGCTAATTCATTTCCGCTACTGCTGTAACTCATTTCAATAGGTTTTTTTGTAATTATTCAACATTCGTCTACATATTTTAGTAAGTGATTCTGTTCGTCGATCAGGTTCTATATAGTTTGATTTCGTTCGTTTGTAATCTTACTTAACATCGGTGAAGAATGATCCGCAGTATAACATAATGTTTTATGTGTAAACATTTGAAAGAGTGAAAACTTTAACATTTGGATTATTCCAATTGTGTTCATCTTGGTTTACGTTATAGCAGTTCATCATATATAACTTCCAATCTTTCAGATATTTTTTCTGAACGTAGATGGATGTTTAGTTTGATATCTTATATAGATCTAACGTGCACATTGATTTCGAAATTCGAAAAACATGCATAGGAATTAGTTCACGTTGACTCAAAATTTGCAAGAATAAATCACCAGAGATCAAAATAGTTTCCTGGATTATTCAGAAGTATGTCAGTTTAAGTTTTGCTCGATTAATTATTTTCCAAAGACATGTTACAGTTAAATTAAACCTATAATTTTTCATTCTATTATGTGTAAGTTATCTTTTGTCAGTCTATAAGCAGACCAAAGATCATGTAAGACAAGCAAGGAGTCAATTTACAATACATTTCAACTTTCGCATTTCAATACAATCTGACTTGACTCTAGACTATGAGCAGCTTTTGTTCGCCTCTACTTGTGATAACGCTGTCAGCTTTCTCTAGTTGTGTCAATCCATTAGAACATTCAAGGATAGTTCCTTATACTTGAATGTTTGTTTCCGTAATCACTTGGTTTGTCGCCTCCAATGTTTTCATTTTATTTTGTTATTCAGCATTTTGGTGGAATACTGTTTACCTTGGATCTGTTTCCATTTCTTTCAGTTTTCCCCCTTATCTCTAATGTATGTTTTTGGATACCCAATTTTAACTGTGGCTAACTGTTAAAGTTGTATGAATATTTAAAGGTATTATTATATGCCTACACGGAAGAGTTAACATAGAACTACCTAGAAGAATGAATTTTCGGTCCGAATATGCAATGTGATAGAAAATAATCCTTTTTCAGAATTTTACTTATCCATCTTGCTTAAAGTGTAATTTTTAGGGCGAGATTAGTACACTATTTGTAAAAAGTTTAAATCAAGATCTACAAGTCATATCTCTAATAAAACCTCTCCCGAATATACGTTAGCTAAATCATTATTTTACTTTGTACAGACTTTCTCACGCATTACTGGCTGGTAATATCCTGTGGTGTTCTCTAGAAACTCTATGACAAATGTCCTCCTGATTCCAGAACTCCGGAGTACTTTCGACAAGATTTGCAAACCATTTTGTCTCATCGCAAGCCTCTTACCTTTGACATACCGTCACCAACGATCATTAGTCTTTACTTAAATATAGGTACAAAAACGGCCCCAAGATCCAGTAATCTTTGCACCCATCCAATGGAGAACTAGTTGGAAGGTTTCATTTTCAATTTATTCATAATTATTGATCCCTTGCGAATATTTTGTGATATCATCCTCCGCAAATAACATTTTATGAGATTTCTTGCAATTTTGACTCATTTGGGTCCATGTGATAATTTTTCTATCATTTTGCTTCCGTTGCAATTTGAATGTTTCCAAAGAGGAGCGGTTTTCTTAAGATGGCATCTGTTTTAGCATGATCTCCTACATTATAGTGGGTCTACCTCTTGATATTAATTTTCCTGAATTTTCGGGACTGTTCGTAGTGCTTTAAAAATTGTTTTATTGATTTTCGTCGAGGTCGACATCCGTCTCAACTCCATGGCAAATTCCTCGTTTGCTCCGTATATATATAATTATGTGGCCTGTTTAATTGGCAACATCTACCATTTAGCAGTGTTTTACTGTTAATTAGGCTGATGTCAAGTCTATTAGTTTGAAAGAGTTTATTTGTTTGTACAGGGTGTCCAAAAAGTCAATGAAAGGTTGAAAATCCGTGTGATTTTGCCACTAATGATAATATTTTTCTTTATTTAAGATATTTTACACACTATATTTTGGCTATTAATTATGAAGAAGTATTATTGAATGACATACGTAAATTATGAATCTGTTTTACCAAAATAAGCGGTCAATTATTTTGCTTCCACGAGCTTATCGTTCTCGAGATTTGACTATCCCCGACTTTTTCATGTGGGGATATCTTAAAAAAAGAGGCTGTTAACAAGAGTTTATGTTAACAGCCTGAAGCATCATCATCATCATCATCAGCAGCAGCAGCAGCAGCAGTATGCAGTCCGTCACTTTTGACGATGATTTAGCCCTCGGTGTTGGCGTAGTCTCACTCCATCACCACAAGACCTTTGAACTTGGCGTCAAACTTGCTTGCAAACTTAAACATGAATTGAGGGAAAACATCAGGAACAAAATAAGAGTAAAATCTCAATCCAGAGATTATGCAATCTGTTATTGAATAATGTTTGGGAAATAGCATAAATATGCGACGCTGAAAATGGTCAACATTGAAAAGACAATATTTGTGATAAATAAATATTGTTTCAATTTTGCATTTTCCTTGGAAAAATCCAGATGTCTTACCCAGATTGTATTAAAATTAACGACATTATCCTTAAAAATAAAATAAATTCTGTTTAAGTTTAAACTCCTTCAGTACTATTTTATGGACATCCTGTACGTTCATATCTCAAGCGATATAAATATTTCGTTTAACAGTACTATCTTTAAGAACATTTATCTTCATAGGCTAACTGAACTTCTTTCGTTTGCAGAGATAGTCTTATGGTTTTCTCTCATGTTATATTTGCGTTATTTTGAGATAATTGTTGCGTGTACGCAGCATTTGCACTTATTGATTTCTTATTAAATTTTTTATGCTATAATTTCATATCACGTTATTCTTTGTAGCTCCCAGTAACAGTTCCGTTTTCTGTTCGAGTCTCCTTTTCTTGGAAATGTTCAGGTGATTTTCTTGTGTTGTGATTACGAATCGATCATGTAATTTTTTCTCTTGATTTTCTTTCCGATTTTTCGTTTACTTTTTTCTGTATTTATCTTGACACTCTCTTTCTAAAAGTGTTAAGTCTTTAAGTGTTTTCTAAAGTTTTTCTGTGTCTTCATATGTATTAAATATAAGGACTTTATACGCTTCTAGCTTAATTTGATTCGATTGACAGCCATTTATTTCTCCATCCCCAGCCTTTTTTGCGTGAATTAAACTAATACTTATATTTTCCGTAATTCAGATGGCAATACAGTTGTCCAAGTACAATTGTACTCTAAAAATTGATGCCGCTTTTCACCCCTCGGTTTATCCTTCCACGCATTTTGCAGATATTTTCACGTTCTCTGAAGCGATGGTGATCCCATAGAAGTATCATTAATTTTTTTGTTTAAAGTCATGTTTTAATTGCTCTATCTTTTGGTTTATTTATTATACAAATTGAAACCTGTCTTTCAGAACGTGGAGATTCGTTCTATCAGCATTAAAATGATTTTATACACTCGCACAGTGCATTATTAATGTATCGCTTATAATAGCTATTATTTATCATTAGGATTTAAGACTTATATTGAACCAGTGCCCGTTCCAAAGCGATCTGGTTAGATCTATCGATCAACGGTATTTTTAATCTCACAGAATCTTCAAAAACTGATTTTTGTTATTACCACTGAGCCGTCGTTTTCATCGTAGAAATCACGAGAGTACGCACACATGCCCACTCACATACACCCACACATTTATATATTTATATATGTATATATACTGTATATATCTATATAATACTAAAACTCTGTCGTGCTTGGTTGGTTGCTTGTTTGCTTGCGCACTATCCTCCTCCTACTACTACTACTATGCCTCCTCTTCTTGCTACTACTATTACTTCTCCTCTTTACACTTCTACTACACCTCCTCTTCCTCCTCTTACTACTACTACCACGCCTCCTCTTCCTTATCTTACTATTACTACTACTGGTTATAATTCAATGGGTGTAAGTTTTTTTTTTCAAAAATAAACAATTATAAACAGAACGACCCATATAAATCTATTTATATTCTTTTTTTCATTTTAGTATATTTTCATAGAAATGTTTCTGTTATGTCACAAAAAACTATTTTCTTTACGTCACAAGTGTCATGCTCATACATTAATTCCATAGCTAATATAACATACTGAACCCTTAGTGGGTGTTTTGCAACTATTCTGTATTACAACTATACTGTCGCAAATAAATCAACTTTGACCTGTTGACAACGTATTTTTTTTACTGTGTACGTTTTCAGCGGTCTAATTTTTTTTTTGCGTTTTAAATTATCCAAATAAACAATTGTTAATACTTTCTTACTTAAGTTATTTTAACGCAATTTTCTTACAAATAAATCTATTTTACTATGTAAATAGATAATAGGTAACTTTACACCAATAAGGAGGATTTTTTTGTTTGTTTGAGTGATCCGTCCGATTTTTCATTTTGATATATTTTCATATAAATGTTTCTGTTATGTCAAAAAAAACTATTTTTTTCCGTTACAAGTGTCACGCTCATACATGAATTCCATAGCTAATATAATATACTGACCCAACGGGTCACGGCTTGTCTAGTATATATATATGCATGTATGTACGTATGTGTATGTGTGTGTGTGTATGTATGTATGTACAGTAAGTAACGTAACCTCTGTGGTTAAAGTCTGCGCTTTATGCTACTGTGGGTTAGACAAAAGGAAAATATCTTGCACAGCAGCAGATAACGAGGTCTATATTTCTTGTTTTGTCTGGAAAAAACTGCATGTGACAGGTGAGGCTCTGAATCAAAGGTCGTACTACTTGAAGTGATCTGCAATCGAAGATTCTTGGAGATTTCACTTGGTTTAGTATTTATCTTTATTTCTCCAAACTTTTTTGTTCAAAACATATACAGCCAATCTCTCTCTCGCTCTCTCTCTCTCTCTCTCTATATATATATATATATATATATATATATACATATATATATATATTATTAGCTTTTCACCCGAAACAAGGCACATTGCCACTTTGGTGTAGGACGCTTCTATTAGGGACCTAAGTTGCAGGGGCACTATGTAGGGAGTTTAGCAGCAAGATGCATGTTCACATCGAACTTGAACTTCTGCATGCCAGTACAGTTCGGGAAGCAGGAAACTTTAAGGGAATTCCAAAGTCCTGAAGTTCTGGGGAAGAAGTTATTAGAGTAGACGCTCTTCTTACATCTAGGAATCTCAACTTTGTGTGGCACTATATCGTAGTGCCACGGTCGGTAGTTGCTTATG
The DNA here is from genome assembly GCF_053919585.1 of Euprymna scolopes. Taxonomy (NCBI): domain Eukaryota; kingdom Metazoa; phylum Mollusca; class Cephalopoda; order Sepiida; family Sepiolidae; genus Euprymna; species Euprymna scolopes. The sequence continues at coordinate 87,346,693 of NC_136507.1, forward strand.
CACCCTCCACCTGCATGGCAAGTTGGTAATTTGGCTGTAGGTGGAGGAATACATAGAAATGTAACCTCAGAATTCCCTTCCTCTTTCGCGTTCTCTTTTCGTCTGGACAGCATGAGGTGAGCACTTATTTTCTGTCCCTCTGTAGATGAGAGGAAGGGGAGCCCCCCTCCTCTCATCATTAGTTAGGTTAGTTAGTTTTAAGGAGTTAATTGTGTTCAGTTTATTGTATGAAAACATTTATAGAATAAAATAGTTAAGATCTAATATATATACAATTGTGTCGTGCGTTGTTTGCCTACCTAAGCTCAAAGGAAACGGGCCTAAAGACGAAGAAGATTACACACAGAATGACACCAGAGTGTGAACACAGCCCTCAGTGAAGGAAGATGGGCACCCAACATTTCAGGTATGCCTTTGATCTTACCTCTGACAAAAAACGTCTAATCCACAGATCCTCATACGCGGACCGTTTCCAGGACATTTAGTTTAATACGTTGGTCGGTCACACGCCAGCCACTGGCTGATCGTGTCATATGTGTAGGTTGGGACTTCGATGCTTGATGGGTTTGTCGAGGTATTTTCGTCGAGGGGCACTTGTATATATGGATGCACAATTTTATTATATAGCTTTTTGTACTGAGCACTTCCAAAAACATCCTGATTTCATTTTATCTATATGGAACTGATTTAATATATAGATTATATTTTGATAGCGTTCTCGAAAACAATTATTTGGGATCAAAGAAATGTTAAATACTTCGTTTAGAACGTAATTCTGAAATAACGGTTAAAACTGTGTCGGAAAAAACATGCAAATAGCATTTAAAATTATAACTTCGGTTATAATTTCTTTAACGATCTGACCATTGGTAACTGTAACGCCTAAATTGTATAGACTTTTTTAACATATAAAAATATTAAGTCTAATTGGTGTCTATAAATTCATAGTGTACTATATAAAATATCGCATACAGCCATCGTTTGTCTTGCACATTATACATATATATATATATATATATATATATATATATATATATATATATATATTACATGTAAAAATATATAATATATAAAAATAAGAATATATAAAAAGTAATATTTAAAAATATATAAAATATATATAATATATATTACATAGAGAAAAAAGTGCGTATGACAATATTATGTTAAGGATTAAATTTAAAAAGACAGGAAAAAGATAGTCTAGTAAAATATAATATACACAAACGTGAAACAACAGCAACGGCGTTAGAACCCTCGAGTGAAGTAATAAGCGATTTTCTATTGATCTCAATAACACTCAAGCGACTTACGGCTGATTCAACCATTTACAACTGTTATAGAGCAAAAAAGACAAACATTCAGTTAATTTGAAGTTGCATTGCGCAGTTATGAAGAAACGAATCAGATTCTCGTGGACAATAATAACGCAAGCATTATCATGAACTTCAAAACTGCTTCTCGAAAACCGACACAACCAAATTACTATCTCACCGCAATGTATTCCCCAAATATTTTTCCCCAAGAAAAAAGGATAAAATCATCTGCAATAATTGTGTTTCCCTCATATATCAGAAATGCATAGTTCAATTAAATATAGGGCAAAACACCGTGTTAAGCATTTTTCGGTAAACACTAAATTGAACCGAATGGATATATTTGGTTCAAATAGCTTTGTATTCATAGAAAATACCAGTAAACCAAGCATTAAAAGCGGAAAAAATATTTCATAGTGTGCGATAAAAGTCGCCCAGCTTAGTTAATACATTTTCCAGACCAAAATGCCATAAATGTTAGATGTATAACATTTAAGGGCATATTTTTATTTAAGAATGACGAATTTGTGGACGAAAAATGTTAGGAAATATTACTTAGTGTGTTCGTCGATCACAATAATGACGATAATTGCAGTAAAACTACTGACGTAGCTCGACATGTCGATACCCGATAAGGGATAAAAAAAAAACACATTTCATGAAAATCAAAAAAATTACAAAACCACACAGTAGATTACTGTTACTTGTTGAAAAGCAAACCAGAAAGTTATATTGAGGCGATTGATTCATAAAATCACCACGAATGAAAAAAATAAGACTCCAAATAGGTAGTTGTATCTGAAAAAGATACATATAAAACGGTAGCAAAACCCAGGGATAAGAATATAATTTCATCTCGCTGGGTTTTTTTTTACATAAGATTCACGACTTTTTGCAGTGAAATATGTTGCAAAGGTTTTTCCCAAATTTCTGGGGTCGAATCTTTTGCCACATTCGCAGCACCAACAACATTAACGGCCATTAAAATTTTATTGCAACATACCATTCAATAAAATCTAAAAAAATGCATCAAACGGATGTTAAAAAATGCGATTGAATGTTAGATTTGTATTTACACCCGACGAGGGATCGCAAATGAAAATAAAAAGTTCATATTGAAACTGAATATATCGCGTCGTTGTCTCAAACAAAGCTATTACAATTGGAATCTAAAACTGCATAATTATTTAATAGAATAAAAATTGAAGCAGTGTCCCCTAGATGCGAGCATGTATACCAAAAACATAGTTAATCAATTGTTTATTTTGTTGTTTTTTTATCCATATTGTACCTATTACTCACGTAAAAATTGTGACAACACTTTAATAGATGTTAAAATAAATTTAATGAAAAAATTAAAATGATCGATCTTAGATAGTTATCATGGTTTATTGGTGCACCGTGTACTTGTTAAAATGAAACTATAACAAGGAACAAATGACGCTACATTGAAAAAGTCCTGCTTAAGTTTAAAATGCAAGATTCGAAACGAGTATGTATCAATCTCAACGGAGGTTATTCGCGGTTTGGAATGTAAGATTCCACACCGTAATTACCTCCTTATTATAAAAACATCGAATTTTGGATTCCAGTCAGCTCGCTTTCAGTCTCTGTTTTGACACAACTGAACCTCTGCCGATAGGAACTACATTGATTCTTCACCGACTGTATCTATTGCCGCCATCTTTGTTCTACAGAATCACTTACGATCGAGATCGTGACTGCATTGATTTGCTACCGACCGAATTTACTATCACTATCTTTGTTCTACAGAATGGCTCAAACTGGCTCAATTTTTGTCTAACGTTCTTCCCATTAAGTATAAATAAAGGCGAATATCTATTAATATAAATGACGAAGATCGAAATCATTCAGTTAACCATTAAACGAGTTATTGGAATTGTAAATATCTAGTACTATTATTCGTTTATTAGTGCAGTAAACCACGTCTATACTATATAATGTATTATTATAAATTATAATAATTTACAATATAATATAATATTACAAATTATATTATTATATAACATACTATTATATGAATAGAGGGAAGAACGGAATCGCCAGATCGTAAAATACTGTTAAATATTATGTTTTAATGTAGATTTCGTATTTATTAATGTATGATATTAGACCAAGAATATAGTAATGATTTACAAAGTTAAAGCAATTACTCGTGAGCTACCACCGATAATAGAAACGATAACATTTAGTTTACGATTTACTTTTGCTTTGACGTTAATACCTGAGCTGTGAAGACTTGTGTGCTGCAAGTCTTAAAATTAAACCATGAACCAATAGCTAGTAGATTACACATGCATATTGGTCATGCCGTCGTTTTACCTTCACCTGGCAAATTCAGTATTTTTTTTTAAATTTTATCACATTTGCACGGATTGTCCTCGGCTAAAACAGACACATAAATTTTCGCATGGGTTTTATGCCTACTCTATATATTTACGTTTATGTCTGTAGATCAAAAAACTGAGAACGGAATTTGCTTGACAACATTGTTTAAAACAAATATATATGTGCATAAATGGATATGTATATAGAAAATAGTTTGTGTTTCCCATAACCATTTTGCAGAAAAATTACGCAAGTGTAACGCATGTAGAATATCTGCAAGAACATAATTACACGTAATAGTAAACTAAAGACGGCCATCCAATAAGAAAACCGTAAAAAGAAGGGAATTAAGTTAAATAGCTGTTTAAAAGAACACGCAAATTAGCCAGATCTGTTGCAGATGAATGCAATTCCACGACCCATATCTAAGAAAGTTTATTTTCTTTTAAAATAAATAGAAAATAGAAGGGGTTTTTTAACGTGAATACCAATACACAAAGACATTTATAGAAGTACAGATATAATTATTATTATATATGAAATAATTAGTATATGGTATACTCTTATGTTTATATATATATATATATATATATATTATAAGTAGGGGGTCCGTGTGTACAAGTCCCCTTCAGTTCACATCACTAGGCCGATAATGACTAAATTTACATGAGGTTTCAAAGCCAGGGATGTTGCACACCATTTTTCAAGGTCAAAGATTTTAATCCTATTTGGTGCGGCTCCCTATAAACTTTCCTCGCCTCGGAATGGTGCACACCAAATTTGGGGTGGTCACAATCCAGGCGGCCTTACACATGACGCCGACCAACTTCTTTTTGGATTTGAATCAGATTACTCTGCTCCATTCCCATGCCCATCTCTGCAATCAATTTTGATGGAATTTGACATGACAGTGGTTCCTAACATAGGTGAAAATTTTATTGCACTTTATATCCTAACTTTGACCGTCCAGGATAACACTCCAAAACAATATAATCCATCTTTAAGAATCTTTTTTACTTGAGAGGCATATAATACTTATGGAACATTTTATAAAATACTTTCTCTTTTTCTGATACACACTAAAGATGACATACAAATGAAAAAGAAACGAAACTGTTTCGATGTCAGCATAATATGGCAGAGAGAAAGGGGAGAAAGATTTAATATAAAATAGAAAGACCAAATCAGCATGAAGTTGACAATACTATACATACTGCAAAGCGATTAAATTCGTCTCAAGAAATTCAAAGAAAAGCAAAGAGATGGTCGAGAAAGGCAATCAATACCAAGAGCAGATGAAATTAATGAGAGAACAATACGTAAACGAGCTGAATTGAGGAAAGCTTCAAAACGAGAATGAATCAGAAAACAGACGAATACATCACCTACACCATGGTCGCGAGTTAGAGGCTGTAAGCAAGAGAGTATGATTTTGTCACAGCAAATGACAGAAAAAAGAGCAACTAGTCAACGAACGACTACTTTGAAAAAACAGGGAATGGAAAATTGCAATAAAAAAGGGGTGCTCCACAGGTAACATTGCCATCTCACTACAAATGTCATAGGAAAAATGGAAAAGTATATCAGTATTGGTCAGCTATGAAATTTAAAGGATATACCTCTGTTGTTTGTTGTTGTTGTTGTTGTTGTCGTTGTTGTTCTGAGAAGATTGTGCTAGATAGCTTTCCGCCAGTGCCTTATTTGCTGCAAAATCTGCTTTCAGGCATAGGTCCCATCTCTAAAATGTCCCTGTAAAATCTTGCATATTTATACGTTAAAGTCGTTGAATTTTTAATGTTTTCAGTTGATTACAGAAACAGTATAGAGTAGAGCGCTTAATGCTTAAGTTTTGATTCTGATAGAACCCCAGACATACTTTACTTTAAAAATCATTTGTTTATATTGGTTTAATACAATTGACAATAGAAAATTTACTCGACAATAAATAGGAAATCTGCAAGAGGTAAAATATCATTAAGCGTAGTTTACGACCTAACAGGAACAGGGGTTTACTATATATGTTTACAAATAGTGGTTTTGCTCTAAAATAAATACGAGATCTCGAATTATATCGTATTTAAGTTTATTTTACGAATGGGTTGTGTTATTCATCCATCCATCTATCTATCTATCTGTCTATCTATCTATCCATCTCTCTCTGTATATATATATATATATATATATATATATATATATATATATATAGATAGATAGATAGATAGATAGACAGATACATAGATATAATTACATAAATGGATATTCGTTCAGATTCTTCATTCTAGTAGTAATTCAGAATTAATATAATCTGCTTGGATTGATGTTTTATATTTATTTACAAATAATACCACATTTGTCTTTTGGATACTTTGATATAAGACTTTATTATTTGTGTATTATTTTTTTGCGGACTGTTATCTCTATCTTTATAGTTGTTGTTTTACTACGTTTCAGCCAGTCTATCGTCTGACCTTCTCCAGGTGTTTAACCGTGACGGGATATGAATGCTGAGTCTTTTGACTATATCCAGTAAGTACTGCCTCTAACCACCTTAGCAAGACCAGAAGATTAGTTTTCCGAAACGTGGTAAAACAACTACAAAGATAAGGCTAACACTTCGCACAAAAAGGATACATTAAATATTTTTGGTAATAATTTAATTTTTTTTCAAATTTACGTTTCAGCATAATACCGTATCCTAGAAAGTGTTTCCTACCTTTTGATAAATTTAATCTTATAGTGTTTTAGAATAATTGAGTTGTTGCCCTTCACTGCATTTGCTTTAATAAAGAAAATCTAAAAACATCTGTAATATTTCCTCAATCTTCTTTTCCAAGGATTGATAATATATTTCAGCGAATTCTAGTCTCTTCCAACGATCATTTGAACAATTCTCACATGTATACATGTATAATCACAGGATACCCGGAATCGTTTTTTACTGCGTTTTTCTCAAATTTAACGTTTCGAGAAATAATGTATCTAAATATGGACAATCAAATCGTATCCTATGTAAATAAATTCCGGTTGATCCACAACTTCAAATAATAACATGTTACCTAATTTTCACGTTAAACGGGCTCCCTTGTTTTCCTTGTGATCACCCTGTTCTACTCTCGTATAGGTGCTCCCCATCAAACCCGCACTCTTAAGGATATAATGTAATGACACAAACAGTCTTAATCCAACACATAAGCGCATTTTGACCCAATACGATATCTTGGTCTCTCTTTTATGCTTATCCTGTCAAGTAACATCTAGTTTCTCTTCTGTGCTCCCCGTATACTATATATTCGGGGAGTGATGAACAGTTACTATTTGCATAAAAATTAAATTGCATCTAACAACCACAATCTCTCCACTCGCGCAAATTTTATAGGGCAACCCTTCCGATACTTATCAAACACAATTTTAAGGGCCAACTTCTCGTAAGATAATACAGGCTCACAGCTTTTAGACGGGACGTTCTTCTTTTTTTTTTAATATTTAATGGTCGAAGAGGTTAACGATTAAGTAATATTTTCAAAAAAAAATTACAACACCTCAAAGTGTCCTGAAGACGTCTTATACCAAACACTATTTTACGTCATGAAAACTCATTCTGAAAGACAAGATTGTTTACGTTAATCGCCTACGCTTTTGTCTCCATAGAACTATTATTCAATTACCACATGTTTTTTGCTTAGTGATTGTCGTTTTAGTTCTGAAATATAATCGGTTAAACATTTATGGAAAACTATTTATATCCCCCTTATAAATTATCTGATTCCTGATGTTAGCTAAATAAATGGGAGTCAAATAATTTAAAAATTAAATATATACTTGCGGATCGGTTCAGAGACTATTCCTTGTCTTGGTAGAATAGAAGATATACTTTGCAATTTTGTAGAATTACCTAGTTTTTACATAGACATTGCTCGTCTTTTTATTTTCTTTCGTTATTTACATAGATCATACTGAAATAAAATCCAATTCTAAAACTTGTCTTACTATCGGACGTTCATTTTTTCCTTCGTATCATCAGTAGAATTAGCAGGAAAATTTGCTTCACTGACTTTAATCACTGAAACATTTTATCACAATATTAATTTCCTTCAGACTACTGCGTGATTATATTAAAACCAAATATAAATACATCGTAATAAGATGCATAATTTTGGAAACGTTTTTTATTCCACTAACCATTTTCACTAATATTTTCTCCAGAAATGGATAATCTATTAATCTCCCTGAAAAAAAACTCTTCTTAATAGCCTGGATAAGTTCGGATTTATCATTAAAATCTTAATTTATAAAATGTTCTGTTTTACTATTTCTTTTTGGGGATTGCTACTTTTTCATCAGGTAAATTAAATCCAAAATGAACTAGTAGTAGGGTACCCCATTGTTTTGTAGACGCTCACTAATTAACATAGGTGAGTGAGTAAGATATATCACGGTATCAATCACCAATACCGGGGGTGTTCTGCAACAACCGCAAAATAGGCAAGACGCCTATGTTGCCTCCAGTAAGACATGCAACACGCCCCCTGCCGGAATATCTCCAACTGAAGTATATCTGAAGACATGTAAATATAGTAATTGTCTGTATTTTTGAGATGAGGTGTTTTCATTGATTGAGATTGTCGGACTGACTTCCTCATCTTGGTTATTATTGTCACAACGTTTCGGCCGTTTTGCTCTCCGGCCTTCGTTAGGTGAACCGTTTGTTAGGAGTCTCGAACCCAACCCTTTATTATTATTACGGGGGTACCATGTTCGGACTCCAGCAAGGCTTTGGGACATAGTTGCTGATTCTCTGTTTGCAATGTTACTTTTTCTCTGCCTTCGTTCAGGATTGAACTCAGCACCTTTGGGTAACTGTAAACTTTGATACAACGTCTAGGACCACTCGGCCATATGTCACTAGGACAATTCTTAGTTGGTTTTTGTTAATGTTAAACCTATGTTGTTATTCAAGGTTTTCTCTCTCTATCAGAGGTGTCCAAATTGCATTCAGCTCTATGCTTGGTTTGCTCAGTAGGTTGTTATGTCCGAGCATGTGAGCTGTTTCTTTAAGTTTTCTCACTTTCCAGTGGGTCTCTCTGTTTATTATTTTTACTTCATCCCATAGGGGGCGATGGTCCCCCCTCTCCATCCAGGCATGGTTGGCTATACCCGATTTTTCCGTCTCCCCTTTAGTTACCGCTTTTCGGTGTTCTTCCACCCTTACTTTAAGGGGGCGGCGTGTTTCACCCTTGTAAACCTTTCTGCAACTGCATGGGATGGAGTATATGCAGTTTTTGGTCATGTTCTCATCCATGCGGGGCTTCACTCGTACCAGGTGTCGTCTAAATCAAACATCTCTCGGGAAGATAGGCTGGCTATAAGAACCCTACAGGGTGACAGCAGTATAATAATTCTGCCAGCAGACAAAGGCAATGCTACTGTGGTGATGGACATGTCGGAGTACTCTGAAAAAATGGCAGGCCTAATCGCAGATGTTAGCTATGGTAAAATAAAGAAGGACCCAACTTTGAAAACCGAAAGAAAGCTGTTACAAATCCTTACGAAAAACAAGGAACACATCGCTCCGATGAGATATAGACAGCTGGTCCAGCATTACAGTAAGCTACCACATATGTACGGTCTCCCCAAGATACACAAAGACGGTATTCCACTCAGACCCATAGTGAGCTGCCGAGGCTCAGCATGCCACCCACTGAGCAGGTACCTTGTGGATATAGTAAACCCATTGGCAGGCAAGTCAGCAACACATGTAAAGAATTCTGCCCACTTCACGGAACTGATCAAGGGCGCACCCATCAGTACAAACCAAATGGTAAGCCTAGATGTGGTTAGCCTGTTCACTAAAGTCCCAACTATTGAGGTACTAGCAGTAATTCAAGACAAACTAGCTGCGGACCTCTCCATAGAAGAGTGCACATGTGTACCATTGCCAAACTTAATGGAAATGCTGAAATTCTGCATAGAAACAACCTACTTTAGAATGGGTACTGACCTATATCGACAAGAGGAGGGACTAGCTATGGGCTCGCCATTATCACCAGTGATGGCGAACATATACATGGAATACTTCGAAGACATGGCCTTAGGTTCAGCTCCCTTAAAGCCCACCATGTGGCTAAGATACGTTGATGACACCTTCATACTCTGGCCCTGTCAGGAAGACATCCAGGCTCTCCCAGACCATGTGAACTCAATAAGACCATCGATACAGTTCACAATGGAGAAAGAAAAAGATAACCAACTGGCCTTCCTTGATATACTCATATCACGCACAGAGCATGGGTTTAAGACATCCGTATATCGCAAGCCTACCTTCACCGGACAATACCTAAACTTCAACTCCCATCACCCATACAGTATCAAACATGGAATCGCACGCTGCTTACAACATCGAGCAGAGACAATAAGTAGCGACACCATTACATACCACCAAGAAATGGTCAGGTTGAAGAATACCCTCCGTCGTAACAACTACCCCGATAGCATACTATCCACCAGACGTGTAAATAGTATAAGAGAGGAGAATGAAACCCAAGAACCTCCAACGGTCTGCCTACCATACATACGAGGCATCTCCGAAAAGATTCAGAGAATATGTGCCCCCTACAACATCAGGACGGTATTCAAAAGCGAGTCAACACTCAGACGACACCTGGTACGAGTGAAGCCCCGCATGGATGAGAACATGACCAAAAACTGCATATACTCCATCCCATGCAGTTGCAGAAAGGTTTACAAGGGTGAAACATGCCGCCCCCTTAAAGTAAGGGTGGAAGAACACCGAAAAGCGGTAACTAAAGGGGAGACAGAAAAATCGGGTATAGCCAACCATGTCTGGATGGAGAGGGGGGACCATCGCCCCCTATGGGATGAAGTAAAAATAATAAACAGAGAGACCCACTGGAAAGTGATAAAACATAAAGAAACAGCTCACATGCTCGGACATAACAACCTACTGAGCAAACCAAGCATAGAGCTGAATGCAATTTGGACACCTCTGATAGAGAGAGAAAACCTTGAATAACAACATAGGTTTAACATTAACAAAAACCAACTAAGAATTGTCCTAGTGATATATGGCCGAGTGGTCCTAGACGTTGTATCAAAGTTTACAGTTACCCAAAGGTGCTGAGTTCAATCCTGAACGAAGGCAGTGAAAAAGTAACATTGAAAACAGAGAATCAGCAACTATGTCCCAAAGCCTTGCTGGAGTCCGAACATGGTATCCCCGTAATAATAAAGGGTTGGGTTCGAGACTCCTAACAAACGGTTCATCTGACGAAGGCCGGAGGGTAAAACGGCCGAAACGTTGTGACAATAACAACCAAGATGAGGAAGTCAGTCCGACAATCTCAATCAACATGTAAATATGCATATAACGTTTCAGCCTAATATATTATTGTCATACCTTTTACTTTCCGTGTTCTTGTTAATTATTTGTGCCGACACAACATCCATAGTTTATTAAAAGAAAAATGTCATTATTCGTTTTGACTTTCCATCATAGACGTTAGTAGTTTTAATCTTTGTAGCTCTCAAACTAATCTTGTGTTACTTACCCGGTAAGACAAATAGAGGATTAGAAGTCAAACTGGCGTTTACTATATCTATTATAAACACCGACCTTAAACAGTGAATGCCATGTTTTTATTTAAGCTAACCAATACCTGTTTTATGGTCATGCTTATTTCTAGACCTTTGTTTATATTATTTTTAATTGTAGAAAATTATCAGAGACGTATTCTAAAAATAAGGAAATATTTATTTCTTTTCTGCTAGATTGTAGTCTAAAGAAGACAAACCAGAAAGTTTGGGAAAGATCTTACTCGATGTCATCTGCATTTTACACAAAAGTTTGTAAATAATGCATGAACAATTTTTTGGAGAGCAAACAGACGTGGACTAAGGAACGAACAGTAGATGATAAAAATAGATGTCTTTTTCGGCTGAACATGGTGGACCAAAATACTTCAAATTGCTTTTGGTAATTCCGGAAGTAAATCCTGAGTTGGCAATAGTAATGCACGCAATATACGGTGGATGGAAGAAAGCGAAAAGATTAATGCAGAAACAGGTGTGAATCGATTGCATTTAGACTATGTCGAAAGTCAAAATAACTTATATAGAAATAAAATATTCTACTACAGAAGAACGGATATAATTTCCATCCACTTCAACGCACATTGGAATTTGGTGTATTTGCTGATTTATTTCCAAATAAGAAATAAGTAGCGAATCCACCTGCGATATCCTGTGGCTAAATCATGAAATCATAAAAACATAAAATTGTTTTCACGAATTCTCTGTGGTCACTTGAAACTAATACAACCAATGTTTACCAAAATAGCAAAAGTTGACTAATGTTCAAGATTATTTTTATTTTTGATTAAATATCCGTAGCCGAGGTGAAACCCCGATGTTTCTGTGGTTACGTCAAAATGTTAAAATGACTTGGATATGTGAACAACAAATAATGTTTCTAAATCTAAGTGATAGACTTTTCCATATTAAAGGAAATTGATGTTTAATATGGCATGAATCGAGCAAATTTCGGATTAAACACCATGGAATGATAAAATTGAATACATTTCCGTTTGATGAAAACCGGCTTTTCATTTTTGTTGCAGACTTTCTACTAGTTGGTCAGTTTTCTACAAATCCCCAGAGCGATAAGCGCCTTCTATTATATCCAAAAGTTACACAATTTCAACGAGCGAGATCAGAGATTTGGTGTTTATACCTTATTCTTACTGCCTATCCAAGTTATGTAAACAGGACTATTGCCAGCACCATCAGAATGTAAATCCAGACAGTTAAACGCTTGAGGGCAAAGTTTAACGAAGTTTTCGGCCACGGTTATGATATTTGGTGTAATTTCAACTAATAACCACATCATGTTAAAATTCAAACCCAAAGTATACCTGGATGTGTTGAAGAGTGTTATAATCTACTGGTGCAATATGTTTGTCGTTGTCAGACCATGGGTGTAGCAGCACAACTGGGCGTCCGCCCACATATCTAAAGAGACCCTTGCTTGCTTTCAAAAGGAGTGTTATGACGTTTCGCCCTTCTCTCACTGCCGCCCCTCCTACCCCAATATTAAACCGTTGGACTACGTTTAGTCATACGTCGAGGACATTACAACCATTACCTCTCACAACACGAAATCCAGCCTGATCGACTGGTTATGACCAAGAGTCCGAATGAGATGATCAAAATTAGACTTTTGATTTAATTATTCTGTTTATTAACAATTAATCACGCCTATTATTTTGACCAATATTTATATCATGCCATCTGCAAAATATATTTGAAGTAAACATCACACAATTGAACAGATGCTAGATAATATGCGTAATAATTTAATGAGAATGTATTATTACAGCAAATTTAACGGCGTACAGCTACTAAGTTATGAATTTCTGGTTGGTTGGTTGGTTGGTTGGTTGGTTGGTTCATTGATTGGTTGGTTGGTTGTTTTTTATGGCATATCAACCCTTTTAATCTAGTGATTTTGAAGAAAAATATTTTAATAGGATATATTTGTTTATTTTCCACATCAGTTTTGATTTAACCCATAGTTGGGACCCGAACAGGGACTACCACTCCGGGTCAGAGTGGACCTGGTAGAAATGGCAATTAAAGGGTGAATTCACACTACCCAGATCCCGCAAGTTGGGACCTTACCATTGAAAATAGTTTTGAAGTCATATCCAGGACCATGAATTTCTTAAAAATATTAAGTGTTCATGGAGACTTTAAGTGGCAGTTAGTATTTGTTTTAATTAAAATGGCACGAAATTATTTATATAGACATTCTGAGAAAAACAAACCAAAAAAGAACTTGCTCATTTCAAAATAATTAATCATGTATATATTATAAAAATATTAAACACGGTGTCTTAATTTCTAATCTGAATTCTTCATGAATAAAATAATTGCAAAACAGAGAATAACGGACTGAATGTGATCTGGGAAAAAAGAAATAGTTCAAAAGAAAAGGTTGCATAACTGGTAGACAACAAGCATGAACACCGTTGATATATTGATGCAAAAATTATAAGGATGTCATCCAGATTCCCGTGAAGACTATTTTATTTTACAAGTCGCAGTTTTTTTTACTAATTTCAGATACACCAGATTGATATTTGCTACTAAATAATACTTTTTTATGAATCTCGTAACGATTTACTTAATAGAGTGCTAGTATAATTTTCTACAAATAGAGCATATCAACAGAGCAAGAGAAAAACTGCGGATAAAAAGCAGCATCGATTATCAACCATCAGAAAATACATTGCTAATCATTGGGCCCGTGAAATCGTTAGTAAAAACGTGTAAGGTTTATCACAAATTCAGACCTGTGTATCCAACCTGCACACGAAGAACCAACGTAGTGGAATCATAGCAAACGGTATTCACAAAACTTGGAATGTCTTAAATTTTCTATTTCTATATGTTCTGGAGGAAAAACGCGTCTCTTTTGAAACTATTATCTATATACGATACAAACGAGTTTTCAGGAACAGAAATATTTTCAAGATAGAAAATATAATTATCCTGAAAAAGTTCCTTGATTAAATATTATCATTCTCGTATATTTATTGTTCAGAGTATTGATACTAAATTTTGATAGAAAAGTAATTATATATTTCTGAGTTCGTAATTTATATACCTATGAATTAAAGTTTTCTTTTCTCGCCCCGACATCAATAAAAAAACACTTATAATTTTTAGAAATACTTAAAAGGAACTACATATACTCTGCCATGTATATGCGCGCGACTACATAAAAGGTTACTTAATTTAACAATTCCTTTGGAAAAAGCTTTAAGTGATTACCTCATTTTGGTATGACATCTTTTTTTTTACATAATTAGTCTCATTGAACTATTACGCTTAGTAAATTTTTTGCATATTACACTTAATTTAATTTTTGCATAGAATTTAAGATAAAGACATTCTAGCACACAGACACAGGCACAAACACACACACACACACAAACACACACACTCACACACACACACATATATATGATAAAAATTACAATTAAATTTACCAAAATGATCCAAGATGGTAAAATTAAAGTATATTATAAATATTACAGAATTAATATTTATAAAGTTATCTCAGCCAGACGTAAAAGCTCGATAAAACTAAATAGGAGATAGAGCTTATAATACGAGCAAATAGTTAATAAAACATGTTAAAAACACTTTGAAATGAGTTACAAACATATTTAATCTGAAAAGGAAACACTAGATAAGTGGATAGTCCTTAATCCGCGGAGTTTCGAAGAAATAATTTCCTTCTCATCAGAGAGTAGGAATTGCATAATGCGGGATCGGATTTCGTATGGAAAAGTATTTAATGAAACAACAAGTAAGTCAAAGATCTTACTTGAAAAAAAAAAAAAGTGAAGCAGAGGAATATGGTGAAGAAAAAGGTGATTACTCATGAATGGATAGTCTGGTGGAAGATAAATAATCCAGTGACGGTAAAATCCAAGTATATAATTTCAAGAAAGTTAATTGAATTTCCATTTGCACAAGTAATATTAATATTAATATTAATGAAAGAAAAATAATATATGCTTTTCATTCTACTGCCGAGATATAAATATAAATTATATTTAACTCTATCACCATTTGTCTCTTCTTTTTCTTCCTTGATCTTTCTTATTCATATTTATAAATATTTAATTAATATTTATTAATAATGTTGGATTTTTTTTCCTTTTTTCCTTGTACACATTTTTGTGAATTTGTCCATGGATTTCTATATTTGGATTATTATGGACAATCTTCTTCCAATTACGGGGTTTTTGGATTTTACTTTGTATTTCTTCGAAACTCCGCGGTTAAGGACTATCCACTTATCTAGTGTTTCCTTTTCAGATTAAATAGGTTTTTACTCATTTCAAAGTGTCTTTTAACATGTTTAATAAACTATTTGCGGGTATATATATATATATATATGTATATATATATATATATATATATATATATATATATATATATATATATATATATATATATATATATATAAAGGATTAAAGGAAGAGAATAAGAGCAGGTATTTTAGAAGAGACTTATTGGGATAATATAGCTTCCCCAAACAGCCTCAATAATTTATTTTGCTCCTAATGTAACTAAAGCCAGACGTCGCGTCCGTATTATG